>NC_056737.1:613186794-613519294 GCF_019279795.1 Protopterus annectens | reverse complement strand
TTGCAGTGAGAGGTTCAGACTGTGGATCCAGTGTGTGACTGCAATACATACATATATATATATATATATATATATATATATATATATATATATATATATATATACACACACACACACACACACACACACACACCTACATATATAAATACATTTTCCCTACTGTTGAATGACTGTGCTGCATATGTTTGAGAAAATATCACATTTATGTACAGCTTAAATGGCTTAGTGGTAAATCATTGTGGCTATGGTGTGCAGGGTCCTGGGTTCAGGGTCCTGGGTTCAATACTTGCAAGGATTGTTTTGTTGCTGGGCAGAACAAGGGTTGTTGGACACAGAGTGATTAAGGCACTTTTAAGGAGTTGTAAGCGGGTTTGCACGACTGTAAGCAGTGCTAACTTCCGGTTAGATATGCTTACAGACAGTTAGCCTTAATCTGTGTAGCCATTGCATGCAGCCGTGCAAACAGGCTTAAACCCACTTACTAATGCTTAAAAGTGCTTGATCCCGCTTACCCCCACGCTAATTTCTTTAAAAGAAAAGTAAAAAGGGGTTATAAGAAAGTGGTGAAAAATGGGTCACTCAGAGGGAAGAACAATAGGGAAAGTAGCTAGGAATGTGCAGGATGGGTGTAGGGAAGGTCCATAGCTGTCCATTTCTTCTACAGTAACAGTTGTGTATACGTACTGAATTTGAAAGTAGATTTGGACACTCAAATCCCTGAGAGAGGGGTGAGGATGACAATGTGTTTTGAAGCCAATTAGACCAGATTATGTGTGTCCAGTGGACATGTGTGCAAAATGGACAGCTATGTATGGGGTGACATTTTTTTGGGGGGAACATATTGCTCTTTTTTTTTTAAAGATGAGAGTGGGATATTGGGGAAGGATAGTAGGTATATTTGGGGAGGTAGGTTGGGTAGGAAGACAGACAAAACAGCATACAGGGGAAGTATATGACATATGGGGGTAAACACATTGGATGGGGAGGGGTGTTTGGAAATCAGAAGCCCATGAGCCCCCAAATGGAAACAGTGGGACTGAGGCCCCCACCCATGGGCAGTCACCACTGCACCTTCATGGCCCTGAAGGTGGCTGTGCTGGGGGCTGAGCAGGAGGCACAGGCTGACCCTCTAATTGCACCATGAGGGCCTCAAGGTGGTGTAGCAGATCTCCCAATTGTCTGTGCATAGCAAACAGAACACATGCATATATGGAACCACAGTGGCCATTACAATGGCATGTAGGTTACATTGATTGCAACAGGCCACCATTGATAGTAATTCAACATGGAACATTAATAGAATCACATTTCAATATTTATTGAACAATAGGACATATGTCACAACAGTAGATTTGCTATAAACATACCCATTGATTTGTGTATTTAGATTATTGCTGCAGATATGGTGGGGGGGAGATGTCAATTAACAACTTGTATATCCTTGTAGTACTCACAACTTTAATGATCATTGCTCTAATCATTAAGGTACAGGTATTATTACAATACCCTATGGCCTTGGTTTTGGCAGTGGTATGTTTGTACACAGGGTATACTTCAACTGTCTTATAGCTTAATTCTTACATTGTAGACCTGTGGGGGGAATGTTTGTTAACACTACCTGTTTATTTTATTTTATTTATTTATTGTTTGTTAACCAGGTTAGTCCAGCTGGGCATGTGGCCCCTTGTCAGTGGAGACACGAGGAGAAAAGCTCCAGTACATAGTAAAACAACATTATGTAAAACAACATTACTGAAAATCACACACTGGATGTCACAGCAAATTACAAGTTGCAAAGTTACAAAAAAGGAAAACACTAAATAAAAAAAAGTACTTGACCAACATCACAATAGACAGAATAGGTTACATAGTAATGATCAGTACAGAGGTATCAATTTTACACTAAAGTATATGTTACATTACATTTAGGAGGATGACATTATAAGGGTATGTGCAAGATAGGGCAGAGGCCAGCATGCATAAATTTACTGGAAAGCTTATAACATGAGAATTTTTTTTAGGTGGGAGCATGTGAAGGACATTCCTATCTGGAGGACAGATGGGAGAGAAGTGTGGATTTGAAATTGTTATGGTTAGATAAATTACATAGTGGGGCGGGTAGAGAGTTCCACTGTTTGGCTATGGTGTGGGATAGTAGTAATTGGCCAGGTAGATGTAAGGGTTTGTGCACTTGTAAGAGGTTTTGACCTTTGGATCTCAAGGAGCGGCTGGGTGTGTAGGGTATTAGACATTTGGAGAGAGAAGGGCATAATGTTGGTTTGTAGATAAGTTTGTGAGCTGCTGTAAGCTGGAAGTATTTTAAGTGGTTGGGGAGTTCTAGCCACTTGAGGGTGTGTAGAGAGTGGCAGTGATGGGAAGAGTTCTTAGAATTGGTTGCGAATTTGCAGATTTTGTTGTAATAGGATTTGAGTTTGGAGCAAAGGCCAAGTTGTATGTTGGAGAGTAGGGGGCACCGTACAGGAGGGAAGGGAGAAGAAATGAAGATGAGAGGGTTTGTTGGGAGGAGGGGGTGAGGTAACAGTTGTGTCTGTAGAGAAGACCAATTTTTTGGTTGTTTTTCTTTGATTGTGGAGAGAATGTGGGAGTCGAATTTTAGGTTTTCATCTATGGTAATACCAAGTAGTTTAATACTGGGAATGACTTCTAGGGGGTGTTACTGTGGCTATTGATGGAAAATAGGTCTTTGTTGATTTGGGAGGTTTTGGTGCGTGTGAAAATCATTAGTTTTTTTTTTTAGTGTTTAGTGCTAGGTGGTTGGATTGCATCCACAATTCTGTTTTGGAGAAGTCTATTTGGGTTATGATTTGAAGTTTGGAAGGGGCAGGAGTCTGAGCAGATGATAGTGGAGTCATCTGTGTATTGGATAACTGAGGCATCAGGGATGGAGAGGTGGAAATTGTTGATAAATATGTTAAAGAGGAGTGGGCCTAGTACAGAGCCTTGTGGTACTCTTGTGGGTGTAGGTAGGAAAGGGGAGGTTGACTCTTTCAATTGCACAGCTTGTTGGTGCATGGAAAGGTAGCTGGAGAACCAGGATATGGTTGAGGGTGAGATGTGCAGGTGTGAGAGCTGGGACAAGAGTAGGGAGTGGGAGATGGTATTGAATGCCTTTGAGAGGTTTAGAAACAGTGAGGATACATAGTTGCCACTGTCCCGTGCTAGGTTCAAGGAAGGAAAGCAGGGCAGTCATAGTGCTGTGGCCAGGACGGAAGTCATGTTGGGTGGGGGACAAGAGGTTGTTCAGGGTTAGGTATGGCATTAGTTGGGAGTGGATGGTTTTTTCAAGTATTTTAGAGAGAGGAGAGAGTATAGCTATGGGTCTGAAGTTGGTAGTGTCAGTGTTTTTGCCACCTTTGTGCAGAGGGATGATGAATGCTTGTCGCCAGATTGTTGGTACGTAGGATTCTTTTATAGACCTATTTATAAGAATAGATATGGGATAGGCTATTGATTCAGCAGATAGTTTGAGGAATTTAGCTGGAAGGTTGTCAGGTGCATTGCGGCAAGATTTTAGCTTTAGGAGTACTCTTTTTATTGTGTTAGTGGAGACAGGTTTAAGGGAGAAGAGGGGGAGGAGGAGGGTTAGGGGGCAGGATGTGGGGGTAGTGTTGGTGGGCTGGTTAGGAAACTTGGAGGATAAGTTGGCTATGGCATCTATAAATAATGTGTTGAATTTTGTGGCTGTTTCTAGGCTGGTGAGCTTAGGATCGGGGCAGCGGTTGGCTTTATTACCGGGGTTGAGAAATGAGGAGATGGAGGTCCAGAATTTCTTAGGGTTAGTTGAGTGGTCAGATTGCAGATTGAAGTAGTAGGATTTGCGATAATTTATTATGAATTTTTTGGCTAGGTTACGCAGATGTTTAAATTCTTGTTGGGTGCTAGGGTTTTTCTGCTTTTGGTACTGTTTCCACTTTTTGTCTTGTTGCTTCATTATCTGTTTAGTTTATCGGGATAGGCAGGGGTTAGATTTGATGCGTTTAGATTGAGAGGGGGCTAGTTTATCCTGTAGGGTGAGAAAAGTGTGGTTAAAATATGATACTGCTTTGTCTAGTGGAAGGCATTTTAGGGGTAACCAGTCAGTAATGTTAAGACATTTTGAAAGGATTTCGGGGCAGAAGGAGCCTAGGTTGTGGGATTGCTTAAATTGGTGTTATTTTTCTATCTGAGTGGGTAGGCAGTCTATGAAGGCTGGTAGGTAAACACTAAGGGGGGTCTGGTATTATACCAGCATTTGGTGGTATGGTTGGGGTGGGTTGTTAATATCCAATCTATGATGGTACTGGAGGTACTGTCTTTTTTTGGCCTGGTAGGAAGATTTATAATTTGGGTGAAATTGTAAAGGTTGACTGAGTGGGTTGGAGTATCTGAGAGGAAGGAGGCCAAGTTAATGTTTATGTCACTGAGGATGTAGGTTTCATTTCTGATGTTGGAGCTGAACCAAGAGGATGTCTTCTAGTGTTTTGGTATTGTCTCCTGGTGGGATGTAGCTGGAACAGATGCAGATGGATTTGTAGTTAAGTTTTAAAAAGCCAGCAATTATCTCAGCATTGGCAAAGGTTGGGATGGGGTTAGTCATAGGGGTGAAGGTGAGAGTGGAGGGGTAGATAATAGCTACACCACCTCCTTTTCTATGGGGTCTGTCATTACGTATATGGTAGCCTGGGGGGGAGGATTTCATGGTCTTTGATTGAGGGTTTAAGCCAGGTCTCGGAGACTGTGGTTATGTCTGGCTGGTTATGAGAGTGCCAAGCGTGAAGGTTGGGAATTTTATTACGGAGGCTTTGTGCGTTATGGGTGATGAGGCGGATAGATTTGAGTTTTTGTGGTGTGGAAGATAGGTTTGGGTGGGTAATGTTGTGTTTTGGACCAGGGTTGGGGTGGTTATCTCCTGAGAGTGATATATGTGGAAGGAGCTGCATCAGTAGGTTTAGTTGGGATAGGAAATTGTGGTTTTGCTGGGGTAGGCATATTTTGTGGGATGTACTTAGGATAGGGTGTGGGGGTGTGGAGTGGGGAGTATAGTGTGTTTGAACAGATGGGAGGGGGTGGCAGAGTAGAGTTCAGGGGAGATTTGTGAGTATGTGTGAGATTTGTTTGGGTGTAGTGAGGATGTGGTGTGTGGGGATTGAGATAGCTGTGTGTGGGGAGGCAAAGTTTGGTAGTGTGAGTTAGTGTTACTAGCATGGTGGCTAATAGTAATGTTTGTAGGTGGAAGGTAGGCATAGTTGTATGGGTGTGTGAGAGGTGGTGTGTGTGTGTGTGTGTGTGGGAGTGGGTTGGGTTTGTGAGTATTAGGGTGTGTGTGGGAGTGGGTTGGGTGTGTGAGTATTAGGATGTGTATGGAAGTGGGAGGGGTTTGGTAGAGGGTGTATGTGATTGGTGGTGATCTGTTAGGAGTGTGGTGTGAGGAAGTATAAATGTAGAGGTAGTGGGGGCGGGTAGGTAATGGGGGCAGGGTAGGGGAGTGGAGTGAGCCCGCAGGGCGAACGGAGCGGGATAGAGCTGGGCAGGAATGAAAAATCCCAAAAAGAAGACAATCAGTGAATCTGACTCTTAGAGGTGGGAAAGGTGCATCTGGGCTGTAAGGTGAGTGGGAAAGTATAAGACAAGCAGGGGAAGAGGGCAAGGAAAATAAAGTTTTATAGAGATAGTTACAACTGTTCTGTATCAGAGGCTTTGGGAGTTAGTATAAATTAAAATTAAAATGTCCAATGTGACTACAAAAATGGAGTAATGCTGCCACCTAGTGTGAAAGAGAGAACTTTAATGTTGATCCAGAGAAGTTTAAGGTAATGCCGGAAGGCAAGGAGGACTGGGGCGAGCAGGCTGCTGTAGGCTGCTCCTGTGTAATTTATACTTAAGGCAGAGATAGGTAATTAAGTATAAACATACATGCTGAAATCTGTTCCTGATTTCTCTTTTTGGTGGTGTTAGGTCTCGGAGCACAACAGTGCTCTGAGAGCAGCAGATGTCTGGGGTGGAGGAAGACCTTTAGAAGAGGGATTCCTTTGATTTGTAGCTTTTGGCTGGGGAAAACCCAAAAGGTAGGCAGCAGGCCTAATACAATGAGTTCTCCATATTTAATTGGTATTTTGGAGTGGTTTTCTTGGTCTAGGGAGAACATTGACTGGCTAGTCTCATAACACAATTACCAACTTTTAGTCAGGAGTCCCACAGCATTGCAATTGTCATTTCCACTAAATTCTCAGGAACCATATTTCCTGAATGCATTTTCAAGCTGTTTCTACAGATATTCCCAGATTCAAGGTTATTATTATCCACATACATCTCAATCTGTTAATGCACACACTCTGGACAAAGCTTGACAACATGGGGATACAAATAGTGGCATATTTTGAATATTGGTGTCATAAACCTGGAGAGTTGCATGAATGACAGGATTTGTTTTAATATACATTTTCTTAAGGTTTTGACGTCTGAAAATCAAATGTATGTCATTATTTTGTGACTACAATTCTATCACACTGATTTGCCAGGGGGACAGAGGAACAGGCAGAAAATATGAGCCAATTATCTGGACATTCCGAAAAATCTGTACAGTTGAGAGGTATGATTATGCATACAGCTTACTACCACTCCCAGTATTCAAACCATGGCTGTGTCTGCTAAAAATACAATTTAAGTCTCAGTAGAGTGTGCTATTTGGATATTGCTGTCTATGTCTTCAGTGTTTTCTAAGTCTCTCTTGGTTGTACAATCTGACTTTGTAATTACAACAGTCAACACAATCCAGACATTCCTACACATATTTTTATGTAGCACAGTGTGAGAAACAGTGGTTGACACAGCAGTATTATTCTGATAATGCTACATGTCAGGTCATACTATACCAGAGTAAACACTACCAGTCCAGGATTTAAGTCTTTATTGGCAGGCACAGTTTTCTTATTTAACAGACCTGTGGAGGGAATGTTTGTTAACACTACCTGACTGTTTCTACACATATTCCCAGAGTCCAGTTAATATTATTCACATTCCTCTCAATCTCTTAATGGACACACTCTGGACAAAGCTTGACAACATGGTGGTACAAATAGGGATATGTTTTGAATATTGCTGTCATAAACTTGGAGAGTTGCTAGAGTAACGGGATTTGTTTTAATATACATTTTCTGAAGATTTTGAAGTCTGAAAATCAAATGTATGTCATTATTTTATGACTGCAATTCTGAGATCATCCCACTGATTTGCCAGGGAGGGACAGAGGAACAAGCAGAAAATGTGGGCCAATTATCTGGACATTCTGAAAAATCTGTACGGTTGAGAGGTATGATTGTGCATATACTACTCCCAAGATTCGAACCATGGCTGTGTCTGCTAAAAATACATTTTAAGTCACAGTAGTGTGTGATATTTGGATATTGCTATCTCCAGTGTTTTCTGTCTAAGTCTCTTTTGGTTTTACAATCATCTTGTACTTGCAACAGTCTTATACAGACATTCCTAGACATTTTTTTATGTAGCACAGTGTGGGTAACAGTGGTTAATGCAACATTACTATTCAGAGAATACAACAATAAATGCTATACAATACCAAAGTAAACACAACCAGTCCAGGATTTAGAGCTTTATGGCCAGGCAGTTACAGTTTTATTTAAATATGACCTATATGGGACTATTACTGTCATATTGTCTGGTTTATTCAGTACAACCCATATAACAGTTTTTTATACTGCTTGATGACTTTCTACTACTTTACATTTATTTGATATGACTACTGCAAGTAGGATTGTTACTCAACAGCCTCGCAATGCAGCCTTTGCAGCCTACTTGCATAGGCTTCCTGATTCACAGCCTGCTCAGCTGCAGCTGTAAAGGAAGTAGAGACATATTTAGGCATACCTATCCATCGCATACACATGCAGGACTTTAGTAAACAAGACATATTTAGGCATACCTGTCCATCGCCTACACACGCTGGACTTTATTAAACAAGACATATTTAGGCATACCTACCCATCGCATACACACGCTGGACTTTAGTAAACAATAATGGTATGACTACTTTCACACTGCTGGGACATCACCCCTCTGCCTTGCTTCTTGGACCCACTTGTCCAAGAGCTCTCTCTTTCTCTGCTTCAAGTTGGCATAGTGGTGCCTGACCTGCTCAGCAGTTCAAGGGATACCAGTGGCACTGGTGAGATCACGGGTGAGATGCTTTATATTGGGGGCCCCGGTACTGACCTTGCAGCAGTCTCTTGTCATGTTTTTTTACCAGGAGTCCTACCATGACCTTGGACTCCTGTATGCCCCAGCGCTGCACCCAGAAGCGCAATCCCTCTCCAACTCCTGCCTTCCTAACTACAGTGGAAAGCTGCAACCAGTTATGAGCTGTATTCCTGCCTGTGGGTTTTAAATATGGCCAAATTCCCACCCTTTGCCGTGATTGGACGGTTTTGAATATGCTGAGCTAAGCTATGGGTAAACCTGCTTAGCTAAGGTTGGCATTACTTAAAGGGACAGGTTCAGCACTGCTTACCAATGGGCAAATCCGCTTAGCTGGGCTACTCATTGCTTAGCAGTCATATTTACACAATGCTTACACCTGGAAAGCAGAGCTGTGCAATGTTTAGCATTGCTTATTTTTTTATAGACTATCTGCTGTATGGCATTGATTTAGCATTCATTACATGTTATAAATTTGTTAACTGTCCCTGACATTCCCCAATGTGCTTTCATTACATTTATTCATATGTGACTATACTGTATGAGACACTTGTGTTTATATGGGAATTTCACAACTTTATTAAACTGACACCTCACATCTGAACCTAATGCAGTACTCAGGTTAACAAATATATGTTATTTAGTAGGTAGTACTAAAAAGAAATGTTTATGTACTGCTTTCACGTGTAAAATGTGAATTGGTTACAGTGGTGATCTAACTGGGAATTGATGCTCGCAAAGCGTATGCTCTAACCACTACACTATTGCAATACTGCTTATGTTGGATGTCTCTTGCTATTTAACGTCTTGTGCTGTTTAAGCTGGACTAAGCGTAGCTAAGCTTAAACTTTATTGCATTTATAAAAAAAAAAAAAAAAAAGTTTTGTTGTATTATTTTATCTGTACCCTTCAGAATATCCCTGCTAATGCTGAACCTGTTATTTTATCAACTTTCTGCTTTGTGAGACAATTGTCCCTTTTGGCATTGTCCACATTCCTTACTCTGATGGGTTGGGAGGTGTGCGCTATATGCTTATGCTACCTGTGTTATCCTAATAACTTTTGGCTTGGTAGCATACCTTTCAACCTCTTAGAGCAAAATGTCTGGACAAAGCCTAACATGATGAGGGGACAAATAGGGACACATTTTAAATATCGCTTGTACAAACTTAAAAAGTTGATAATAATAGGTTTTACATTAGCATGAATTTTCTGAAGGCTGTGTGGAGTCTTCAACTCAAATGTTTTGTCATTATTTAAAGACTTTAATCCTCAGCTATTTGCCAGAAAGGTACACATTTTAGGGGAAACGCACTAAAAATATGAGGTGAAAATCTGTACAGTTCAGAGATATTCTTGGTAGGGATGATTGTCCCTTATGCCTTTGACCACAGATTGTTTGTTTTCCTGATGGGTTGGAGGTGTTACGAGCATTTTCTCTCATTTTGAATTGCCAAAAGGCAATTCTGGAGTGCTGGGGGGTGTGTATTGTGAGAGTTCTGCTCTCAGACACACCCCCTGTGCTCATACACATTCCTATTCCTGGAAACCAATACATACTGAAAATAGTACAAAATCTTGTGTTATACTCTATAACAACTGAGGACAACATGCCTTTAGAGTCAGAAAAGGTAAATAGTACTTTAGACATAATTGCTATTTTTTTCCAAAGAATTACAGTACCTCTCCTTTTTAATTCAAAACTTGACTACAAAAACTAAATTATCTTTAAGTACTTAATATCTTTATCAAGCAAATGAATTTCCTGAAGTAGAACTACATTTGCTTTTTGCAAATTTGAAAGTCTAAAAATTGAATTCCTTTTTCTACCATTAATGCCATTGACATTAAATGAAATAACTTTCAGTATATTTATTATTTTTTCATATATTTACTCTCTAATGAAGTGATCTGTCAGCCTTTATATTGACAATAATACAATTAAAAGTACCAATGAAAGGTTTCTGTTAGTGATAATTATCAAGATGAAAACTATTCTTAAATATAGCAATAACCAAAAGAAAAGTATACTTTTTTTAATACACACAAAACTTTCCCTCCAACCCATGGAAACTGAAGTTCTTAGTCACATTTAGAAAACTAAATTGACTAACCAGTCCAAACTACTGTGACAACAGTACAATCAAATAGGAAAGTTTCAGTTATATATACTATATTACCGTTATTTTACTAAACTTGAAACACTAATATTAATTAAAAAACAGAAATATTTGCAACTACATAAATTAAAAAGCTCACAAAAGAATAAGAAACATTCTAATGCAGTTAGTTCAATAAAGATTTTGATATTTCATCAACCTATTAACTTGAGTTTAATGGAATCAATAAGCAAAAAACATAGTAAAAAATGATATATCTATCAGCAAATAATAGTAAAAAAATAATGTCACTTAATAAAGCAATATTTTTGACTATACTTGTACTATTAAATTGCATCCAATGTGTAAATGATTAGCAAATAAATTCTATATAAAATTCATTAACTTATATACATACATAATATAAAAAATAAAATTTCCAGTTCCCCCTTTGGATGAATTTTCTAGATGTCTTGTTGGGAAGTCTAAGGATGAGATGTTGTTTAGCAGATACTTGCTACCTTTAGTCTCGTACAGACTGCTCAGACGTGACCTGTGTCTGGCATACAAGGCTATCTCAGACCCAGCTTTGATAGAGTTGTTGCAAATGCATAAGTCAAAATCCACTCAGGCAACCCACATGCAAGGCCTAAACCTGGTCTGTGACATTAATAGACTTGTTAGCAGGATAGGTAAAATATATATATATATAAAAACATACTCTTTCCTACTTCTCATTTTACATTTAAAAAAAGTATGTAATTTATAACTATGCTATAATAAACAAATATGTAAAAAAAAACTTATGTGTAAATTACTTTTTTTTTTTTTGCAACCGTGTGATTGAGGTTTAATTAATGAGTATAAACATGTGAAAATGAGTTATTTCTTTATCTGATGATGTCTTGGGGGATTCAGGATGAAAGCACTCACTTTTTATTGCGAGGTTTATTTTTCATTGTTGTTTTTATTGCATGTTTTTTTTCTTTTTTGAATTATTAAATTTATGAGACCATTTTTTTAAATTCTTCTACCGAGAACTGAAAACCTTATTGTTTTTAATGTTTAAAAGGGCTGCCTACTTTTTTTACTACCTTCCACTGAAAGCTGTTTGCACTGTATTATATGGGCACTGATAATTATTCTTTATCTCTGGAGGATGTCTTTTGGTGACACACCAACTTTGTTTTTAAAGTTTAAAAGGACTGCCTACTTTTTTAATACCTTCCACTGAAAGCTGTTTGCACTGTATTATATTGGCACTGATAATTATTCTTTATCTCTGGAGGATGTCTTTTGGTGACACATCAGCTTTATAATGCACTCTTTTAATGTGATCTACTTAAAAAAAAATCCCCCAACCTAAGTTACATAAAATTGGATTAGCCTAAACAATATAGTTCTATTCTATCAGTGTTCATAGGTTCATAGATTAGTACTAAGCTAACTGCCCTTGCGAGCCATTTTAAGCCTAGCCATTTATCCCTTGTGAGACTCAAAGCCTGCACCTTGTGCTTGCAAGGCAAACACCTTAACCATTAGGCCATACTCCCAACCCTGTGTTTTATGATGCATTAATAACTGAACAAACATTATCCAACTTGACTAAAAACAGCAGCAAAAAAAGTTGGTACCACAAGTGCATGCGAGGCACGCTGCTTCGATAAGTATCCACAAATTGGTTAAACCAGCAAACTTTTATTAAAAAACAATAAACGTAAAACACACACTAGGCGTTTTCCGTTCGAGCCAATGCCCGAACTTCTTCAGACAAACACTGACACTTCCAAAACAACTTGTTTAAATAGTTAAAAAATTAAAAAACGTCATAATTTCATTTAATCAATTACATCAATTAATTAAATGAATTTACTACAATTAAAGATACGGGAACTAAACTTTGTAAACTGCATATTCCCCAGCCATTATTTTAAGCACATTACTTTCACATCGCAGTGTAATTGGTGTTAAACATAGTAATTGTGAAACATTACAGTTATAAAAACAATGCATGCCCATTTTAAATATAGTAATTAAGCGTTATGTTAGAATATTCTTCTAATAAACCTTGCTCCTTTTTTGATCTCCTAATCTATACATGCTTTGTTGTCATAACTGAAAATAATTGCTCCAAAATGACCCTATTTCGGTTGATGTTAGAGTGACTTAAAGATAGTTAAAATTCATTCAAAATATTAAAATAACAGGTTAGGGGGTCTATAAAAAACACTCTTAATAAGGAAAGCCACCTTAACCTGTTTTAATTACATTAAATTGTTGAAAATAAAAAATAAAAGTAAATAAAAAAAATAAATAAAAAATAGTAGACGAAAATATTATAATCATATCCTCTGATAGATCTAAACCTATGTAATATATATTTTATATATGACCTGTTCACTTGAGATGTTTAATACTAAATACTCACACCCAGATGTTGGGTTAGGGTGTAAGTCATCTGTTTATTAATAATGGGTAGCCAAAATGTGAAAGACTAGAAACTGTAAAGGTCATACTACCTAGTCGCTTAAATGTTTACCTAAATAAGCTTCTTAGTTTTAATAGGCATGAGATTGAACATACTTCATTCAGTCCAGGTTCTCTATAGGCTGCTAAGCGAATTTGCCAACTAAGTTCTTTCTTTTCCAGTTCCAGTTTCAGCAAATTTTCATTCACCATATTTGGTGTACTCATGTGTACTTGGCTAATAACCATAAATTTAAATGAATGGTCAATATTTGTTACACAGTGTCTTGCAAGGGCGTTTTCCTCTTTATTCTTAATAATAGCATAAATATGTTCGTAGATTCTATCCCTCAAACGTCTATCCATCTTCCCTATATAGAATGACAGGCACTGTTCGCATTGTGCTAGATAGACTATTCTTTTGCTGTTGCAATTGTAGGTTTCCCTAACATGGAAGGTTTCTTTCTTAATGGTAAAAGTATCGGATGTCTCTATGTAGGTGCAATACCTACATGCTCCACATTTTTTAGTCCCTCCTCAAATTTTACTCACTTTGGGTTTCCTTTCTAATAAATGCTTCATATTTGTGCTTCTTCTAAATGTAATGGTAGGGCCATAATTGGGGGTTTCTATTAGTGATTTGTCCAAAGATAGCCAATGCCAGTATTTCCTGACTATTCTGCAAATATCTGGTGCTTCTGAACAAAAAGTAAATACAAACGCTGTAGTAAAGTTCTTATTATTTACTACCATGTTATCAGAAGGTACCCCTAAGTCGTTGTTAGTACCTATGCTACCTACATAAGGCTCAAGTTGGTATGCCTGGTTAGTTGGATCGGCCACAGTTCTAATTTTCAGGATTGCTTAGTAGAAACCTTTTCTCCTTTTTAATGTGACTTCTTTGAAAATTTCTTCATGGAATGGTATCGGGTATCCCCTACGTGTAAACATTATATGCAAATTCTCACATTCCTTTTCAAACTCTTCATCCAGTGTAATCATTTTTGCTGCCCTGATGAGTTGGCCCTTCACCACAGATTTCTTTTCGTGGCGGGGGTGTAAACTAGAAAAGTGAAGATAGGTGTTAGAAAATGTACTTTTCCTGTGGATTTTTGATGTATACCCCTCTTGGTTCTTGCTCAACTCAATGTCAAGGAAACAAATGGTGGTTTCCTGAAAATTCTTAGTGAACTTTAGGAAACTAGTAGTAGCATTAAGGTACTGGACTAGCTGGTCTGCTTGTTCTTCATTTCCTTTTAATAAAATAAAGATATCATCCAGGTACCTTTTGTACATATGTATATTTGTATGTCCATGATTGTTTGAGATATGGGTAGTCTCCCAGTGGGCCAATACCAAGTTTGCAAAACTTGCCCCCACTGGGGACCCCATTGCTACACCTATTTTTTGCAAAAATAATAGGTCTTCAAAGGAAACAAAGTTGTTTTTTAAAAATAATGTCTAGTAACTGTTCCACCAGATTGCATTCGTTACTTGTGGCCCCCTTTGAACCAATAAACTCAACTACCCACTGGATACCTGTGTCTTGTGGAATACATGAATATAACTCACAGACATCTATTGTTAAAAAGTTTAAGGTGTTGTCAAATGCTGTAGTTTGCATACATTCCAAAAATGACCACGAGTCCTTTAGGATTTGTTCCTCCTTATTAACATAGTTCTTGAGGATGGAATCTACTAATTTTGCGCAAGGGTAAGTGATTGATTGCCTCACGTCTACTAATGTTCTAAACGGTGGATTCCTCAGGTCCTTATGGAGTTTAGGGATCCCGAAAATTTTGGGAATCCTTGGGGCCAACATTGTTAAATAATGGTTTTGTTCAATGTTAATTAGTCCATCAGTAAACAGGTCACTAATAAAAAGTATGATGTTGTGATATGCCTAATTTAACTGATTCCTACTTACCATTTCGTAGGTATCCTTTTGTAATAATGTTAACATTATTTTAGAGTAGTCTACATTGAAGA
This sequence comes from Protopterus annectens, assembly GCF_019279795.1. NCBI lineage: Eukaryota > Metazoa > Chordata > Ceratodontiformes > Protopteridae > Protopterus > Protopterus annectens. Next base: position 613,504,529 of record NC_056737.1, on the reverse strand, counting down.
CAAATTATTTTTGCAAAAAATAGGTGTAGCAATGGGGTCCCCAGTGGGGGCAAGTTTTGCAAACTTGGTATTGGCCCACTGGGAGACTACCCATATCTTAAACGATCATGGACATACAAATATACATATGTACAAAAGGTACCTGGATGATATCTTTATTTTATTAAAAGGAAATGAAGAACAAGCAGACCAGCTAGTCCAGTACCTTAATGCTACTACTAGTTTCCTAAAGTTCACTAAGAACTTTCAGGAAACCACCATTTGTTTCCTTGACATTGAGTTGAGCAAGAACCAAGAGGGGTATACATCAAAAATCCACAGGAAAAGTACATTTTCTAACACCTATCTTCACTTTTCTAGTTTACACCCCCGCCACCAAAAGAAATCTGTGGTGAAAGGCCAACTCGTCAGGGCAGCAAAAATGATTACACTGGATGAAGATTTTGAAAAGGAATGTGAGAATTTGCATATAATGTTTACACGTAGGGGATACCCGATACCGTTCCTTGAAGAAATTTTCAAAGAAGTCACATTAAAAAGGAGAAAAGATTTCTACCAAGCAATCCTGAAAATTAGAACTGTGGCCGATCCAACTAACCAGGCATTCCAACTTGAGCCTTATGTAGGTAGCATAGGTACTAACAACGACTTAGGGGTACCTTCTGATAACATGGTAGTAAATAATAAGAACTTTACTACAGCGTTTGTATTTACTTTTTGTCCAGAAGCACCAGATATTTGCAGAATAATCAGGAAATACTGGCATTGGCTATCTTTGGACAAAGCACTAATAGAAACCCCCAATTATGGCCCTACCATTACATTTAGAAGAAGCACAAATATGAAGCAATTTTTAGAAAGGAAACCCAAAGTGAGTAAAATTTGAGGAGGGACTAAAAAATGTGGAGCATATAGGTATTGCACCTACATAGAGACATCCAATACTTTTACCATTAAGAAAGAAACCTTCCATGTTAGGGAAACCTACAATTGCAACAGCAAAAGAATAGTCTATCTAGCACAATGCGAACAGTGCCCGTCATTCTATATAGGGAAGATGGATAGACGTTTGAGGGATAGAATCTACGAACATATTTACGCTATTATTAAGAATAAAGAGGAAAACGCCCTTGCAAGACACTGTGCAACAAATATTGACCATTCATTTAAATTTGTGGTTATTAGCCAAGTACACATGAGTACACCAAATATGGTGAATGAAAATTTGCTGAAACTGGAACTGGAAAAGAAAGAACTTAGTTGGCAAATTCGCTTAGCAGCCTATAGAGAACCTGGACTGAATGAAGTATGTTCAATCTCATGCCTATTAAAACTAAGAAGCTTATTTAGGTAAACATTTAAGCGACTAGGTAGTATGACCTTTACAGTTTCTAGTCTTTCACGTTTTGGCTACCCATTATTAATAAACAGATGACTTGCACCCTAACCCAACATCTGGGTGTGAGTATTTAGTATTAAACATCTCAAGTGAACAGGTCATATATAAAATATATATTACATAGGTTTAGATCTAAGAACTAAGCAAAATAATGGGTATAGTTCCCCATACTAAAGGGGTGGCGTAAGCCACAAAACTATGGGCTAGGCTTGTAAATGCCCTCGGGCAGATAGCCTAGTATGAACCTATGAACCTATCAGAGGATATGATTATAATATTTTCGTCTACTATTTTTTATTTATTTTTTTATTTTTTTATTTACTTTTATTTTTTATTTTCAACAATTTAATGTAATTAAAACAGGTTAAGGTGGCTTTCCTTATTAAGAGTGTTTTTTATAGACCCCCTAACCTGTTATTTTAATATTTTGAATGAATTTTAACTATCTTTAAGTCACTCTAACATCAACCGAAATAGGGTCATTTTGGAGCAATTATTTTCAGTTATGACAACAAAGCATGTATAGATTAGGAGATCAAAAAAGGAGCAAGGTTTATTAGAAGAATATTCTAACATAACGCTTAATTACTATATTTAAAATGGGCATGCATTGTTTTTATAACTGTAATGTTTCACAATTACTATGTTTAACACCAATTACACTGCAATGTGAAAGTAATGTGCTTAAAATAATGGCTGGGGAATATGCAGTTTACAAAGTTCAGTTCCTGTATCTTTAATTGTAGTAAATTCATTTAATTAATTGATGTAATTGATTAAATGAAATAATGACGTTTTTTAATTTTTTAACTATTTAAACAAGTTGTTTTGGAAGTGTCAGTGTTTGTCTGAAGAAGTTCGGGCATTGGCTCGAACGAAAAACGCCTAGTGTGTGTTTTACGTTTATTGTTTTTTAATAAAAGTTTGCTGGTTTAACCACTTTGTGGATACTTATCGAAGCAGTGTGCCTCACATGCACTTGTGGTACCAATGGTTTTTTGCTGCTGTTTTTATGATGCATTGTTGAAGTAATGCACACATCAGTAAAATGAGGCAGATTCCAGATTCTGTCACCTCAGCTGCAAAGAAGCCTAACAGGTTTTACGGAGTGCTTAAAAGGCATACTTGAACCAAAAATCTGGTGTCTGATCTAGCTTCAGTTGAATTACAATCACATGAAAGGCCAGATGTCACCATAAGACAAAGTAGGGTCTGTGTTTGTTTTCTGAAAATGGGACTGTACTCCACCAAATTGGGTATCAGAGCCATTAACTACAACAGCTGTATGAAGTGCTAGTTTGACATTTTGAAGAATAAAACCATTGCAAATGTTTTCAATAGAGAAACAGTTGTGAAATATTCACAGACGATACATAAAGCTGGATCTCAGATGGTTAAATGTAATTACATTTCTGTCAGTGTGCCTGTTTTAGGGTACTGATTTCAACTTTGTTGTTAGGAGACATGCAGGATTAAGCACAACTTTAACTTGAAGAAGTATACGCTAAAGTTTTTACTGCTGTCTTTGACAATATTTTCCTATTTGTGTCACCTTCTCAGAAAGCTTTGAACAGTCAAAGGAAAATTAGAATATGATGGACAGAGAATTATGGAGTAGTCCACACTGAACTGAGATACTACTGAAATGTCCTCATATGAAATCTGCCATAAGGAAACATAAGAATGTCTGAAGCCAGGGCTTCTTAAAATTCTCTGGCTGTAGCAGACTTCTGTTTTACTAGATTCCAGAAGTATCTTCTACATGCTACTTTCTTGTCTAGAGAAAGAAAGGCTGTTTTCAGTGTAGTATCTATTTGGCAACCAAGAAAAAACACTCTAGATGAGGGAAGTAGAGATGTATTTAGATTGAGAGTGAATTTTACAGTATGAAGAATGTTTGTGGAACACTCCATGTTTAATACCTCTAAACAGGAAGCAGTTTGAATCAATAGTCCAGATAAGAGGGTAGATGTGAATTTCTTAGAGCCTGCAATGTGTTATGGTACTGACCAGGCACTTTTTGAATATCATCTGTGCTGTAGAAAGCCCAAACATGAACAGCAAACTGATAATGTAAGCCCAGGACAGAAAGTCTTATTTTTTTTATTCTCATAGGATCCAAAAAAGCCCTTGGAGGCAGAACAGTTTGAATGGTAATCATTTTAATACAAGAAAACCTAAAAAGAGGTGTTGAGCCTGGGTAGATCAAAAATTGGTCTCCAATCTACTTATTTCCTAAGGATTAGGAATAGTCCAGCATAAAGATCTTTTCTCCATAAATGTGGAGGCACTTCTATCAATCCTAAAAGGAGAAAGTTTGAAACAAGAGAAGACATTAGATATGTTTCATCTCTTGGAACTTAATGAATGCCTGAAAGGGTTGGTTTGAAATGCCATTGGTGTGTGTAACCTCTTCTGAAGTGATTGTTTTCTATAATGGAAGTAATGAGAAAGCCAAAAACCATGAGAGAAGGGAGGATTTGGAAGGAGGGATAGAATGGCGTAGTCAAGGCTGATCTCTATTGTTGGAGCCCTGGAAACCACTCGTTCCCTTGACATTTTCTCCCATAAATTGGCCTTTTCCTGATATTTGGCCATTTAGATTTGGATTTATTTTTAAAGAAAAGACCTGGTTGTGCATGGTAACAGCTGTCATATCTAGGTCCTGGGAAAATAAATAATTGCTCTGATTTTCTCCTTTTCAGTCTTTTTTCAACATGTGGGCATCAGATCTGATTTGGCCACATACACTAGACTTTTGGATCCAACTCTTAAGCTCCTCTTTCTACCCATAATGCCCCAGTCAGCTAACAATACTTCAGATCTCATTTGCCACCATCTCACACAGACAGGGATCCCTTTCCTGAGGGCTACTTTGACTAATTTTTACAGGTATTTTGAGAGTAATTACCCTCTGTAAGCCTTTTATCTTTTAAATCCATTTACCTCCTCTCTCTTCTAATTGTTATATGTGCAAGCTTTCTATTGATTAATCATTTTATAACCTTTTTCTCCAATTTGGTAGTTAATACTGTACCATAGCTTGTACCTTGTCTTTTCTTCTTTCTAACCTGTAAAAGGTATTCTTTCTACCATTGCTGGTACTGGTAGTCCACTTACCTACTTTTTTCCTTATCTATTTTTCTGTTTTCTTTACCCCTTTAAAGACCCATTCTCAAAATGGCTAAAAAAACAACAGGCTTTAAAAAGTGCACTTCCTGTGGGCGTAAGATTCCCAATTCTGATGCTCACAGGGAGAGCATCTACTACCTTGGAGCATCAAAGCTCAACACTGACTGCTCTATTTGTGCTGCATTTTATTCAAGAGCACTTAGTGACAGACATAAGCTTGTACTTAAGTGTATGCTGCTTCCTCTTCCTCTTCTTCTCCAGGGGCTCAAATCCCAAGTAAATCTGTGAAATCCTGTTCAGAGTCGAAGGAATCTCGCAAAAGATTTCCCCACCCTTTCTCCAAACACTAAATTGGCTCCATCTTTATCGAAATCTCCTCAAAAAATTCAGAAAACTTCAGATCCAACTTCTTTCAATCCTAAGAAAAAATACTCCGATCCCACACCCTGGGATCCAACTTTTATTCTATTTACATCGTCTTGAACCCACTCACAAGGGTTCAACATAGAATCAGTTTCTCCTCTGGTGCATTCTCCTTTTCTCCAAGGGATGCTGAGGAGAGCATCTAGACCCCAGTCAACCACTTCTTCCATTAGGTCCTCCAAAAGTCTGTTAGAAGTCAAGCTGGATAGGATGATGATGAAATTTCTCAGAACTCAGATTCAGATGGGGGGTATTCTGGCTCCATCTCCCATTTGATGTGCAAGCCTCCTATCCAGTCTTACATAGTGATATCTCCTTCTACAATCCATCTCACAGTTTTGAAGCCCCAAAAGTATCAATGTTGGATCAGAAGACAGCTAGGTCTTCGACTGGGACAGCCTGCCTGACTAGTTCCACTCCAGTTCCTTTGGATCAGTATGTGTCTTAGAGCCAAAGTCCCGGTTCTGAAACCTAGGGCTTGGGTTCCACTCCAATGTTATCAGAGCCATCCTTATCCATAGGAGCTTCAATGATGGATAACTCAGGTCTGACTCCCTCCTCAAGGCACAGATCCAGCCAGGGTTGTGATTTGGTAGCTTTGGATGTTTCAGCTCCATTGCCGCTAGCTACAGCTTCTCCCAGTCTGTTTGCATTCAAAGTAGTGGAGACGGCTTTCTCTTGACCTAGAGATTCAACTACTTTTTCATCCTTGAGTTACTACATCCCTTCCTCCTTCAGGTCTGAGCTCTGATCCTTTCAGGCCTACTCCACAGGAACAGATGGTACCATCTAGCATCCAGACAGTCCCTATCAAGGGACTTCCCCTCTCTTCAGATACCTCTCCATACCATTCCCCCTCTGAAATCTCTCACTGAAGATACTGATTTTGATGAAGGGGAAGGGTCCCCCAGATCTCCACCTGATGACATCTTATTCAGAGACATACTATAAATTTTTAAAGAAAAAGGTGGATGGTCATTTTCCTGGAAGCTTTTGGGTCCAGCTCATCTACACCTTGGGTGACTTCACCAGTGAATGAGCTTATTGATTTTATTTCTCACCAGGCATGGAAGGAACTGGATTCTGTTGAACTAGTTCCCTGATGCACAGATAAAATGTTGGCACTGCCAAAGGACAGACCTCATTGGAGCAAAGGAGTATCTGTTGATGCTCTGGTTGTGGTATCAGCCACTGAAAAGGAACTAGCAAAGTTGAGCACCTCAGTCCATCCCCTTAATAGAGAGTCTGGGCCATTGGACAGGTTTGGAAAGTGCATATTTGCTTCTGCAACCTTTGCCTTGAGGTCCCTGAATTACTTAGAGCACTTCACAAGACTTCAGCAGGATTTGACCAAAAACTCTCCAAATCCCTTTTGGAGTCCATGTCTGTGGAGGACTAGAAAAGGTCCTCGTCGCAGTTAGCCACTTTATTATCCTTTTCCAATGCATTCATGATGTTACTATCCCATGCTGCGGAGGGTGTCTCATGGGCTGCCAGTTCAGGCATAGCTGTTAGAAGACATGCCTGGATGCAGTTATGTGGCTTTAATGAACCTTTCAAGTGTTCTTTCATCAATGCCCCTTCTGATGGAACATATTTGGCCCTACTGTGAAATAAATGCCTTCCCAGAGTGAACAGGATGAAAATATCCTCTCTGCCATAGGAACATGCTTTTCTTACCCTCAGTGATCCTTTTCCCAGAATCAAAGAGGAGGCAAGAAAATATGATTCTGTAAGTCACAGGGATCTTTCCAGTTTTCACAAGGGATAGCTCCTCCAGAGGCAGAGGGGGGAGCTCAAATGAAAGACACCATCCTCAAGACAAAGAAGGCCTACAAAACCAGGGTTTATGAAATTCTTTTTTCTGATCAACCCTTTTAGTGTTCCTGAAGGTTTGCCTAACTGCCCACCTCTGGAGCTAGTGGGGGTGCTTGTCTTTGCACTCAGATATCTGGGCATCTATAACAAAAGATTCTTTGGTGCTAAAAATAATATCTAGAGGTTATTTCATACCATTTTCCCAGATTCCCCCAAACAAAAGAAAGCTTCCCAATGCCCCAACCAGTCAGAGAAAAGCTGCAGCTCAAGAGATGTAAAAGCTACTAGATAAAAAACTCATCCAGGAGGATTGAAACTTACTCTAGGTTCTTTTAGTGCCAAATAAGACTGGGGACCTAAGACCAATTTTGGATCTAAGCAAATTAAACCAATTTGTGAAGAAGTCAAAGTTTCAAATGGTCACAGTTCATTCCATTCTGACCTTTTTACACAAGGACAACTGCATGTGCTCAATCATATCACATCAAGATGAACAAACTATCCCAAAGATTTCTGCACTTTCAGCTAGGAGCCAGTCACTATCAGTTCAGAGCCCTGCCCTTTAGTCTCACAACAGCCCCTGGGGTGTTTACCAAGTAGATGGTGATAATAGCAGCTCACCGAGACTGCTGGGATTCTGAGTGTTTCTATATCGAGATGACATGTTCCTCACTGCCCCCAACCATGCATCTCAGAGCAGCACAGGGACTATTTGCTGCTACTTTGTCAAAAGCTAAGTATTTCAGTCAACACTCCAGATCTACAACCTGTACAGAGCCCAGAGTCCCAGTTGAGCACAGTTAGTCAGATAGCCTCCCTTCCTATATAGCGTGTGGACACAATCAAGTTTCAGGTTCAGCAAATTCTTGTACACCTTTCTCCTCCAGACAGACTTGTCTTTCAGGCTCTAGGTTTGATAACAGTATCCATAACCTTAGTTCCAATGGCCCATTTTATATGTATGTTCTCCAATGGACGCTAGCTGTCCAGTGGTCTGTTCTGCATCATCCTTTGTCCTTCCCAGTCAAACTCACTTGAGTCTGCAAGAATGCTCTTCTTTGGTGGATTCAGTCAGCCAAAGTTTAAATAGACCATCTCTTTAGTCTGTTTCCTCCAGTAGCCATGGTAACCATGGATGCTTCCCAATTGGGGTGGGGGGGCTTTCTTGGAAAAGATGGTCCAAGGCATGTGGTTCCCCCCCCCCAAGAGACCAATTCACATATCAGTGTCTTACAGATGAGAGTGGCCTTAGTGGCATTGCATGCTTTTTGACATGTTCTTCCTCTAGGAACTATTGTGATTCCAACTGACAACATGCCTGTGGCTTGGTACATCAACTAATGGAGGGAGCCAGGTTTAAGAGGCATTGAGAGTGCAGCAGTGGGCTATCTCCTCCAACCACTTTTTTATGGAAATGCACATAGTGGGGGAATCCAGTGTACTAGCAGACAAACTCAGCAGGTCCATTTTGATGCCTCACCAGTGGCTGTCAGTCAGTGGCGGGAGGATTTTCCATTGTTTGGGCCAGCAGGATATTTGCCCAAATCCCACCTCAGGGTGAGTCACCAAGAGTTGCTCTTGTCTACATTTGGCCCTCTGATCTCCTTTATGCTTATCCCTGTTACCTCTGATTCCAAAATTCTTAAAGAAAGCACTTTGGTTGAACAGCACTGTTATCTCATTGCTCCCTTTTGGCCTTGACAAATGTGGTTTCCCTTCCTTTGGTCTCATCTTTGATATCCTCCATGGATACTGGACCTGAGTCTAGATCTTGTCCAATTCCATTAACATCTAGACAGCTCAGGCTTTCCTCTCCAGTTGAACAAATACTTTGTATCTTCCAAAGAAGCTTCTACAAGGAAGATATACAGGAGTAAATGGAAAAGATTCTCAATGTGAGTTCTTCAGAAGAAATTTGACCCTTTCACTACTCCTCTATCTATAGTTCTAGAATTTTTAGCATTTATTTTTCAAGAAGGTGCTAGTTTTTCTACAGTCCAAGTACAATCCGCAGCTATATCTAATATTCACACAGGTGGAAAAAGCTTACCCTTTAGCTTCTTCCAAAGTGTGCAAGGCTTTTCTAAAGGGGACCTTCTTACTTAGACCTCCAGTGGAAGATCCATTTAACAATTGTACTGCAAGGTTTGACCCAACAACCCTTTGAACCATCAGCCATATCTGATTTAAAATTTTTATCTTGGAAAACAGCACTCTTAGTAGCTATTACATCTGCAAGGCAAATTTCTGAATTCCAGAATCTATCTTCCAAATCCCCTTGCATTATTTTTCACAAAGACAGTGTCACTTTATGAACAAATCCATCCTTCTTACCAAAGGTAGCATCAGAACTGATTAATCAAACAATTCATTTGCTCATCTTCTTCCCTAATTTTTCAAATAAGGGAGAGTACATGCTACATCTTTTAGATATGCATAGACAACTATGTTTTTATCTCCACAGAGCAAAGGATTTCAGGGAATTGGAACAGTTTGTTTCTCACAGAGCAGATTGGGATCACCAGTTTTTAAAGTTACCCTGGTCAAATAGATTACTGATTGAATTTCTTTTGTCTGTACTCAGCAAGGCCTCTCCCTATCAAAGCCTGTTAAAGTGCATTCTACTAGATAAATGGCAACCTCTTCTGTTTTTTTTTTTTTTTTTGTGTAGAACTTCCATGGACATTTGTGCAGCAGTGAGCTGGTCTAATACTCATACCTTTATTGTTATTTACAAACTAGATTTGATCACCAGAAACAGAACTGCTTTTGGTTCTACAGTTCTCTGGAATATCCTTCCATGAGGGCCACCCAAGATTCCCATAGCTGGGGACTCTGTCCCACACATAGAGGAATGAATGAAAAGGACATCCTCAGATAAACTATGCATCTTTGTTGGCCATTTGTTTTCTTCCTGAACTCCCCACTCTCCTTCCATCTTCTTGAGTGACCTTATGGAATGTTGTGGAACTTTTTGTTCCAGGTTTGAGCCCCAGCTTTGCTGTTCTTTCCTTATTCCTGCTCTTAGGATCTATAAGACAGCAAACTTAATGTGAGTTATTAGCTGACTTGGCCCTTATGGGTTGAGGAAGAAGCTTAAGAGTTGAATGCGAAAATCTAGTGTATGCAGCTGAGTCCAATCTGATACCCACATGTTGAGGAAGAATGACATTGGACAACACAGATGCATAGATGTACATAACTTTAATTTTTACCACCTGCATTACTTTACATTTCTTGTTCATTTTCTTCAAGGCTTCAGCAAATCTTTGTCAAGAGTAGCATTTAGCAGCTGTCCTTTTACATCCTCTACTACATTAAATCCCCATGTTAAGGAATACTTAGCAATTTAACAGGTGGAATGAAGCATTTCTTGACATTTTGATGTCATGCCTTGGCTAGGAAGCTCAGAAATCTCATGACCCTTATTGTCTAACATGGCCTAAAGGTATTTAATCATGCTTGATAATGTATACCTCTAAATGACATGGTTGTAGAAGTATAAAGATGTTTACCAAATCTGTCAGGGACAATTTTTTTTATCATTTAGTTGACAATTAATATCCATGGCTATTTTAGTCCCCTTTTCCTAATCCATACAGAACAGCAGTTCAGCAACAAATTGTTTAAATAAGTAAATATATTTGTTTGAAACATACGGTTTTATTTGGCCTTCTAAACGCTGGAGGTTGAGAAGCTGGGGTGAGAGAGACTGCTAGGAAAGCATCGTCAAAGGGTCTAAGAAATAGGGGAATAGCCACAGGTTTAGTATTATTGATGCCAGGAAGGCCAACATATCTATTTGGAGTGTATTTCTCTTCCTTCCCACCTGAAAAAAAATATTTCATCAAAGAAATTTTGTCATTAGGAGAATCAGAAGAAAGAGCATATTCCACATCTGACTGAAAGAAGGGAAAGGGAGCTGAGAGACATAATCCAAGTCATCATCACAGTGGCCCCCTATATCTGAATAAGAATCCTTTTATTCTTCTTTTGGTAGGAAGAGAAGGAGGTGTAATTTGTCCTGGCTGTATGCTTTGAATAGCATTTTAACAGTCGAGCTAAAGCAAACCAATCATCTTGAGAGGTTTGAGGCATAGTTTTTTTCAGCAAAATCCTCCCTAGGAGTTTAAGAAAGGGATGAATGTTTTATTTGTTGCTTCCTTTTACATTGGACATCCATCTGAGGCTTTGGTGATAACAGTCAGTTCTCTATTGCATAATCTCCAGTCTGTTCTCTAATCAGAAAGGATGAACACTGCCTTCAGCCCCCGATGTAATGACTCTGGGTTTGAGGGAAGTTTTTTTTTTTTTTTTGGACAGTCAACAGTAAAAGAGATTGAAGTACCTTTATTACAGTGACGATAAACCTAGAGATACTGACAGTCAGGAGGTGGAAAAAGTGTTTCACTGAAATCTGCTGTCTCTGCCCTGGAAGACCTTATCCAAATATTCTGCTTCTTTTGGTGCCCTTTACTTTATTTTAGTGAGGGGGGGGGGTCAAACATTGAAGCCAAAGAAGTTGATATAGCTACATGTGCAAACCTGTTCTTCTGAAGAATATCAGCTGAGGGTCCTTAGGTGACTTTCTAGGGTTTCAGTAACAAAACATGACAGGAATTAATGCCATATTTTGGCACCAGACCAAATAAGTGGCTAGTACAGTCACAATGAAGTATTTGTCTACAACTGTTGCACTTCTTTTTTGACATAGTAATATCCACAAGTCTATAGTACAGGAAGAAAAAAAGTCCCTGTTGTGGAACTTACCAGCCTGAGCTTCACTGACTTTAACTAATGGTACAGAAAAAGCTATTTGTAATGTTAACTGATGTCTGGATATATCATCATGGCATGAACGTTTTGAGGATGTATGGATCTTTTATACTGGCACATGCCTAGGGCAGATATATGCCAATTGGGGAAGGATCCTTTGCTTTACTAGGCTGGCAGGATGGAATGGACCTTTGTGGGATTCTCAGATACTAAGAATATTGCAATAATGATCTAATAAAGAACACAGTACAAATGCGTATGTAACTTACCATAATGGTAGATGTTTGAATAGATCACCGCTGCAGTACCTACATATGCTAAAAATACTATAACATTGATCTAATGAACATGTTTTGATCTCTGATATGTTTGCAGCAGTTTGTGTCTATTATTTAAATTTCATTTCAGTAGACATGCTTGTCTATTTTTACTTATTTTGTTTGCTGACATGCCATGATAAGTTCATAGCAAGTAAAGGTTAAAAGCATCTATTTTAACAATTGACATGGTGTTCTGACAGACTTAACCCATTTTCTATTACTGTGTGTGAAGAGTACTGGAATACACATCCTAGCACATGTCACTCTTGTGGTGAACTCTGCTTCGATTAATTATTTTAAAATGCTGCTTTTATTTTCATATAGGACCATTAATAGAATGCTTTATAAAAGATTGCCTATGGCTTTTAATTATACTGCTTGTTGACAAGTGGGCAGACAACATGATAAGACCATACCACAAAGGAAATTATCTAAATTTATAATTAAGTGTTGTTTTCTTTTTTTACAGCAGTATAGTTTATTACACTGTGGACCAATCTTATAGTTTAATAGAGATATATGGAAATTCATATGTACGTTATTTGATTTTAGATAGTAATGTGGTCTAGTTATTTATCATATATATATATATATATATATATATATATATATATATATATATATATATATATTCACATTCTTATATTTTTTATGTGATTACACCCCTCCAGGACCTTGTCTGATACCTCCTCTACCTTTTTCCCCATTGGTTCCAGCAGAATAAAGACAGGTACTTCTGGGATAGACAAGAGCCAAACACCCCCCCAATTTATTCCTGCCTTCCTTTCCCCAGTAACAGCAGGTTGATATGGAGGGGGCTAGCCTGCTGGTCGGGGGGGGACTTGGACCTACACACTCCCTGTTGAAAGCACCACCCCGATGACAGTTCCTCTGAGCCTACAGTCACTACTTCTGGAGCAGGAAAACATGCCTCTGCATACTAGTTCCCCCTTGGTTACTTACTATAAATGTATTACGGTCGTGTGACCTCAGAAATTTAATAGGTGAATACATAATCCATGTGTGGCAAGTCACAGCCACCTCTCCCAGGATATTTGGAAAACTACAGGATTACTGAGAACTCCTTAAGGCCAAAGTAACTTGATAAGTTTGATAAATATGGTAATGGTTTTGGGGGAGAGTAGTACATGTAGTTGCATTTCATCAGTATGTAGCTGGTCTGTATTGATTCCCCACGTCAACACCTGGACTCCTCACTCCACTCCCCTACCCTGCCCCCCAATTGACACCCACCCCTACATACTCTGAATTTGTAGGTAATCTCCATTACTAAGACCCTGCCTTCATCCACCCATTATCCAATAATTACATCCATCAGCACCATCTACACATGCCCTTCAACTTCCCACAACTCCAGCCCACCTACCAGTTCAATATCCACACCCATATCTCCTACTCACACAACTCAGATCCTCACCAAATATAAATACCTCCTCTAACTCCACAACCTCATTCCCACTGTCTCATTATCCCCAGTCTCATCTCTACTATACCTTCCTGGGATTAATGTCCCTATTCACCTGCCTCTCCATAGCCACCATCAGTGCCTCTTATCTCTTCACTATCACTCACTGTATCCACCCCAAATCCTCCACCCTAACCCATAACATTACTATCACCCCCACTCACGCAACCCCCATATACCATACCCCTCCCATGTACCACTTCTGTCCATCTAAAAAGCAACCAAGTCTACAATTTCGCTACCTAATCGTCCAATACCTAAAAACTATTACCTATATAACTACCCAGCTACTACTATGAGGAAACATTCACCCCAACCCCAGGCCAGCAGCCTCTGCTAATAAGCCATGCACCCATCACTATCCAGCTAAGCACAAACCCACCAACTTAGTGATACTAAATATGAATACCCACAGTATCATGAATAAAATAGAAGAACTGTACACTGCCATCTCCTTATATAACCCTGATATTATTCTCATCACAGAGACATGTCTTAAACTACATATTAAAGATAATTCCATCACCCCACCTGGTTATAACATTCTCAGGCAGACCAGCTACATAAAAGAGGTGGAGGCTTAGCTCTACTTCACAGAACAAACCTACAACTCCAACTCCTCCAAAAAGATTCACCCAACTACAACAATGCAGAGACTCTATTTGCAAAGCTCTCCCTTAACCAACATAAGCACCCAAACCTACTGAGTATCTATATACTCCCGGGTAACAAACTAACCACTCTAGAAACCATACTTCACTGGGCCTCATACTCTCTCCCTATCGTGCTAGGTGATGTAAACATTGACTAACTCCATCCATTCTCCCATCCTCACCCACCACATTAATCTATATAACTTCACCCAACTTATAGTTACTCCCACATGCATTGATAAGGCCACAAAAAGAAAATGTATACTTGATTGGATCCTCACAAATCAACCAAATACTGCCCATCAATGTGGCACCCTACCAAACTCTGTGAGCGACCACAGCCCCACATTTATCCTTCAGCAAAAACTTAAAACAATTAGCTCTCCCTCCCTTCTACAAACCCACTCTAACAAAAATTTTCATAGAGACCACTTCATAAGAGCCTTGCAACATTGCAACTGGTCTCCCATCAAAACCCTTTCATTAGACAAAACAGTTGATTACTTCAACTCCACATTCTTAAATATCCTCAACCAACTTGCCCCCTTAAAAACTATCAGGATGCGTAGCAACCCCACCCCTTGGCTCCAGAAAACCACAAAAGCCCTACTTAGAGCCAGGGATAAATCCTGGAAATCCTTCCACCACACCAGATCACCCGCAGTTAGGCAAACCTTTCATGAGTTCCGAAACAAAGCAAAAAAGCAGGTTAAGCTCGATAAAATTACTGTATCACTCAAAACAAATACAGTACCAAACCTCAAAAATTCTGGGCAACAATAAATAACATCCTACAGCCCGGAAGAACCACCACTCCTGCACCCAATATAACAGGTAGAGACCTGGACATAGCTTCAGCTTAAATAACTATTTCACCTCCTCAATACTCAAACTCTTAAACATTACTTCTTCCAACACCCCACAACCACCTCAGGCCCAAATTACCTTTCACACTTAAGTCTGTTCCTACCTCTGCTATCCAAAAACTCCTAGCCAAACTCAAACCAATCACCCTTGCAGCCAATAACCTTCCTGCCAAATACCTCCATATTGCATCCACAGCTATAGCCTATCCCATTTCACTTCAAATAAATAGATCCATCATAAACACACAGTTCTACTCCTGTGGAAAACCTCATATATCATACCACTCCACAAAGGTGGCCCCTCCCTAGACCTTTCCAACTATCGACCAATTGCAATTCTCTCACCCCTCTCTAAGATCCTAGAAAGATGTATTCATCACCAGTTCCTTTCCTATCTCCTCACCAACAACCTTCTCTCCTCAACCCAACACATATTTCGCCCATCCCACAGCACCGCCACTGCCCTACTCAAATTCACTAATACTATAAACTCCCACAGGAATCTAGGTAAGTTTGTCTCAGCTTCCTTCCTAGATTTATCCAAAGCATTTGACATGGTCTCACATAAACTACTGTCTTGTCTCTCTGACCTCAGCCTTAACAACCCACCCTCCTCTGGTTTAAAAGGTACTTAGATAACCGCCAACAATCTGTAAAATGGCATAACTCTCTATCCCCCCCACTCCCAACCTCCTTAGGCGTGCTGCAAGGATCAGTCCTAAGACCCTTTCTTTTTAATATCTTCATAAACCAACTCCACTCAGCTACCTCTAAAGCCGACATAGTCCAATATGCTGATGACACAACTCTCATATGTTCTGCAACCTACATCCAACTTTAACACAAAGCCCAGTAAGCCTTCTCTGAAATAGATAACTGGCTTAACAACTCACAACTCATACTAAATCCTAAGAAAACACACAACTAATGCTATTCCACTGTACTAAAAAGAGCAACCTTACATTCTCTATACTTTCCACCAGCAAAACCCAAATCACCCCTGTCACTGAGGCTAAACTCCTAGGAATTACCATTGACCATTAACTCAAATTCACAAAGCACATATCAACAACCATCACTAAAGTCCACAAAAAGCTAGGTTCCCTCTATCGCTGTAAAAGTTATCTAACCACCGAATCTCGAATTGCAATAGCCAGGACTCACCCCCTATCTACTCTACTTTCTGCATCCCCAATTCTAACTAATCTTTATAAAACTGACTTTAATAAACTTTCTAACTAATCTTTATAAAACTGACTTTAATAAACTTTATATCTGTTACAACAAAATTGCTAGATTTGCTACCAGTGCCAAAGCACAATCCCACCACTGACTTTCCCTACAAGTCTTGCACTGGCTTGAATTTCCAAACCTATTAAGGTACCATCAACTCAGCCTAGCTCTTCTAATTCTGTACTATCCCGAGAAAACCCCCAACCTGACTGGCATGCTGAACTACAATTCAAATAGACAACTTTGGTCCTCCAACAAAGCCTTAATCGAAACCATCACATGCAAAAACAACTCCAGAGAATCACTATTTGACCATGAAATAGCAAAAATATGGAACAAATTTCCCCCTGACCTCAGACTACAAAACTCCACACCCTCCTTCAAAAGCCTACTTAAAACATACATCTTCACGAACCATCTATGCAACTGTAATTGACCCCCCTGAAGCCTTGCCCACTTAATATTTCTACACTCCATCTGTCCTGGACAACACAAAAACCACCATCTAACTATACCTATCCATGTGTGAGCAATAACCTATATATGTGTGTGTGTGTGTGTGTGTGTGTGTGTGTGTGTGTGTGTATATATATATATATATATATATATATATATATATATATGTGCATGTATGTATACTCTTACATGTATATTTGCTTGAATGTATATATGGAAAACTTAAACATTTCTATACTCTTATTCATTTGTGAAATATCTTGCATTGCTATACCAGGTTCTTATCTACTCTCATTGTATATTTTGTACACTTGTATTTTCAACCAAAAGGGGGGATATCCTCTTACTGTATACTAATGGCTGTAAAGTCTACAATCTGTATGCTACTACTCTGTAATGTCTCTTTTGTAAATTTTTCTTCTCTCTGTAAACTTATGGAGTTTTTCTCCCCAGGACTCCACTGAAAAGGGACACTTGTTGTCCAGTCCGATTATCCTGGCAAACAAATGTTAAAGAAATAAACATACATCATAAATCACACATCTGAAAATTGCCAAATATGGTGTGGAACCTTATTTGTGTATCATACTGTAGCTCTTTAGAGGATACAGAAGTGTATGATAGTACCTCAGGAATTCTGGCCATGTTTAAGAACTGTGTAGGGCTCTGACATATGATTTATACCAAATACCAGCTCAATACAGTAGCCAAACCAAATTGGTTTGTCTGTATTACTTTTTTTTAAGAACCAACCAACCTGCTCAAGTCTTCCCTATGTAAAATCTTAAACATCTTGTAGTGGTGGCCCATTATCTCCCCCCACTTAATGACATGTCAGCATTTCAGCTAAATGGCTTCTGAATGTTCACACACACACACACACACACACACACACACACACACATATATATATATATATATATATATATATATATATATATATATATTCACATTCTTGTATTTTTATGCGATTATAGACTCCCCCAGGACCTTGCCTGATGCTACACTGACATGTCCTTAAAGGGGGGGGGATAATGGGCCACCACTACAAGCTGTAGATATGCACATTTTAACCTTTTTTTTATCTTAGCAGTACGGCATAAGTGGATTGTTAGGCCATACTTCAGAAACACAGAGCTTAAAATGCTTGATGTCCATTAAAATTAGGGTACCTGCAAACTATCTAAACCAAAGGACCACCCATACACAACATTCAGTAAAAACAGTGTTGACACATGGGATCTATGCAAAATAGCCTTCAAGGTCATACCAGTGTTTCAGCTACATGACTTTTTAAGTGTTAATTATGTACACATTCCTATGGGCCACCACCATAAGATGTTTAAGATTTTACACAGTGAGGTCTCTTTCTGTCTGGGCTAATTTATGCAACAGTGGACCACTTTTAAGAATATCAGCACAAAGCCAACATGTATCAGTAAGCAAAAATACTCATCTCTCAAGTCAAAGGAAGTGAACCACTATTGAGTACAATAGTGCGTCAGTCGCTCACTGCCTGCATCTCATTCATTCATTCACTGGGAAAAAAAGTACCAGCAGATAACATGGAACCAAAGAAGGTTGTAGAACACTAAAAGATAGCACAAAGATAAACACAATGAGATATCTGTGTACTGTATCACTAAGAAACTACTTTAAAAACATTTGTATTTTGCTACAGAAACTCAGAAAACACTTGGCTTGCAAGTGAAATGGTGAAAGACCTGGAAGATATTCTGATTCCTCATTTCTTTTGAAGGAAGGCAGGCTTGTTTTACTTTGTTATAATTTACCCCCCCCCCCCCTTTCTTGGTCTAGTCCCATCTTTTTAACAGCCTAAAGAAAGGTGTAATTGAGAATACATTTCTAAAATAAGTGCTAGATGGGGGTCTAAAATCTGTCCCCCCCGAAATTAAAAAAAAAAGTGAGACTTGTCTCCACATTATCAAAGTTAAAGACAGTACCCAGAGGCCTACAGTATTTTGCTCTTTCCTTGGAGGTAGTATATTTAGAAATTGGGGTCTGTGTAGGGGCTAAACCACCCATAAAAAAAAAAACAAACAAACAAAAAAAAAACAACCTAGTATTTATGACTATCTCATTGTAGTCAAATGGAATGTAATATTTTGGTTCATTGAATGCTGTAATCTCTAGTAGCATTCACTGGCACCCAAACTGTTACATTTTCAGATAACAAGGAAATGCATCTCAATCTAAAAAGGAGGAATAGGTAGACAGAATAGTCATTTTACAATATCTGTCCAATTCTTTCTTCTTTACTGCAAACAGCAGAGTACCACTTGCCTCTGTAGTTGAGAACTTTCTAGTTACTACACCATCTATACATCCTGAAGTTACTCATATGACATATTCTATTTATTTACTTGCATCAAGCCAATGAACTCATTTCACGGGAGACCTCAAGTGGTACTCATACACACTAGGGGACATTTTGCCAGAGCACTGTTAGAATACCTCTGTTCTTTCCAAAAGGTTGATATTGCATTGCTGAAGGTGAATGAAGGAATAACAGCAGACATGAAAAACTTTTAGTTATGTACTTACCATAACTTTAGATGTATGGGATCCATCTCGCCTACATTCTGTACTGATGGGTTCGGAGCCGATCCTCGGCTCCGACTCGGCACGCTATACTATAGAACAAAGTCTCTTATTGGCTGAGCTATACCATATCCCAGGATGCACCACCACTGCTTCCCCAGATCTTGTTTGTCCGCACACATGCACACACACATAGACTGTTGATATAATATTGCCAGGTGTTTCAAAGATGAAACAGCTGAACTCGAATCGTCCGGTCTCTTCTGATCTCCAAGGCAGGGGGAAGGAGGGTAGGTTATTAGGAATGTAGGCGAGATGGATCCCATACATCTAAAGTTATGGTAAGTACATAACTAAAAGATGTAATGTGATCCTATCTCGCCTACATTCTGTACTGATGGGACAGCGTCCCTAGCACCTGATTCCTGGGTGGCTCACTGGAAAACACTCCTGAGAACTGTGGAACCGAAGGAAGCTCGCCCCCGAGATGCCACGTCCAATTTGTAATGAGAAATAAAGGTGTGAGGAGAAGACCATGTAGCCGCCGCACAAATGTCACTAATAGCAAGCTTGGAATGAAAAGCTGCCAAAGTAGCCATAGCCCTGGTAGAATGAGCTTTCACTATAGCTATAAGCTCTTTGTTAGAAATGAAGTAAGTATGACTGATACAGTCTCTGATCCACTTAGCAATAGTGACTTTCGTGATGGCTTTGCCCAATTTATTGTCCGAAAAGGACACAAACAACTGATCTGTTTTTCGTGCTTGATGCGTCCTATCCAAATAGAATCGTAATTGTCTGTGGACATCCAAGGTGTGAAAGATGTATTCCACTCTGTTTGAATACTTCGGGAAGAAAACTGGAAGTTCCAGTGATTGTTGTAGACAAAAATTGGAACAAACCTTAGGAACAAAGGATGGATTCGGTCTGAGGGATACTCTATCCTTGTGAAAAACCAGGTATGGTGGTTTAACACATAGGGCTTGAAGTTCTGAGACTCGCCTGGCTGATGTAATTGCAACTAATAAAGCAGTCTTCCAAGAGAGAAATTTTAAGTCAAAAGTTGCTGCCGGTTCAAAGGGGGAAGAGGTTAAAGCACCTAACACCACATTAAGGTCCCAAGGTGGAGCGGGATGAGATATCGGGGGCCGTAGCAGCCCAGCACCTTTCATGAAAGCTTTACATAACTTATTGCTCATCAAAGGTGGATCTATACTCTCATGAAAATTGGAAATAGCCGCCAATTGAACTTTGATGGTAGAGACCGAACAACCTTGATTGAACAGAGAAGCTAAAAACTTCAGAACCTCTGACAATGGGGCTGTCAAGGGGTCTAAGCCCCGGAGTTGTGCCCAAATAGCAAATCTCTTCCATTTGCTAGTATACATTTTCTTAGTAGAAGTCTTGTGGGCCGAGGACAAGATATGTACGACTTCCGGGTCCAAAGCATGGTTCCTGACTATGGTCGGAAGAGGAGGAGCCAAGCTGTTAACTTCAACGAGTGGAGGGACTGATGAAGCTGTCCCGACTGATGGGTCAAGAGATCCGGAACTTGGTCCAGGAACCATGGACCATCCAGTGCATATTTGTGAAGAAAGGGAAACCAGACTTGACGAGGCCAGTATGGGGCAACTAGAATCATTTTGCTCTCCAAGTGAACCGCCTTCTGGATCACCTTGGGAAGAAGGGGAACCGGTGGAAAGGCATATAGCAGACCGGTGGGCCAAACTTGGACTAGGGCGTCCTTGGGAATCTCCCCCAGAACTGGGGTGAGAGAGAAGAACTGTTGGCATTTCGTGTTGAGGGGTGTTGCGAAAAGGTCGCAACAAGGAGTTCCCCATCTCCTAAAAATCTGAGTTGCCACTCTGTCGTTTAGAGACCACTCGTGAGGAGAGAGAATAGTTCTGCTCAGTTTGTCGGCTATCACACTGGATCTCCCTGGAATGTGTGTTGCTACCAGAAAACGTTTGGTTGCAATCGCCCAATCCCATACCTTCATGGCCTCTCTGCAAAGGGGGTAGGATCTGGTCCCTCCTTGCTTGTTCAGGTACCAGACTACCGACATGTTGTCGGACTGAATGGCAATCATGCCCTGGGGGAGGTAACTGTGCAGTGCTTGCAGCGATAGAAGCACCGCCCTCATTTCTAGTATGTTGATGTGGAGGAGACTCTCATCGGAGTGCCACTTGCCTTGTACTGACCTGCCCAGGTAATGTCCCCCACACCCCGTCTGGGAGGCGTCCGTAGTCAATGTGGCCACTGGAGGTGGTGGAACGAGGGGTCGCCCCTGATCCAGGTTGGAGGAAAGAAGCCACCAACGAAGGTCCTGTTTGCACGTCTCTGTGATCAGAATGTGGTGACTGAGTGGGAGATCCTGATAAGACCACTGGACTGACAGGAGCCACTGGAGAATCCTCATATGTAACTTTGCTAAGGGGACTAGGAGAACGGTGGCCGACATGGAACCTAACAGTTGTAGGACCATCCTGGCTGGGGCTCGACGTTTGAGGAGCAAAGCTCGAACTTGAGACTGTAGTGTTTCTAACCTCTGTGCAGGAAGATAGACCTGCATTTGCTTTGAGTCTATCTCTGCTCCGATAAACCGAATGCGCTGAGATGGCAGCAACACTGACTTTGTCCAACTGAAGGTGATTCCTAGGGAGTTGCCTAGGGATATAGTGGCTGCTAGATTTTGCAAGAGTAGATGCCTGGAGGTGGCATTTAGGAGCCAGTCGTCTAGGTATGGAAACACCTGGAATCCTAGACTTCTCAGGTGAGCAGTCACCACCGCCAAACATTTGGTGAACACCCTGGGGGCTGTGGTGAGACCAAAGGGCAGTGCACGGAACTGGAAATGACTGTCTCCCAGGCTGAAGCGCAAGTGTCTCCTGGACGCCTGATCTATCAGGATGTGATAATCTTGAGATCTATGGAGCACATCCAAACACCTTTCTCCAGCAGCGGGAGAATGGATTGCAAGGTGACCATCCAGAACTTGGACTTCTTCACTGATCGATTTAGCTTGCTGAGATCTAAAATGGGCCTCAAGTCCCCGGTCTTTTTTGGCACCAAAAAAAATCTTGAGTAAGTCCCTAATCCGGTCTGGCCTGCGGGGACAGGTTGGATGACTCCTTTTTGAAGCAGCTTTGATATTTCGTTGGCTGCAAGATCCCGTTGACTGGGTGGCGGGTCCCGGATTTTTTGGGATGGAAGGGGGGGTTGAGAAAAGGGGATGGTGTAACCTCCGGCGATGATTCAGAGCACCCATCGGTCCTGAGTGATACTCTCCCAGGCCTTTAGGTGCTTCGAAAAACGACCCCCGACTGGCTCTAGAGATGCACAGTTGGGCAATCCTTCAGGGATGCTGGAAGGTTGAGGAGCCACGAAAGGACTCGCGGTCTCCAGTGTTGCGGGGGCCTCCGCCACCTCTGGGACGGTGTCTTCCTGAAAAATTTCCCCCTCCACTGCCTCTAGAAGGGGGATCGCTCTGCTGTGAAGTGTAAGGCTTTTGAGATTTACAGAACCACATTTTCCCCCCTCTTCTAGCCTTGGGATAAGGCCTGAAGGGAGTGGAAAACCGTGCCCCTATGGCAGTTAAAGTCTTACCCTCTTGTTCACAGCGAGTCAAGGTGTCCTTTACCTTGGGTCCAAACAGAGAGGACCCGTCAAAGGGAGCGTCGGCAAAGGAAGACTTGAAGGCTTCCGCAAAATGATACAGGCGGAGCCAGGCTTGTCTCCGTAGAGCAACGCCTGTTCCCGCCGCTCTGCTCGCCCCCTCGGCTGCATATGAAATGAGCCTCATGGACGAGTTCGATAACGATGATAGTGTAGCCAACTGAGAGCTAACCGTCTGGGCCAACTGCTCAGGTAAGTTACCCGAGAGGGTATCTGAAAGTTCCTTGACCAGATCCCTCTGAAGTCTGGTGAAGTGCATCAGATAATTCAGAGACCTTAAAGTAAAGGTTGCTGAAGTAAGGGTGTGCTTCCTGTACCTATCCATGCTCCTAGACTCTTTATTAGGAGGATGGACGGACGTTGAAGCCTCTGCCACATCTTGTTGGGTAGCAGATGCCACCACCAGGGCATCTACAGCCACACCTTTGGAGAGAAAATCCTTTTTGGGGGGTGCTAAGAGAAAATTATTGGGGTGAGCTGGCACCGGTTCCACAGAATCCAGTTGTTCCCACGCCCTTCGAGAGATCAAATCCAGAAGCTCATCGAAGGGCGGAGACACCCAGGAGGCGGAGGGCTGAGCCCCGAAGGCCTTGAGGAATACCGACTCCTCAGCGGAAGGGGGTTTGGACTGCCAGTCGCCTCATTGCTTCAGGATCTCCAAGATGTCCGCAAAGGAGACATCATCCAAGGACGACTTGGGAGACCCCTCCACATCATCAAGGTTGGTGTCCGAGGTGAGAGACTCATCAGGGGTGTCGACGTGCTTCCTCTTGTACTGTCTCTTCCTTGGAGGTTCCTCCGAAGATGCTTCGGAGGGACCTTCAGGGAGGAGGGAACCCCCGATGGGGGTGGCCTCAGGCCCCAGGGCTCCGCTGTCTTGAGACAGGGGGACTACAAAGGAACCAGTCTCCGTGCCAAGGGAAGGTGAATGTGAGATGGTGGAGGTGGCCAAAGAAGATTTGGCCAAAGCACTCCTCATGGCCCTGAAGGCGGGACCCCCAGAGTCCTGGGAAGGTCCAACCCCCGAGGCCACAACAGTAGACGGCACTCCCGCAGCCGACGCACCGAGAGGGAGGCTCGGAACCAAAAGCATCGGTCCCGAAGCGTCACCCCCGGGGCCGACAGAGGAGGTCCGTGTACCGAACTCCGACCCGAAGGGTGGGGTTGGAGTAAGGGTCGGAACCGACCCGAAAACCTCCACCGGCTCCACCAGCACCGACTCCAACGGTGCCAAGGCTGTTGGAGAAGGAACCAAGACAACAGGGTGGGCAACCGGCTCCAGAGCCGACTGGGCTGGAGCCGAAACCAACGTTTGAAAACCGGAGACTGAAACAGCCTTTGAAGCACCCTGTCTATGTCCGAATCTGACATCCTCGAAGATCGAGAAGAGATCGAACGAGTTCGAGTCGACTTCTCCACCGGTTCCGATGGACTGGGGGACCGGCTCCGAATAGTCTCAATAAATATCGGTGCCGAGGGAGGCTCCACAACCATAGCAATTTCCCTCGGAGCTGAAGAGGACTTCGGCACCGAAGGGGAAGAGTCTGAGTGGGCAACTCTCATCGGCTCCGAAGACAGTGGAGCAGATGAAGGTGACCCGCCTCTCGAAGCTCTAGCCCTCGGCTCCGAAGCCAGAGGAGTCGAGGCTGGAGGCATCGAGGCAGACCGTTCTGCCCTTGGCTCCGAAGTCCGTGGAGCCAATGGAGAAGCCTGCCTAGATTTCTTTGTAGCCGGTTCCAACGGGCTGGTCGGAGCCGACGATTTCTTCTTCTTTGAAGGTGAAGAGGAAGAAGATAAAGCCTCCTCAAAGGAAGGAGTGATAAGCCCTTTTAAAATAAATTTGTTTTTCCTCTCTTGGAGGACACGGTAGGAAAAAGCATGACAAACACTGCATGATTCCTGAAGATGCTTAGGGCCTAAACAATAAACGCACAAAGAGTGGTCATCTGTAATGGACATTTTGTAACTGCATTTAGAGCATTTTTTGAATCCTGAAGGTCTGTGTTCTTTCGACATGTTGACAGAAAAACTTTCAAATACACTAACAAAAATTAGCTTAAAGGAATATGTAATCTGAGGACAAGGCCCCTCTAACTGAAACGGGATCACTTGACCAAAATCTAGACTACTATACACACAGGAAGACTCACACTAAGAAATTTCCACAACGCGCGAGGGCAAGGCCCCTCTAACTTAAACGGGATCCTTCCCTCAAACCAAGACAATTTACCACAAAAACAACTCAATAAAACAGTCACACAACAATGAATAGCTGTTAAAACAGCTTTTGGGTAGAATAGCAAAAAATTTCTGACAGAAATTTGAAGTTAGAAGCACTTAGCTCAGCCAAGTCCGAGACCACGTCTTTGCTGTAGAAGCGGCAAACGAGATCTGGGGAAGCAGTGGTGGTGCATCCTGGGATATGGTATAGCTCAGCCAATAAGAGACTTCATTCTATAGTATAGCGTGCCGAGTCGGAGCCGAGGATCGGCTCCGAACCCATCAGTACAGAATGTAGGCGAGATAGGATCCTATTACATCAGAACAGTGGAGACAGAAATGTCAGAAAACTCAGCTGTGTAGTCTTAGAGCAGCTAACAAGTGAGATTATTGAACTAAATGTGCTGTCAAAAGACATCACCTACTGTAAGTGTAGTCCACATTGATGCATTAGATGAGAAGGGCAATGAATGAGCATAAGGTGGAGGGAATCAATAAGCTCTTGAAGCTGTCTAATGTCATACTGGTGGATTATGAGAATGTGAGGGCTGAGAATTCCTGTGACATCCATCCTCTGGGCCAGTAATCAAGCAGCCTCAATCCTCACCAGTGGGGGACATTTACTTAGAGCTAAAATGGATACACACAGTATTTCCAGATGTGGCTCTCTGCACCAAGCAATATTTCCCTTAAGAGCATACAGGGAGAACACTCCAGACCTAGGACTGGATTTTCCTCTCCAGGCCCCAAATAAGGCATCTTTCTCCCTGCAGAAATCAGTGCTCTGAGTCCCTGTTCCAAGTAGCTGACACACACATGCGCACACATACATACACACACAGGCTCTGAGATTTGATTTTCTCATCCACCCACCCCTGAGAAAGGCTGGCACAGATTTATCCACTACACCATCTTCAACCAGATTATAAGGTAGATTCACTGCCACCAGCCAGCTACTTTAAGGCTCTTAACAAGGTACCCAATTACTCTCAGTAAAATTAATACTTATAGTATTAACCAAGCGGCAAGACTTTCAGTAGCATGAAGCCACGGTGTCACCCAAATAAATGCAATTACTCTCAAGGGTTAAAATATTTTCTAAAAGGCCAGCCACAATGAAAGGTACAGATATATTTAATAATAAAATAGAAAACATGAAAATACTGAGTATATATTTACAATAAACACCAGAGTTTCAATTCACAGGAAATATAAAAAATAACACAGATGGAAAGACCCACACAGATACAGAAAAACAGTAGTTAACTAATCTCACTATATTTTCTAACTAACTGAAAAATTACTGTTCCCTAGTTAAGTTACTTATAAAAGCAAAGCAAGATGGAGTGGAGGAGTCTCTCTGTTGTCAGGTCCAAGACAGAGGGCTGAGTGCTACTGTTGCATCTCTCACTAATATCTAAAATAATTTCAGTGCTGGCTATAGAATGACATCACATTTGGTCATTTGATTCTGTGGTTCCCACACTGTCCCCCACCACAAGAAGCTGTACCGGGATTTAGCACAGATGTGTCACAATACACACCTAGGATTTTGATATTTTTTCTTCCAGCATCTGGAGACTATAAAACAATTCCAACCCTTTCATCCTTCCTGGAGAGGCTAAACAGCCATTCTCTGGCATCCCAGGGTAGTAATTTATTCATCACTAAGGATAATAAGAGCCCAGGTCTTTCCCAGACATTACGTCTCTGGCTGCAGTTAGGCCTGCAAGATAAAATCTTTATTGCCTAAACCAAGTCATTTAATTTCTGCCTATTTTTCTTTAGCTCAGCTGAGCTTAACACCTTCCCGTCCATCATTTTCTGTTAATATATGCACATGTCCTCAATTACAACAGTACAGTCTAATATAAATGTATATTTATTTTCCATCCAGCAGGATCTACTGTTGATACATTTTTAACACAAGCATCTGTACAAATCAGTTTGATATACAAATGACAAAATTCTTAACAAAATTCCAGCTAGCTATGCTGGCATATGTTACACATGCACTGCCCTACTCTCTCTCTCTGGCATAGCTGGCACTACCTGACATCATCACAGTTCCAATAAGAGGAGGAAGAGTCATAAAGGAGGGAAGGAGATGGATAATTTTCTGGAGGTGAGCAGAGGGCGTATGCAGTAGTTGAGGCAGAAGGAAATACTAGAAAGCTGATGGGGGCTATAGTGAAGAAATAAAGCCAGTTATAGTTAAGAATTTCAACAATGCAAAATAAACACATTATGAACAGATATACTGTAGGGTACAATTTGGTGGTGTCATTGGAATTTTCAGTTAAAGACTTTGTGGCTCTGATTCACTCAGGGTCAGTGTCATTCTGTGAAACAACTTTTGAGACCTTAGCTATGGGAGAAAGGTTTTTAATGGCTTTTGTTCCCCCAATAAATCTATATGAGAGCAAAAGGAGGAGTGTGTGTCTAGTAAAAAAATCTGTACAGTATAGAACAAAAATAACTGAAAGTGAACTGAGGGATTTTATTTTCAAAAAAGTGCCAATCAGTTTATGAAATTAAAAAGTAACTGACTACAGATAATTATGGAATGGTTCATGAGATGTGTGGACTGAGTTTAAGAAAAAAAAAAAAGGAGCACAACATGCATTTACCAGGTGTAGCCATAGTAAATGTAAGACAGAAAAAAGTATTGGGGTTAAGTCTTAGTCTTTTATTTTTATTTTTTATGACCATCAAAATCTATATATATATATATATATATATATATATATATATATATATATATATATATATATATATATATATATACAGAATTATACTAAAAGAGGCACAACAGAATGTGGAGGTGGAGAAACTGGACATTCTGGTACAGATTATGTAGAAAATGCGGAAAAGAAAAGGATTTATGGTTCAATTGTAATGTAACTTTTTTTTTAACTTTTGCTTCTGACACAAGCAAATGTAGGGGAAGATGAAGCATAAAATGGCACTACTGTTTTTTTAAACACCTTTATGAATTATCACTTGAGACATAGGTAAATTTACATAAGTTCACATTTACAAACATTATACTTCACATATATTGCTATATATCATATAACCTAAGCAACATTAAATACATTATTCCATTCCTGCCTTTTTAAAAAATAAATTTTTATTAACCCATGAGTTATGAGATAGGAAATACAAATGAAAACACTCGACACTGACACTATCCTAGTTGCAAACAGTTTACATCACAAACCATAATAACCTGCTCCCAGTCGCAAATATTATACATTGCTCATTATCTACTCAATCATTTCAAACATTACATAGGTCATTTAAGTCCTGCCTTCTTTTAAACCGCATTCCTCTCCTGTATGTACCATTCCCACAATTCACATTTATTCCTATGTAGTTTGCTGCTACCCTTTTCTAAAGATCTCAGTTCCAGTTGCTTTATCTCTGTTACTATATTCATTACTTCTAGTACAGTTGGTTTAGGTTTTGATTTCCATTTTCTAGTAATTGCTTTTTGGCAGCCACCATACTACACACACAGCAAAGCCTTACCATGTCTAGGCAATTCCAATTCTGTATCATAGCTCAGAAATATAATCTCCCACATTCCACTAATCTGCCCACCCAGCATCTCCAACAGTGCATCCCGCAGGGAATCCTTAAAGGCTGCCAACTCACTGCACTCCCAGAAAATATGTTCCCGATTACCTTTTTCTTCCCCATCCCACCTCCAACTTGCTGTCTACCTGATTAAAAATTCGCTGGGGTCTACTTGCACATAAAAATATCTATGTAAACATTTCCAAGTAAAAATCCTAAATCGTCTAGAGTTTGTTGCATATTTGGGAGACATGCATATATCCTCTGTTTCTTTGTGAATTGCTTATCCAATCTCTCTTCTCAATCCTTTCTTACCTCCTCTGATTGATTTTATAGTTATTATGCAATATTTTATATGTCTTGCTAATTATTCAATTTTTAATGGTAGCTTCTGTTCTAGATTCTGCTAAAAACTCTTATCAGTGCTGGTCTTTCATTTAGGACCCCCTCCCATTTATTTCTCTTTACCTGTACTCTGATATCAATCCTTGATAGAGCAATGCAATCTCTAACCTGCAGTCCAAATAAATTCTTAACGTCTTCCCATGCTATCATCTTTCCCTTTCTAGTTATTTTCTCCCAATACCTTGGTTCCTTTGCCAGTTTTCTCCAATAAGTTTCAGTCACCCTCTTGCCTGTTGTCTATATCCCTAATTGCAGTCATCCCTATTGGCAGTATCACTTTTCTCTATTCCCATGTTGTCTTAGTTCTTAGGATACTTTCTGATACTTTATACATATAATACTCTGTATGATTATTGTGGTTTACTATCAAATGACCGTAACAATGTAAGGCAAATGTGCAGTTATGCGAATGATAAACACAAATATCAGAAAGGAGAATATAAAAAATGTTGAAAGAGTTGTTTGCAAATGTCGAATTTGATGTTTTTCGAACTGAACATCAATGAAGGGATATAGCTGCATGAAGACAATGCAGGATCACAAAATAATGTCAGTGGTGTAGTTTGTATAAGTAGCTGCAGCTATTCGTAATCATACTGACATAGTCATTCTTGCTCTAAGCACTGTTTTCAAGAATGACGATAGTATATATTCTTAATCCTGTGGCAGCCCATTCTTGAATGCAACATCCACAGTAATTTTTTAGTGTAGCTTACACCAGTGCATACTATAAACAGGTCAATATGTGACCAGTACAATCCCTAGATTACATACTAAACTCGCATAACACCATCCTGTAATGTGCTAAACACCAGCATAGTAAATAAAGGTGCAGATATACTTCTGCTCCCATATACCCGATATTACCTAAAAAGAACAATGCTTGGCAGCCAGTTCAGTAAATCCCCTACAGGTGAATGTAGCCCTTTTAGCTAACAGCTTTGTAAATGCTTCTTTGCTGTGTTGTAACAGTCTACCTTTAGGTGATGCGGGTGCACACAGTAACACTCTTGACAGCAAGTCTTCCACATGGTTCTGCTCTAGCTGAATGGCATGCAGGATATCTACAATGTATAATTTCTTCCTGCCAAGCAAGCTACAGAGACGCCTGTGCCACCAATCAACAGCATTCTGTGATTGTGGAAATCCCTGTATAGAAGTATCGTGCTGATTCCAAAAAAAATATCAAAAAGTGATGAAATTCTCTCAGACATACACCCTCTCATCCTACATCTCCTTGGCTTCCCTAACAGATAGGTTTCCCTGAAAAAAGTACATAGTGACTGTGCAATATCAGGCATATCATTCGCAATACTGTTAAAAGTAGGTATAACATCCTCTGGATTCACAAATGCAAGTGCGGGTATCTGTTTACACAGTGAGGACACAAACATACTTTTCCCAAATTCACCTGCCAAGTGTAACCTTTGGATTTGCTGCCACATAATGTGGCAGAAATTAAACCAGCATCCTTTTGCATCTGTGTCTGGAAAATGCCGTACAATTGAATTGACGGCTCCTTTTTCAAAATCACTGAGAATCATCCTTGGTGCCAATCTTAATGCATTTTAATGGCACAAACCTTGTACACTTCTCCAAAACATGTCATAAGTGATGTCTGCCTTACTGGATAGTAAGCCATATAGGACTGGAATTATCTTCTGATACTCAGAACCAGGAAGTGGACAATGGATACTGTAAATCTGTTTGCACTCACTGGTGTTTATTTGGAATATTCCATCCACCATTAAGTATTCAGCATTACATAAAATCTTCAGATTATTCAATGTACTGATCACAAAAATATTGTTACATACTCCCCCCATCCCCATCATGTTTAATTAAGAAGGTGCCAGCTTTGATAGGTAACATGTCTGCTATTAGCTCCTTTAAGTTGTGAATCCCTTAAAGGTGGCTGCGTTCGCTTTATTGCATATCCGAATGACTGCTTTACGGCATTTGTAATTGGCAGTTCAGTTGCAACATCAGTAGATGTACATGCCAAAATGTCTGACACCACCCTACAGGGGTCCTCCACAGATGGCTCAGCTCTCCTCTTAATGGTTGTTCTAACTTTACACACCTCTGGTTTTCTAGGGTCTGGAGCATGGAAATGAGAACTTTTCTTTAATGTTTCCCCATCAACACCCCATCTGTGATGCACCTACCCTTACATCTTTCTTTATTTTTCAATGAACACCAATATTTAGTTACCCGAAACCTTCTCAAGGTAATATTGATAGCCATCAATTAGCCACATTTTCCATCCTTTCTGTGTAGCAATGGTGGTGTATACCTGATTTATAGTTCCCGGACTACAAGTACTATCCATATTTTCATTTTCGTGTCAATGAAAATAAAATCACTTATAATACAACCGCCCTTCTCATTCAGAAAGTTATGCAAGATATATGCAGTCATGGTACACTACCGTAAGCACGGTTCACAAACTGCCAGTGCATATTCCATCACTCCGCTCTCAGCATTATTCATGTTCTCTTTTATGGAGTTTCAGTTCAAGGTAATAGTATATTACTCTGTGCTTATAACTTCCTGAGGAAGGCCTACTTAATGTGTCATTACTTGCTTAGTCGCTTACACATTACCGAATTCCACTTGTGCAAATCAAGACTACTGTTCGCTAATGTGTCATTCGGCATTTTTAGAATCGCTTTTGCATGTTGGTGTCTATACATTTCGATGTGAAAAATGCACTACATCACATCATTCAAATGATAGTAAACGATTACTCATTCTCCTTAGAGGCCTGCATCCAAAATCCCAGTCTCCTCTTGTTTATTGAGCTTCTCCCCATTTCATCATTATCCCTTTTCACTTTGAATGATAGTTTTCTGCTTGTTCTATACACAGGAGCCTTAACTGTGTAGCTCTAAAATACTCCTTGAAATCGAGTAATCCCAATCTGTCATGTTCTACTGGAAGAATCAGCTTATCCCACTTGTCTTGCCATCTTCCTCCTAGATAAAGGCCTTCAGCTCTTAATTAATTGCTATCCACAACTTCTCTGGTTGATAAAAATATACCTGATCTGAGTACAAGACTAATGGTTCTAAAACCATTTTAACTGCTTGTATCTTACTATCCATGGAAGCAGCGGTGGTGCAGTGGTAGTGTTGTTGCCTCACAGCAAGAGGTTCTCCCATTCAATTCT
The DNA here is from genome assembly GCF_019279795.1 of Protopterus annectens. NCBI lineage: Eukaryota > Metazoa > Chordata > Ceratodontiformes > Protopteridae > Protopterus > Protopterus annectens. The sequence continues at coordinate 613,472,351 of NC_056737.1, read as the reverse complement.
CGACTGGAGTGCGGGGAGTGCCTTCTGTGTGGAGTCTGCATGTCCTCCCCACAGTTGGGTGGGCGTTCAAAAGACATGCGTAAATGGGCGTGCCTTCGTTGAAGGTTGAACGTCGAGCTGGCACCTCGGCGTTTGTCAAAATCTACTGCCAATCATTAGCGGACCGGAGTTCCGCTGTGGCGACCCCTAACCGGGAAAAGTCAAAAGACAACATCTTACTATCCATATTCATATAACAGAGCTTCCACTATCTCAGTGTTTGTATTATCTTTTGTTTAGTCTCTTCTATACTTAGCTGTCACGCCAGAACCATTTTAATCCGGTTTACTATTGAAACCTTGAAAGTGCATAGGTCGACCGGTCGCATGGACGACCCAAAATACTGAATCTGGAACAGTGAAATTGCGGCCAGGTTGAAACTGAATACATTGACACCCATAGTTCGATGTATTCAGCATAGCAGGAGGTGATGTTAGTCACCTATGCTATGCAGCTTACCATACCATGACATCATAGTCAATGGTACGTATATTTTACTATTTTGTAGGGTTAGGGCAATTCCACATGTGCCCCCTCCCACTCCCTGCAAATTATATATACCAACTTTTGAGACTGCACTACAGTGAGGAAATTGGTTAATTCCCTGTTCCTCACTGAACTGTGATCTCTGTGCACAATGCCAAACTCAGATAACTCAAACTGCACTACCCATTTGCGGTAGTGTAGTTGATGTATTTTGAGTCTTCTTCCCATTTGAAAATTGCCTTTTGACTGCATGCAGGTCGACAGCAGTGACTTAGACTATTCAGTGGTAAACCTTTTAATCCATATTCCTAAATACTTCATTTTATCATGTCCCCATAAATATGGATATTGCTGAACCAATTCATATCTGGGTACATCATTTACTGCTGTTGCCTTTGTTTCAGCTTCATTAATTTTGTATCCTGAAAAGATTTTTTAACCATCTCAAAATGTTCCACAACACTGTAATGTCTCTCTCTGGTTTTGTCAGGAACAAAATAATATCACCCGCAAATATAGCCAGCTTTTCTTGACTACCATACCAATTATCTGCTTGAATTTCTGAGTCCCTTATTTTCTTTGCCAATGGTTGTAAATATAATGCAAACAAAGGGGAAAGAGGACACCCTTGCGCCTGGTTCCTCTGCTCATGCAGAAATTATCAAAGAGGACCCCACTCACTTTAATTTTCACCTCTGATCCCTCATATATCGTCCTAATCAACCTTATCATTTTTTCAGGAAATTCAAATGCTTCCATTGTCCTGCTCATAAAGTCCAAGCTTACTCTGTAAAGTGATATCTCTGCATCAAGCCTGACCAACAGCAATGGTATTTTTTTGCATTCTGCTTCCTTATGGATCATCTATGTTGTCAAATGTTTGCCTCCTATCCACAAAACAATACTGATCCATATATATCAGTTCTGGCATTATGTTTGCCATTCTTTTAGCCATTATAGACATGAACAGTTTATAATCATGGTTTAGTATTGAAATGGGCCTGGTATGAAGCTGGAGCTGATGGATCTTTACCCTCTTTAGGTATTACAGCTACCACTGCTTTCATCCAGGATGGTGGTACTTCTCCTCCTCTTAAAGTACTGTTAAGCAAAACCTTCCAGATATTTATCATTTTTTTCTCTCCTAGAGTCCAAACTTCCACAGGAATACCATCTATTCCTGGGGCCTTTCCCGTAGATTGGTTATACATCACAATTTTTATCTCATGTCCTATCCTAACCGTTAGTAATTGTAAGCCTCATCTACCTCTACCCTTGGCATATTTAATTCTTTCATAAACATTTCCATTTCTATCTTATCGTGATTTGCAGATTTCTCTGCTTTATACAGACTTTCATAGAATTTCAGAAATATTTCTAATACCTCTACAGGATCTCTTGTTACCTTCCTTATTATAGGCCCCCCCTAAGCTTGGCGACAGCCCTTTCTACTTTCTGTTGCCTGAGTCATTGCGCTAAAATTTTTTGAGCTCTATGGTTATCATCAAAAAAAATGTTGCTTAACAGCAATCCTTCTAAACTCATGTATATTATCAAGGTAATCCCTTATTTTCTGCTTAGGATTCTGCAGTCGATCCTCTTCTTGTTTTGTGACACTTTCCCTATTCTGCAATACTTTTAACATTTGTCAGTCCCTCTAAAAAAAATTCTTGTTAATTCTTAACCATAACTCCCTTTCTTTTATTTCCACCCTATTTTTAAACTCCACCTTAATTTTATTCCACCTCCCTAGCTATATTTTCAGAAGAAATTTCTTTCCTCTCAAATAGCTCCTAAATAATCTCCACTACCCATTCCTTAAATTCCTCTCCTTTCAACAGAGAGGTGGGAAAGTGCCAGTGTCTCACTTTTATTTCATTACCGTGTTTTTATTTTAGTTATTACTGGCACGTGACTTGAAATAGTTTTGGGTGTGTACCAAGACCTTCAATTAAATGCATATGTTCTTGTGAAATGTAAATTCTGTCTAGCTTAGACCAGTTTTTAAATCTTGAGGAATATGTAAATTCACTCCAAACTCCTATTACTAAATTCACATTTCCATGCCAAATATGTTCATAAATTTCTTCAAAAGTCTACCCTCCTTTCTTATACTTAACCTTCTGGGCCCCCAGATGCATTTTCTCTGCTGCAAATCAAATTCTGCTCCCCACCTGTAAGTAATATTCCTTGCTGAAAACTGATTTCTCCCAGAATTTTCTTAAACTCCATTATAGCAGTTTTAGGTGGAATATAAATACATGACTGTAATCCTCTTTTGCCAGTAATTCCTTAGCACTATAAATCTGCCACTGTTATCTTTTTTATCCTCTTTTATCAGTATTGGAGCTCCTCTTGCAATTAATATAAGTACTCCTTTTTTCCTTTGTCCCAGATATTCCACTGAGTAACCATCCTGAAAACATTTCTTTATCAAATTCACATGTTCATTTTTTCCAAGTGTGTCCCCTGTAACATAGCTATTTCCACTCTGCATTTTTAATATAGTTCACTATTCTTTCTTTTTTTTGTATTTATCTACAAGACCATTGGCATTTAAAGACATTACAGAAAGCATCATTAGATTAAAAAGTTATTATTCCCGCCTTTTGCTCCAGCTTTTGTGTTACATGCATACACTGCTTGGCCGGTGAACTTTTATATAGTTGTTTCTTGTCTTATCCATTTGAGCCTATGTCACATCGTTTTATTGAAGGACCTTAAAAAAACAATACCCTCCTAAAACCTATTAATGTAATACTAATACACAAAATTATATACATCTTCAAATATTGAAGTTTTACCCTCCTAATAAGAAAAAAATGTCCCAAACTGAAAGCCACACCCATAGACTTGAGTTAACATAGAAGAAAGGTTATCCATGCTAAGACAAATGGTGCAGCCTGTGCTTCTACCAAGTACTAACTGGTTCTGTCTTATCTTTATAGCTCTCCCAGCTGGGAAAGCCCCTGGATACTTTCAGACATTATCTCCTAGTCAGTTTCTTTTTCCCCCCAGCCAATCATTCTCCACTAAACTATAACCAATTTCAATTTATCATATTGTCTCCAAGGAGATATGATAACCAGACATCCAATCTCTCTTTACCAGATTGTTTCTATGGAGACGTGAGGGCCAGATACAGAATTACTACTAAGCATACATATTTTCTAAAAAAAAAAGCCTCATAATATTCGATTTTTTTTTTTTCATTTACTTGCTTTCTCTTAAAATGTGTTACTAAATCAATCTAGTCACTCCCCCATGCAAGAATGAGACCAATATTATTAAGATTTCTTTTGCCATGCTTTTTTAACCAGGCTTTTTTTTTTAATTCTAGTGCCTACATTTCTGAATAAGGACAGAGAGAGAGAGAGAGAGAGAAGAGAAAAAGAACAGCAGCACCTATTTACAATCCCATTACACTTAAAAATAACTGAGAAAACTTTGCTTTACAGCATGCAAGGAAAAACTGTATGCCACAAAAACAGTATTAAGAAAAAAATGTTTCTTTAATTATAGTTAACTTTCTCACCTCTCTTCCCCTCCCCCAAAGCATTTTCCAAGCTTTAATGCCATGCAGTAGGGCATACAGGGTCCCTAAGTCCAACAAATTGTGAAAAATCCAACATTTTCAGATTTTCTTCTGTCATATTTCACAATTATAATTATTGCATTGTAATCCCACATCAAGTTACTGGATTCATTACTGTTTATCTCCATCTTCCAAATCCTGTCTCTGCTTCATTTCCAATGTAATCCCAATTCCTGTAATCAACTCTCATGGTCCTTCTCTCCAACATTTTCTGTTGAAACAGTGGAAAATATTTCATGGATACAGTCTTCTCTATGGTCTATTACCAGAAGAACAAGAAGCAGAAAGTACAGTTTTGTACCTACCATAAATGTAGATGTTCGAGTGCTAATACAGCTGCAGTCATAACAGATGGGTTCTCCTGCCGTCAGGCGGGTCCTCGGTCGGCCGAATTCCAAAGTCTAGGTCTGGCGTTGGTTGTCATCGCTTTCTTTCCTGACGTCAGTGCGACAGGGGTATATAAGACACAGCCGACGCCATTTTCTTCAGTCTTTCTTGCCCCAGATGTCAGGTGCCCCCAGAAGGAAGGCAATATATATATAAAAAAAAAAATATATATATATATATATATATATATATATATATATATATATATATATATATATATATAAAATATATAATCATGCATTACAATATAATCAAAAATCAGTAGTTGCAAGCAAATACACCATAGAAGTATAACCCAATCAAGTTGTAAGATGAGGAGTTAGCCACTAGGTCTGTACCCAGAGGGGAAGGAGGGAGGGAAACCTGGACTGCAGCTGTATTAACACTCGAACATCTACATTTATGGTAGGTACAAAACTGTACTATGTTCATCGTGCATACAGCTGCAGTCATAACAGATGGGTAGAATCCCAAAGCTACGCACAGGGTGGTAGGCACTAGGTGGAAATGGGAGGAGCCAGAATGCCCTGCAACACAACAGTAGCAAAGCCTGCTCTAGTTTTGGAGTATAAAGGTAGGTGGTAGTGTTTAGTGAAGGTATGCACAGAACTCCAAGTGGCTGCCTCCAAAATATCTTTGGTAGGGACTCCTCTGAGGAAGGCTGCAGAGGTAGCTGTGGCCCTTGTGGAGTGGGATCTGATGCCTGCAGGTACAGATTTACCATGAAAGGAGTAACAAAACCGTATGCAGTGGCCTATCCATTTCGAAATTGTCTGCTTGGAAATTGGCTTCCCTTGAGCTCCTACAGCATAGGACACAAAGAGTTGTTCTGATTTCCTGAAAAGCTTTGTTCTGTCCAAATAGTAGCATAGCTGTCTATGGATGTCTAAGGAATGTAGCAGCCATTCCCCTTTGTTTTGAGGATTGGGGTAAAAGGTAGGCAAGTGTATGGCCTGATTTAAAGCTACCCTGGATACTACCTTAGGCATAAATGACGGGTTGGTTCATAGGGAAACCCTGTCCTGATGGAAGATGAGAAAGGGCTGCACAGCCATGAGGGCTTGTAGTTCTGAAACCCTACGAGCTGAGGTAATGGCCAGAAGGAAAGCTGTTTTCCAGGACAAATATTGCAAATCTGTTGAGGCAGCTGGTTCAAAGGGAGGCAATGTTAATTTTTCTAGAATGTAATTAAGATCCCAGGCTGGTATTGGTTGTTTCCTTGAAGGTCTTATATTCTTAGCCCCTCTGAGGAACTGTCTTAAGAGTGGGTGAGAAAATAAGGGTGGATCAGTGTTGTATTCTGCAGAAATGGCTGAGGCATGAATTTTGATGGAGGAAAATGAAAGTCCACTGTTCAACAGCTCAGCTAGATACTGTAATATCTGAGGCAAATTCAGTTTTCTAGGATCCTGGCCTTTTTTCTCATTCCAAGCAAAACCGTTTCCATTTTGCGGAGTAAGCCTTTCTAGTAGGTGGCCTTCTGGCCTCCAAAATGACATCCTGCACCTCTTTGGAGAGTAGGGTCTGTTGTGGTGTTAAGGAATTTTCCATGCAGCCAGATTGAGTGTTTTCAGCTGACTGTGAAGAGTTTTGTAGCTGTGCTGAGTCAGTAGAAGAGGCATTAGAGGTAGGGTCCAGGGAGGAGTATGTGTTAGGCTCCTCAGGAGTGGGTACCAGTGTTGTCTTGGCCAGTCTGGAGCAATCAGTATCATCTTCGGTCTGTCTGCTCTTGCTTTCAAGAGCACCTTGGGCAGAAGAGGCAAAGGTGGGAAGGCGTAAACTGTCCGTGCTGCCCAACTGAAAGAAAGGGCGTCCACTCTCCAGGCCTTTGGATGGAAGGTCCTTGAGCAGAACTTTGTCAATTGATGATTCCTGTGGGTGGCAAAGAGATCTATGTCTGGCCTTCCCCACACTTGGATTATCTTTGTAAAGACTTGAGGATGCAACTTCCATTCATGTGGGTCTGTCATATTTCTGCTTAGATTGTCTGCCAGCATGTTTTCCAATCCTGGCAGTACTGTGCTTGAAGTTCAATTTGCCATTCCAGAGCCAAGTTCCAAAGTGACATGGCTAGCCTGCACAGGGGGTATGAATGTGTTCCTCCTTGTTTGTTTATGTACCACATTACTGTGGTGTTGTCTGTTCTTATCAATAATTGCCCTTGATGCAGGAGGTCCTTGAAAGCTGTAATTGCATTCATCACTGCTAGCATTTCCTTTTGATTGATGTGAAGGTGCTTTTCCTTTTGGGAGCATTTGCCCTGAATGCACCTGTCTGTCATGTGTGCCCCCCAGGCGTAGTCTGAGGCGTCTGTTGTGATGACTTGCTTTGCTTGAGGCTTGCAGAATGGTAGGACCTGTGTTTGTTTGGCATGCTTGGGCCCACCATAGAAATTCCTTTTGCAAACATGGAATTATTGGTATTATTGTTTCCAAACTGTGGCTGTGTTGAGACTAAAGGTTTTTTAGGTACCATTGAAGTTTCCTCATATGAAACTTTGCACATGGAATTAGAAGAATGCAAGATGCCATGAAGCCCAGAGCCTGCAGGATTTTCCTTGCAGTTAGCCTGGTACAATTTGCTAGTATTTTGAAGTACTGAGTTAATTGCCCCTGTTTTTCTGGCGTAAGATAGGCCATCTGGGTGTTTGTGTCCAAGTTGGCACCCAGGAAAGTTATTTTCTGAGATGGTGTTAGCCTGGATTTCTCTTTGTTGACTGTGTATCCCAGAGAATTCAATAACCGTGTTACATAAGCCAGATGTTCCAGAAGTATGTGTTTGCTGTCCGCTTGCATCAGGCAATCGTCCAAATAAGGGTAAATTTGTATCCCTTAAAGTCTGCAGTAGGCAATTACTGATGCCAGGCATTTCGTGAATACTCTGGGCGCAGTAGATAAGCCAAAGGGCAATGCAGAGAATTGATAGTGGATTGAACCTGCAAGAAATCTGAGGTATCTTCTGCAGCTTTGTCTGATTGGGACATGCAGGTATGCCTCCTTGAGGTCCAATGTTACCAGCCAAGACTCCTTGCCCAGCATGGGAAGAAGCTGCTGTAAGGTGAGCATCTTGAATTTTGGTACGAGTAGAAATGTGTTTAGGATGGATAAGTCCAAAATGGGTCTCCATTCAGTTCCTTTCCTTGGTACCAGGAATAGTCTGGAATAAAAACCTTGAACTTGTTCATGAGTAGGTACCTCTTGAATAGCTTTCATGTCCATGAGCTTTGAAATTTGTATTTGAGCCTCTGCCCTTTTATTGTGTGGCAGATTTGGCATGCCTCTCATTTTTGGAAGAGTGTGAAAATGAAATCTGTAGCCTCTGTTTATAATGTCCAGGATCCATTTGTCTGTTGTGATAATATGCCAATTTTTTGTAAATAATGCCAGCTTTCCTCCCAAGGGTGCTGCCAGCTGAGACTTGCTTGGCATGAAAAGGGGAAAGTCATTGGGTTTGTTTTCCTGTGTTGTTGTGCATTGTCTTCACCACCTCTTGGTGCTGGAGTTTGCCATTGTCTGCCTGTATATGATCCTTGAGATTGTCCTCTGCCCCTTGTGCGCCTGTATCTACCTCTTTGGGGCTTGTCCGTGGCTGGAAAGGACCAGTTTTTTGAAGGCCAATTTCTGCTAAAACGTGGTGGTTGAACCTGTAGAAAAGCTTTGACAGTTTGCATAGATTTAGCTTTTTCTTCCATTTTCCGTAGTATCTCCTCAGCATTAGTACCAAATAATACAGCCTTTTGTAAAGGAGCATTTAGTAGTTTAGCTTTAACATGATCAGGCAAGGTTTGTTCCCTAAGCCAGGCATGTCTACGAATGACTAATCCTGTAACAGCAGCTCTACTTGAGGCCTCTAGAGCATCATAGGCACATTGTAAGGTGTGTTTACCCACTTGTTCTACACTATGCATCATATCCTGCAACTCCTTCAAATATGGTTGTTCAGGTTGTGACATTTTATTCCTTAATTGTGATAACAGAAACTGCTGATATTTAAGCATATGGAACTGACAATTTAAGGCCCTCATGGCTAGGGTGGCCGAGGTATATACCTTTTTCCCCCACCTTTCTAAGGATCTAGACTCTCTTTCGGAAGGTAGTGGATTCTTAGCAGTAGAGGCCTTCATTCCCTTGGGGCCTTGAGAAATGGTTTCAGGGTCAGCATTATGGCTTTTGTAAAGAAATTGGTGAGAGTTAGGAACTCTGTAGTACCTATCAGGCTTGACTGGGGCAGGAGGCAGGGAATCCGGATTAAGGCAAGCCTCCAAGTAAACATCATCAAGTATGTCCAAGACAGGAGGTATCACCAGAGGTCTGTGCTGAGGTAGCAAAAGAAATTCCCTAAGTCTTTTCTTGGAATCAGAAAAGTCTTGGCCTTCCCAATGGAAGTGTTCCCTCAAGGTATGCAAGGTTTCCCCAAAAGAAAAATCCTCTGGGGGAGATACAGAAGGAATGGACTGCTCTGCATCAGAATCTTCAAAAGGGGAGTACGAGTGTTGCTCTTCATCAGAATGTTCTGAAATAATGGAGCCCTGGTCAGAAGAAGGAGAATCTTCCTCCACTCTGGGTCTCTTGTCCGGAGGGGGTTGGGAACCCCTGATAAGAGTAATTAAATCCTCAGCCATTTTTAGCATCTGCTTTTAGGCATGGGGGCTGGAGATGGGCCCTGTGCAACAGGCCTCTTGGGATGCATGGCTGATTTGGACTTAGTAAAGGCCTTTATGGAAAAGGAAGATGAGGGTCTAAAGACACCATGGGTGGAAGTGGACCTGTCCACATTAGGAGGCTCAACACTCTCAGTGGCTTTCGGTAGCTGTAGTCTGGGTATGGGCCGAGGCACCTGCGGTCTCAGTTACAGAAGACACCGCCAGAGAAGTGTCGTCGGTAGTCAGGGGCTGCGTAGGCGCCTCGCTGAGAACCGGACTACGTGTAGCCAGTTTTGGCGTGGTGTCGGTGGAGACCATGGACCTCGCGTGTCGGTCTTTGTCCTTGCGTTTTTTGATCAAAATGGTAGTCGGAGTCTCCGACGACATTTTATAATCAAAAGCTTTACCAAAAAAGTGCTGGGCGAACTCCGCCCGATGCTTAATAGTGCGTTTATTGAAAGTAGCGCAAAAGCGACAGCCCGAGACGTCGTGGTCTGGGCTTAAACAAGGTATACAGAGGGAATGGAAATCCTTATGCAGTATTTGCTTCCCACAAGAAATACAATTGTTAACTTTGTCTGACATCGGTCTGAGGAAAGAAAAGTTTCCCCAACGGAGTACTTGGCTTTAAAGAAGACTTCGGTTTCCAAATTTTCGTAATTTCAGGAGCTGGCCAACCGGCACTTGCGAACTGCTTCTGCTTCGGGCACTGCGCGGCAAAAAAGACTGAAGAAAATGGTGTCGGCTGTGTCTTATATACCCGTCGCACTGACGTCAGGAAAGAAAGCGATGACAACCGACGCCGGACCTAGACTTTGGAATTCGGCCGACTGAGGACCCACCTGACGGCAGGAGAACCCATCTGTTATGACTGCAGCTGTATGCACGATGAACATCTTCCTTCTGTTTCACAGCTTTTTGTTGAACAAACTTTTGTATCTCCTCTTTAGCATTACTTCATCAAAAATGATTTTCTCCCACCAGGGATGAGTACAGCAGTTTGAATCTCACACCTGCATCTCGGCAATCCCTGAATAATGGAATGAATTTACTCCTCTTCTGCCTTTTTGGAAAGGGGTGAACTCTAGCAATATACTAGAGGCTGTAACGTGGTCATCTTTGCACACCTTTGCCAAGCACTACAAACTAGGTTCTTGCTCTAGGTCTACAGCATTCAGTCATTGAGTAATCATTTTCCACAAACACTCTGTTGTCTTCCACTTTTAGAATTTTGTCCTTCTGCCACTGTTTTGCTAGAATCAACTCCTTCTGTTGGTAGGATCACATCTTTACTATTAAAGGTCTATGTTGCTTTCTCATAGCCAGATTTGGAGCACACACACAGTATGCCCTTTCAACTGACAACTGCTGTGGTATACCAGTCCAGTTGCTTATTTGTACTTTCATAAAATTAATGTAGTCTGTTTCTTCACCTTTTCTGGTATAGCTGAAAATCTCAGGTTTTCCTACATGCTTTGTCCTCCAATTCTATTATTTTTGAAACATCTCTTCCTGAGCAGTCTCATATTCAGGCAGCCTTTTCATTTCAACCTCTGATTTTTGCAGCTTTATCACCTGACCTCATCTGAATATCAGTTTACAGCTTCTTCCATTTTTCCAACCTTTTGTTTGTGTCAATATACTCCATCGGTGCTTCATTTATTTTAACAAGGTCTGTGTGCAGTTGTCTTATATCGTCCTGTAGATTACTGGAAGTCATGTCTAGAGGTTGCATAGCTTTTTGCTAAACAGCTGCAGAACTTTCCTCAGTGTTTCTTCCTCACTTTTTGTAGACGAGTTTTTCCAGGTGCTCTGTATTTATTTTTTCCTGGCATCCAGGCAGTACACTTACTAGCCAGTTACTGAAATTTACCCATAAACACAAAAATCCACTGGCCTTCTTTGTTGAGTTTGTTTTCACATTTGCAGAGCTAGAGTTGAGCTGTTACTCAATGTGCAGCTATCTTGGAAGTCACAAAATGATGCTACTGTTATGACTGAAAACAGCTTTTTGCATAAAATACATTTGAAAATAATGTCCTGCATGAAAAATAAAGCACGGATGAAAATGCAAGTAATGAATATAATACTGAGGTGCAAAACAGTTGCAAAATTTTGTGACAATAAAAACATATTGTAAATGTAGAAAATGAAGGGAATAATGCCATTGAAAAGAGGGATAGCTAAAGAAAAATATAAGTATTAAAGAAAGGACAGTGTGTGTGTCCAACAGTGTTAAATGTTAGAAGTATTAAAAATGAAGCCAGGCATTTTGTAGATTTGCTTGCGTCAAGAAAATTATTCTGATATTTTGGAAGATGCAAATCACTTGGATAAACAAAAAATAGCAACTACAGAAGATGTTGGGAAAGACTACTATGGGGCTTGGAGAGGAATGTTTGTTCAGGAATAGCAATATTAATGGAAAGTGACATAAAAGGTTTTGGAAGAAGAGCAGTATGCAATGTAGAAATAAATCATAGGGTATTAACAGTAATTATGATACATATATGCAGAACTAAGTTACGGTGCTAGACTGTTTTTTGAGGAAATGGACAACAAAAATAAAAGTGCATGTGTAATCAATTAAAGAAACAATGTATGGAAAGATAAGTGGATACGGAAAGGCTGTATACAGTACAAAGTATAATTGCATGAGTTAACTTGCCATAACAGTATATGATTGAATAGGTCACTATTACAATAGTCTAAGCTGTATGAGACATATCTTGCAAAGGATTGGATGATCAAGCCCACTTCCAAATGCCATAAGGAGTACACAGCTGAGAGTCTATAGACTCAATTGTTAGGGTGCCAAATCTTCACAGCTTCTTGCCTCAGAACAAGGGAAGCTACAGTCCTGCCAACTAGATATGTGCTAGGAGAAAAGGAAAATAAAAATATCTACACCCTAGCACAGAACAACAAAAAGAAGGCAGGATGTTCCTACTGCAACATTGATATATTCAAACATCTACTGTTACGGCAAGTTTATTTGCACAACTGTACTATGGTCATCATTAGTTTTGCAGCAGCCTAAGCTATACGCAATGAATACCACAGCTGAGAATGAAAGGGAGGAGGAAAAGAAGGATCAGGGTTTAGCAGCCCCCTGCAAATTAGTTCTAGCAAAGCCTGCTGTAGACCTAGAGCAAGAACCTAGTTTGTAGTGCTTGGCAAAGGTGTGCAAAGATGACCACGTTACAGCCTCTAGTATATTGCTAGAGTTCACCCCTTTCCAAAAAGCCACATAAGTAATTATAGCCTTGCTAGTGGGTCCTCACCTTGCCTGGACATGCCTTGCTATAGTGAGAATAGCAAAAAAGCAGTTTATTTTTTAAAGTTTTGATCATGTACCTCAATGTTTTTACTATGTACCTCAATGACTGTCTACTGTACTGTCTAACTAAAACTGTTAACTTCTAACCTATTATGTATTAAAATCAATTGTATCTTCTATATTTTGTTCTTTCATATACTGCATTCTATTGTATTGTGGAGCTTTTCTCCCTGGGCTTCCACTGAAAATGGACCTGTGTCCAGTCGGACTTTCCCGGTAAACAAATGCAAATAAATAAATGAGACTGCCATTTAGAAATTCTCTGTTTTGACATTGATCATCATTAAGGTAAGTAAAAAGGACTAACAGTTGTTTAGATTTCCTGAAGTTTTTTTTTTGTCCTGCAGTGGAGTGTCTAATTTGCCTGTGGGCATCCAGAGTGTGTAATAAAACTCTATCCAGAACCAGAAAATAGGGGAGATGAATAACAGCTCAAAGTAAATTGAATCCATACACATAAAAGAAGGGTTTGTTCTCAAAGTCGCCCTACATTTGAGAAAGAGGATTTAGGGTTGAATCACCTTATGAGCTTGCAACTCAGATACTCTTTTTGCAGATGTCAGAGTAATAACAACACTGTTTTCCAAAATGAGAAATTTGAATCAGCCTCATGAATGGGTTGAAAAGGAAAAGGTATAAGTTTCTCCGGTACAAAATTAAGATCCTAAGAAAGAGCCACCTGTCTTACAGATGAATACACATTTAAAAACCTTGCAGAAGACAAGCAGAGGTGCCTGAAATGTGAATCTTGGCAGAAGAGTAAGAAAGGCCATATTATAATAACTGACACAAATACTGCAGAACCACATGAATTTGGGCATTAAAAGGATCCTGGTTCTTACTTTGGCACCAACTAGGCCAAATCTGATTTTCTAGTAGAAGGTTTCTTAGCCTCCTTTAATAACTACTGCATATTCTCAGAAAACAGGTGACTCAAATGTTTTAAAATTCCATCATTCAGTCAATGATTTGAAGAACCACCTCTACTGTGCAAGTCCAACCTGTCAGGAAGCTTGTAGCAAATGTTCATCATGCATACAGCTGCAGTCATAACAGACGGGTCCTCGGTCGGCCGAATTCCAAAGTCTAGGTCCAGCGTCAGTTGTTGTCACTTCTTCCCTGACGTCAGTGTGACAGGGGTATAAAAGAACCAGCCAACGCCATTTTCTTCAGTCTTTCTTGCCGCGCGGTGCCTGAAGCAGAAGCAGTTCGCAAGTGCCGGTCGGCCAGCTCCTGAAATTACGAAAATTTTGCAACCGAAGTCTTCTTGAAAGCTAAGTACCCCGTTGGGGAAACTTTTCTTGCCTCAGACCGATGTCAGACAAAGTTAATAATTGTATTTCATGTGAGAAGCAAATAGCGCATAAGGATTTCCATTCCCTCTGTATTCCTTGTTTAGGCCCAGACCACGACGTCTCGGTCTGTCGCTTTTGTGCTACATTCAACAAACGCACCATTAAGCGTCGGGCGGAGTTCGCCCAGCATTATTTTGGCAAAAAATGTAACTATATTATGTCGTTGGATACTCCAACTCCAGTTTTGTCTAAAAAGCGCAAAGATAAGGACCGACACACGAGGTCCGCGGCCTCTACCGACACCACGCCAAAGCCGACTACAGGTGGTCCGGTTCTCAGCGAGGCGCCTACGCAGCCCTTGGCTACCGACGACACTTCATTGGCGGTGTCTTCTGTGCCCGAGGTCGCAGGCTCCTCGGCCCACACCCCGACTACAGATACCGAAGCCACTCTTGGTGGTGAATCTCAAAATGTGGACAGGTCTGCCTCCTCTCAAGGTGTCTTCAGACCTTCCTCTTCTTTTTCCATCAAGGCTTTCACTAAGTCTAAAGCAGCCATGCATTCTAAGAGACAAGCTACACAGGGCCCATCTCCAGGCCCCATGCCTAAAAAAAACAGATGCTTAAAATGGCTAAGGATTTAATTACTCTTATCAGGGGTTCTCACCCCCCCCCCTGGACAAAAGGCCCAGAGTGGAGGAAGAATCCCCCTCCTCTGATCAGGGCTCCATTATATCAGAGCACTCTGATGAACAGGAACATTCTTACTCCCCTTTTGAAGATTCTGATGCAGAGGAGTCCATTCCCTCTGTATCCCCCCCCCCCACAGGATTACTCATTTGGGGAAACCTTGCATACCTTAAGGGAACACTTCCACTGGGAAGGCCAAGAGTATTCAGATTCCAAGAAAAGGCTTAGGGAATTTCTCTTGCTACCTCAGCACAGGCCTCTGGCTATACCTCCTGTCTTGGACATACTAGATGATGTGTACTCGGAGGCCTGCCTTAACCCAGATTCTTTACCTCCAGCCCCAGTCATGCCTGACAGGTACTACCGGGTTCCTGGCTCAGACCAATTTCTATACAAAAGCCATGCTGCTGACCCAGAAACTATCTCACAGGGCCCCAAGGGAATTAAGGCCTCCACTGCTAAAAATCCATTACCTTCCGAGAGAGATTCCAGATCCTTAGAAAGGTGGGGAAAAAAGGTATCTACCTCGGACACCTTAACCATGAGGGCATTAAACTGCCAGTTCCATATGCTAAAGTACCAACAGTTTCTGTTATCACAATTGAGAAGTAAAATGTCACAACCTGAACAACCAGACTTGAAGAAGTTGCAGGATTTGATGCATAGTGCAGAACAAGTGGGTAAACATACCTTACAATGTGGTTTTGATGCTCTAGAGGCCTCATGTAGAGCTGCTGTTACAGGATCAGTCATACGTAGACATGCCTGGCTCAAGGAACAAACCTTACCAGATCATGTCAAAGCTAAATTACTAGATGCCCCTCTACAAAAGGATGTATTATTTGGTGCTAATGCTGAGGAGGTATTAAGGAAAATGGAGGAAAAGGCTAAATCAATGCAAACAGTGAAAGATTTTCTTACAGGTACAACCCCCACGTTTCAGAAGAAATTGGCCTTCCAAAAATTGGTCCTTTCCAGCCACGGACAGACCCCAAAGAGGTAGATACAGGAGCCCGAGGGGCAGAGGGCAATCCCAAGGATCGTTTAGAGGCAGACAATGGCAAGCTCCTACACAAAGAGGTGGTGAGGATAGTTTGCAGCCATTCAGAAAGCAAGCCCAATGACTTTCCCCTTTGCATGCCAAGCAAGGCTCAAATGGCAGCACCCTTAGGCGGAAAACTGGCATTATTTTCAAAAAATTGGCATATTGTCACAAAAGACAAATGGATCCTGGACATTATAAACAGAGGTTACAGATTCCATTTTCACACCCTTCCAAAAATGAGAGGCATGCCAAACCTGCCACACAATCAAAGGGCAGAGGCACAAAGACAAATTTCAGATCTCATAGACATGAAAGCTATTCAAGAGGTATCTACTCACTAACAAGGTCAAGGTTTTTATTCCAGACTATTCCTGGTACCAAGGAAAGGAAAAGATTGGAGACCTATTTTGGACCTATCCATCCTAAACACATTTTTACTCGTACCAAAATTCAAGATGCTCACTTTACAGCAGCTTCTTCACATGCTGGGCAAGGAGTCTTGGCTGGTAACATTGGACCTCAAGGAGGCATACCTGCATGTCCCAATCAGACAAAATTGCAGAAGATACCTCAGATTTCTTGCAGGTTCAACCCATTATCAATTCTCTGCATTGCCCTTTGGCTTATCTACTGTGCCCAGAGTATTCACGAAATGCCTGGCATCAGTAATTGCCTACTGCAGACTTCAAGGGATACAAATATACCCCTATTTGGACGACTGCCTGATCCAAGCGGACAGCAAACACATACTTCTGAAACATCTGGCTTATGTAATAATGTTGTTGAATTCTCTGGGATACACAGTCAACAAAAAGAAATCAAGGCTAATACCCTCTCGGAAAATAATTTTCCTGGGTGCCAACTTGGACACAAACACCCAGATGGCCTACCTCACGCCAGAGAAGCAGGGGCAACTAACTCAATACTTCAGAACACTAGCAAATTTCACCAGGCTGACGGCAAGGAAAATCCTGCAGGCTCTGGGATTCATGGCATCTTGCATCTTACTAATCCTATGTGCAAAGCTGCATGAGGAAACTTCAATGGTACTTGGAAAAACCTATGGTCTCAACACAGCCACAGTTTGGAAACAATAATACCACTAATTCCAGGTCTTCAAAAGGAATTTCTGTGGTGGGCTCAAGCATGCCAAACAAACACAGGTCTCCCATTCAGCAAGCCTCAAGCAAATTAAGTCATCACAACAGATGCCTCGGACTACGCCTGGGGGGGCGCACATGAGATTGGTGCATTCAGGGCAAATGGTCCCAAAAAGAAAAGCACCGTCACATCAATCAAAAGGAAATGCTAGCAGTAATAAATGCTATTATAGCTTTCAAAGACCTTCCGCAACCAGGTCAACTATTGATAAGTATGGACAACACCACAGTAATGTGGTACATAAACAAACAGGGAGGAACCCATTCATACCCCCTATGCAGGTTGGCCATGTCACTTTGGAACATGGCTCTGGACTTACAAATCGAACTTCAAGCACAGTACTTGCCAGGCAACAAAAACACGCTGGCAGACAACCTAAGCAGAAATATGACAGATCCACACGAATGGAAGTTGCATCCTCAAGTTTTTACAGAGATAATTCAAGCATGGGGAAGGCCAGACATAGATCTCTTTGCCTCCCACAAAAATCACCAATTGACAAAATTCTGCTCAAGGATTTTTCATCCAAAGGCCTGGAGAGTGGACGCTCTCTTTCAGTTGGACATCAATGACAGTTTATGCCTTCCCACCTCTTCCTCTGCTGCCCAAAGTTCTATTAAAAACCAGAGCAGACAGACCAAAGGTGATTCTCATTGCTCCAGACTGGCCAAGACAACACTGGTACCCCACTCCTGAGGAGCCTGACGCATTCCCCACCATGGACCCTGCCTCTAATGCCTCTTCTTCTGACTCAGCACAGCTTCAAAACTCTTCACAGTCAGCTAAAAACACTCAATCTAGCCACATGGAAGATTCCTTAGCATCACAACAGACCCTACTCTCCAAGGAGGTGCAGGATGTCATTTTGGAGGCCAGAAGGCTGTCTACTAGAAAAGCTTACTCCGCAAAATGGAAACAGTTTTGTGTCTGGAATGAGAAAAAGGGCCAGGATCCTGGAAAACTGAATTTACCTCAAATATTACAGTATCTAGCTGAGCTGCTAAGCAGTGGACTTTCATTCTCCTCCATCAAAATCCATGCCTCAGCCATTTCTGCAGAATACAACACTGATCCACCTTTATTCTCTCACCCCTTTTTAAGACAGTTCCTCAGAGGGGCTAAGAATCTAAAACCCCCAAGGAAACAACCAATACCTGCTTGGGATCTCAATTTCATTCTAGAAAAGCTGACCTTGCCTCCTTTTGAGCCAGCTGCCTCAACAGATTTGCAATATTTGTCCTGGAAAACAGCTTTCCTTCTGGCTATTACCTCAGCTCATAGGGTATCGGAACTACAAGCTCTCATGGCTGTGCAGCCTTTTATCATCTTCCATCAGGACAGAGTTTCCTTATGAACCAACCCGTCCTTTATGCCAAAAGTGGTATCCAGGGTAGCTTTGAATCAGGCTATACACTTACCTACCTTTTATTCTAATCCTCAAAACAAAGGGGAGAGATTACTACATTCCTTGGACATCCACAGACAACTGCGTTATTATTTGGACAGAACAAAGCCTTTCAGAAAATCAGAACAGCTCTTTGTGTCCTATGCTATAGGAGCTCAAGGGAAGCCAATTTCCAAACAGACAATCTCAAAATGGATAGCCCACTGCATACACTTTTGTTATTCTTTTCATGGCAAAACTGTACCTACAGGCATCAGCTCTCACTCCACAAGGGCCACGGCTACCTCTGCAGCTTTTCTCAGAGGAGTTCCTACCAAAGATATTTTGGAAGCAGCCACTTGGAGTTCTGTGCATACCTTCTCCAAGCACTACCACCTTCAATTATTACTCCAAATCTAGAGCAGGCTTTGCCACTGCAGTCTTGCAGGGCATTCTGACCCCTCCTAGGTCCACCTAGTGCCTACCACCCCTTTCTTAGCTTTGGGATTCTACCCATCTGTTATGACTGCAGCTGTATGCATGATGAACATAGTACAGTTTTGTACCTACCATAAATGTAGATGTTCGAGTGCTAATACAGCTGCAGTCCAGGTTTCCCTCCCTCCTTCCCCTCTTGGGACAGGCCTATTAGCTAACACCTCCTCATACAACCTGATTGGGGTATTCATTCATGATATATTTGCTTGCACTACTGTATTTTGATTATATGGCATTGCTTTATTACACAAATTTTTATGTATTGCCTTCCTTCTGGGGGCACCTGACATCTGGGGCAAGAAAAACTGAAGAAAATGGCATTGGCTGGTTCTTTTATACCCCTGTCACACTGACGTCAGGGAAGAAGCGACGACAACCGACGCCGGACCTAGACTTTGGAATTCGGCCGACCGAGGACCTGCCTGACGGCAGGAGAACCCGTCTGTTATGACTGCAGCTGTATTAGCACTCGAACATCTACATTTACGGTAGGTACAAAACTGTACTTTCCCTTTGGCCATTTTGAGAAGGGAGAACCACTGTTGCCTAGGCCAAAAGAGATTTATAGTATCATCCTTAAAGAGACCTTCTGAATCTTTAGAAGAACACTTTGTCATACGAAAGGGTGGAAGAGCATATAGAATCATCCCTGGTCATGGGAATGAAAATGCATATTTTGTCCAGGCCTTTGTGCAAGGAGTCCTGGAGCAGAATTCCTTTAATTGGCTGTTGTGAATGGAGGCAAACAGATAAACTTGAGATGTTCTCTACAGCTGGATCAAATTCTGGAAGACCCCTTGGTACTACTTCTGTTCATGAGGGTCTGTCCTGGTTCTGCACAGCTTGTCTGCTATACTGTTATGCTCTGACTGAATTTAGGTAACCTAGAGGGTCAGAGACTGTGCTAAGATGCTAGTTCCCAGGCTAACACAGCAAGCCTGCAAATGGAGTAGGGTATGTTTTCCCTTGTTTGTTTATATACCACATAATCATGGTGTTGCTTGTGATTGCTAGCAGAGGGCCTGGAATCCAAATATCATTTAGACATTTGAGACCATTTATTAGTGATATCCTGTCTGTGAGATGTATGTGGTTTAATTTGTCCTGCTTGTTCCACAGACTCTGAACTTCACTCCCTTAGATGCACCTCTCCAAGCAAAGTTTAAGGCATCTGTGATTGCAGACTCAGTAGGGCTGGAAGGATAAAAGGGAGGTTTGGGTTGAAGTAGTTCTCTTTTTCCTCTCCCAAAACTGAGTTCTGATATTAGAGGGGGTGCTGGTTACAAACTTATTTGATGAACCACTGAATTTTCCTCATCTGCAATCTGGCCAAAGAAATCAAGAGACTAGTAGACACTATGCAACCTAAAATCCTGAGATAATAGATATCAGAAACTATCCTTATGAAATTCCATTATATCCTGAGGAAGAAAAAGCCATCATAAGGGATGTACCAAGAGTCTTCCCTGAAACACTATCCTGTCAGATGGAATGAGAGAAGGTTTTTATTTATTCATTTGAAATCCCAGACTGAGGAAAGTTTTTGTTTTAACCACAGAATTCTTGACAACTTGTAAAAGAATCTGCAAAAATAAGGGAGTTGTCTAAACATGAAAAAATGTGAACGCTCTGCAACCTGCAGTGGGCTACTGTAAGATTCTTGTACTTCGCAAACACTCTTGGAGCTACTGACAGCCCCGAAAGGTAAAGCAGGAAATTTAAAATGTAAACCAGACACAGAAAAGTATATAAAATAGTGTCACAAATCTTGCAGACTAGCTGTGTTAGCCTGGGAAATGGAATGTGATCAGAATCTTTTAAATCCAGAGTTATCAGAAAATTAGGAGGTGGAATGAGAGGTAAGGGAAACTTGTACTGACATAATTTTGAATTTTGAGATTTTTATATAAAGGTTTAGAAAAGAAAGGTCTAGGGCAGTTCTCCAGATTCCTATTTTCTTTGGCACCAGAAAGATTATTTAGCAAAGTCATTTCCCTAGTTGATCTGGGGGAATGGTTCTTTAACTGCCTGAGATAGCATTTGATCTAAGGTAGGAGAAAAATGGGAGGTTTGATTAGATGGCTGCAAGGAAATCTCTTGGAAAAGGAAGAAGACAACCCCACTGCCAGTTGCAGCCTTTTTAAATATTTCTCATTACCGTTAAATGCCAGAAGTTATCTGGTGTCACAGAGGGAAATGAAGACCTAGACATTTGGAAATCTTTTTGTGGGTTGCTAGGGTGTGCAGGAGGAAAACATGAAGGGACATATAGTCAAGTCTACTTTCTTAAAATGTCCATGGTTTTGTGAGAACCCACCCTGCCCCTGCATTCTGAAAATGTAATGGTGTCTTATTGAGATTTTTTATAAAAGGAAAATGAAACTGGAAGCTAACTTTCCCTATATTTTAGAACAAAAAGTTGAAAAATCTGGGTAACCCCCTTAATTAATCCCCCTTCATCAAATCTTTTGAGAACCTCAGCAGAGGAAGGACCAAACAATAATTATTTATCCAAAACAGCATTCAGCTAAGCTTTGACATCCTCTGGTAAATTCTGAGAATACAGAAAGGCAAATCTTCTCATCACTGACTCAGTGGCAGCTGTTCTAGAAACAGTATCAGCAGGGTCAGTCATAAGAATATTTTAGTGTGTGTTTGGTTGCTCAAGACACAGAAGATATTAAAGAATTCAGAGATGTCTTAGTCTCTCAAAAAGGGAGGTCAGCAATTATCTTTCTCATACTGCAAAAAGAAGCCAGCAGAAACTTAGAAATGTGAGCCTGACCATTCACTATTCTAAAGCTAAGCTGAAGTAGTATAAACTTTTCTCCCAAACCTATCAAAGATTTTCCCATCTTTGCCAGAATGAAAAGGGTTAGATGCCAAAAGGTGTTTGGCAGATGACCTTATTAGAAAAAGCACTGCATGGTCTGCTGTGGGTTGGGAAAAAGTATTGTAGGTGTGGGGAACCTTGTATAATTTATCAGACTTCTCGGGAGGGGATTCTGATAAGGCAAACTGTTGTCTGCAAGGAAAACCTCCTCTAACTCTGGCAAAACAGAAGGAACAGCTGTAGGTTGATGAAAACCCACCTCCAGGAAATCACCTCATCTTAACTGTGACTCTAGTATTTCTTTTCATTCCTACTGGAATAACATTCATTCTGGCAACAGTTTCATTTGAAGACAACTGTTTAGGTAGGCAATCTAAAGAAAAAAAACTTTCCTCAGAGTCAGATGTCCTGCTCTGTGAAGCAGTAACTTGAGAAACACAGACTAAAGTTTAATTCCTGTCCCTCAGACTAAAAATCTGAATCTGAAAGACAGGGAAATCTTTATTTTTCAATGAAAGGAAAACTCAGTGTGTAAAGATTCAGATTCTTTAAACCTTTGACAAAACATAGCAATCCACTTTTTCTGTCCTAGGTTATGGGGATACAGGAGAAAAAAATGCCTAAATTTAGGTTTCCTTTTCCTTGGCAAACCCACAGAAAAAGGCTGCTCTGAAAATAGCATTTTCCCAGGGAACCAAGCTCCTCAAGAGAAGTTTTGTGAACAAATAGCATCTGCTCCCTCCTCTGATGCCAACAAGAGTGGTTCTCCCTTGCCTGAAGAGGACAGTGAAACAGATGTACAGGATTGTACCGGTCAATTGGTCCTTAATGTCTTTCCGAGGAGCAGTACCACAGGGAGAGAAAGAGAAACTGATGAGTGGTCTCAGGAACCCAACAAGGCAGAATCGCTCACTGGCGGTGAGGCAAATAGGAGGGTAGGGGGTCAAGACTGAAGCTTTCATTCCAACTTTTCTTTTCTTGCAGATTTGGGAGGGAAAACAAAGGAACTGGGATTCAGGTCCATAATTCTATTGAAAAAAGTGTTTGACAAATTGGTAGTGGGGTCTTGGGTAAGTCATTCTTACCTCCTGACTAAAAAATAAGTTTAAACCACTGTTTTCTTATTGTCTGCACATTCTTTAAATCTAACAAAAATGCTTTCTTATATTCATCTAATTCTCCTCCAACCATTTTCTTCATTTTCTGCCTTCCTAATGTATTCATATCTTTGCACTATGTTATCAACAAAACTTTTCATAAAATACTCATTCCTTCATATTTCATCACTTTCATAACCCAGTAAATCTGTAACAATACTATGTTCATTCTAGACTGATTAATCCCAACTCCCTTTCATAATAAAAATGCCCTTTTATAGGGTATTTATTCTAGTTCTTCATAAAACTCCAAAAATTATCTCACTTATTTTTCCTTACCTGCTGACAATAATGAAAACTCTGTGAGTATAACTTAATTGCCTCAACACAACCAAATTAAATAAAAATATATTTTACCAAAACCTCAACATAGAAGTTTTCATTAACTGAATAAAACCTATTACTCCCTGCAGTGAAGTTCCCTTTGTTCATGAAATACGTCTCCCTCGTAATCTACTTCTAGACCCAAAATAACCTTCTTAGGAACAAACTCCTCAAAAATTAACAGTATCCCCACATCCCTGACATTTTTCTTTATTTAGTGCTAATATTATAAATTGCAAACATATTTCTATCTCATTTATTGAACCACAAAAGCATGGAGTCCTTACTGAAAAAAACAGGCGACCAGGATTTGATTAGTGGCCCTGGCCCTCGAGGAGACAGGCTGACAGAGGTTTGGCCTGCTTACCTTTCCTAGAGTGGTGTAGGACAGGTGCATATGCACTTGGGTGGGTCACTGGGCATTGAAATCCCCCTGGTGGAAATATTCCAGGGAGAAGAGCAGAGCCACTTGGAGGGAACATCCCCTGCAGAAACAGACGGGATATTCTCAAAAGCAACCCACTATATGCCTCTCCCTGGTGCCTAGCTGCATGTGCACAGTTAGGGCCAGGGAGGGGGGAAAAAAAGAAAAACATTGTGAAGTGCCTTTTAATGTTGGTCTAGATGACAATTCCTGTTTGATCGTCATCTTCATGAAGGGGAAAATCCACTGATGGTCAACACACAGTGAAGGTAAAAAACACAATCAAAAAAAACTTTAGTCATCTGTAAAACCTAAAATCAATAGATATACTTTCCCTGATATTTTCTACATGCTCCACCCATTTTGCCATTTGCATGCGGTACCATTGCAATTACCATTAAATTAAGTAAGACTATCCAGTGGACATCCCTAATGTACTCCTTTACCTATTTTATGTTCTTACTTATTCATCCATTCACCCATGTATTTCTATAAACAGTCTGAAAAAACTTCACCAATTTTTCCTACTTCATATGCAGCCAGAATCTTCCACAATTATTCATGTTGCACACCTTTATAAACTTAATATGGCATCCACCTCCCCTTTATTTATGATGGCTACTACCTCCTTCAAGTTCATTTTATCTCTTCCTATAACACTTTCCCTGAGATTCAGAAAGCATCCCAGCATTGGCAGTAAGATGGGTGGTAGAAAGGGGCTGTTTGCATGTTACAGTGATGTGAGATTAAGAGGCATGTTGGTCACAGTGTGAAGAGACCTCATTATTGGCTATTTGCATGTCTCTGAATAGCTCTTAACTATTGGGAATGCAAATCAGCACATTCCTGGGGTAGTTAACACTGGTGTACATGCATCTCATTGGCATAGTCACCCCCCCATTCAATTTCCCACACACAATCAAACACACACTGACATACCTAGCTGAATGTCCTCAATGTCTTTGTATTGCTTTGTCCACGTAAATTACATATCCTTACATTCAGTAAATAATGCTAGACATTAGAATTTCATTCTTCTTACTATATATACAGTGCTTAGTGATGCTCGATGTAATCCTTTATTGTTTTTGAGTCCCAGTAATAATTTAAATATCCACACTGATGTGATCTAATGCTCTTCCTTGGCTTTGTAACAATGCCTCCCCTCACAAGGACACACTCTTGCTGTTGTCTCCTATAGATACCATTTCCATCATAACTCACAGATTGTTTAATCATTGAATTATGCCAGATATTAGAATTTCATACTTCTTATATAAAATAACCTTGGCTACATTAACTGCTTAATGCTGCCACTTTCTGTATCATGGGTATAGGGTTTGAAACATTTTCCCCATTATACTTTACATATCTTTATACACGGGTTATATTTTCAAGCATCCCAGAAGTGAAGTGGTTGCACACAGGACTAATATTCTCTGTGAAAGGTGGAAGAGTACAGGGTTTGAATCTTTTTAGTGCCTTTAGGGCACAATATATGTAGAGTAACTCTGCAGTCTAATGTTCACTCCTGACCCACTCTGATTTTTAAGTGTCACTAAGGCACAACATGCAGAGTATCACTGGTGTTTGGTGTTACCCCTACCAAAATAATCTTTCTTTTTTTATTTTCTAAATGCCTTAAAGACACGTTATGAAGAGTATCCCTGGTGTCTAGTGACCCCCCCACCCAGATTTCTGAATTTGATTATTAGTTTAGGTGAGTATGGAGGCATGACTGCCCACTCACAGACACACATTCATTCATGCATGCACATATAGACACACATCATCCAATACCAGTCACAGACGCACACACCCATTCACCCATACCTAGCCTAGTGATTCAACAACTCCCCTAGTGTGACTTTCCAAGCAGACACATACACATACCCACCCATCCCCAACACTATCTGTCCATGAAACTCTACAGGGATGGGTGAACATGAACTTTTGGCTCTTTGTTAACATAAGCAATCGTAAGTGGCCATAGCACTTTACATAGCTAAGCAGGTGTCTGAAATGCTTGGCTGCATAACTGCCTTACTGCAGGAATTTCTGTGCACATGGCTAATTAACATTTACCTCTCTCCTAGAGAATGCATCATTACATTTAGCAGGGCTGTAGGGAGAGCCTACTGCAGTGCTGTACATCTTTGTGATAAAGCACCAGGATAGGGCCGTCTCTGAATTGGAAATGATTACGGTGAGGTGTACATCCTGTGGTAACCTTTCTGAATCAAACTCTTTTTTCATTATACAATTTCAAACTTTTTCAATATCATCTTCATTTCAAAGTTATAGTCTGTTACTGGTCATCAGCTCTTTATATTTTCCACAAAAAAAAAATATGATTTAGACACATTTTTCTATTCTGTAGAAATGGTAATAACATTATGATGAAAATGATGCACAGGTTATTAATTTGAAATTTATAAGAGCTTAAATGGCCATTCTGTACCCTTACCTGACCTTAGTATAATGCTTCTTCATGCCAGAAGCAGCAATATGCATATTCATACTAAGATTTATCATGAAAGTTTCTAATGTCACATTAAAGTCATAACAATCCACATAGGATCATAAAATCTCAAGCAACACTTGTCAAACATTGATAATTAACAATACAATCTATGGCCTTAAATATACCGACTTGATATTCTTTTAGAGCCGACAAGAAACATCTCTAGGTATCAGCAATAAAGAGTTTTAATAAAAACTATGGACATCAATGTAAGCCACAAGCACTTGTTTACTATGTCAATTTTACAGATGCTTTCAGTTAATGTACATATTGCATATGCATTTATTTACAGAAAATCAAGTCTTTACACAAAAATATATTCTCTATGCTACAAGTATACAAACTAACAAAATGTTTACATATAATTTACAAATGACGATATTTGATCATCTTTTAGCAATATATACCACTGTAACAGAAAATTCTCTTTTCATAAAGAAATAATGTGTAAACATTTCAACTGAAAATACAAGCAAATTCAGTTAAAATGCACAAAAATACAAGTCTCATGAGCCAGATGTGTTGCTGCTGCCAACTCTCTGACAGACACTCAGAAGCAAGTGCTTTGGAAGACAGTCCCACGAACTAGATAGTGTGTCTTTGTGACATATCACTGCTTCAAGGCATAACCTTCAGAAGTAAAAGAAAAAAAACATTAAATAAATAAAAAATACAATACTAAAAAGCAATAATTTATTCTAAATACATAAACTTAAAATCGTGTGGCACCTTAGCAAAATCATAACTTTCAACTGTCTCAGATTTTTGCCACCCATTTTCACCCTGTCCCTCATAATTATATTTCCCCTGGTAAATCACTTATTACAGTCAATCAATAATGCCAGCTTACAGTTTCATACCTCTTACTGCTCAGAAATGTCAAAACAGAAAACTGTTGTTCTAGTAACATTTTAAGTAAATTAGAGCAATATTTAGAAACTGTCTTCATGCATAAATTTCCTTTTTGTTTCACCAATAGAAGTCACAGGGCACCTGTGCAAAATCACAAACAAATTTTCCTCCAACTTTGAAACTAAGACCATTAAGTAAGGCAAGCTGTCAATCTGCATTTGGATAACAAACACATTTGCCACAGGAACATTAATTTTACAGTAATATCTGCTCTTCACAATCACTAAACTAACAACAGCTGTGTGTAGAGCCAGATCATGGTCAACTGCATAGGCGCCGGAAGCTGTTAAAGACTGTGGAGGGTGACAGGGGCACTTCGTGAACTAAAAAGGGTTGGTGTTTGAATTAACATTTTCTGATTGGTCTTAGCTATCCCCACGGCTGCTAATTTTATATTAGCCTTAGTGAGAACAACTGTGATCATAACATAGATGACTTGAGGG
The DNA here is from genome assembly GCF_019279795.1 of Protopterus annectens. Lineage (NCBI taxonomy): Eukaryota > Metazoa > Chordata > Ceratodontiformes > Protopteridae > Protopterus > Protopterus annectens. The sequence continues at coordinate 613,445,173 of NC_056737.1, read as the reverse complement.
GGCAGTGTAAGGAATGCAGCATTTAGGCACTGCCTCTATCCATTAATGGCATGAGGGGAAATACTGGAGTACATTTTCTAGTACCCATCCTTAGATCCAAGTTGCATTTGAATATGGATGGATAAGCTTTGCTTTATTTTTATGGATAGTCTGCTCCGGAACAGTGGTAGCCTATGTAATAATAAGTTATGTACCTACCATAACGTTCCATGTTAGTTGTCTTCTCTCGCCTTCTTTCTTGGCTCCAACTCAGCACTTGCTAAGCTCGAGAGTCACTTTTACCAGCTCGAGGCAGCCCCATATCCCATGATGCAAGGCGGTAAGTACCCAGATCTCGTTTGATGACAAAGGGCAATAGCACCAAGCATAAAATACTTCCCAAAGGAAGAAAGAAAACTTACAGATGGAAGAAGGACCAGGTCTGAATGGTCTTCAGCATAACAGTTTCTTATAACAAGGTCTGTCCAGGCCAGGGAGAAGGCGAGAAGACAACTAACATGGAGTTGTCAATCATTCTTGCTTGATGGGACCACGTCCTAGCACCTCTATCCTGGGTGGCTCAATGGAACAAACTCTTGAGGACTGTAGAGCCAAAACTGGCTCTGTCCCTGGAGGCCAAGTCCAATTTGTAATGGGAAACAAAAGTGTGAGGAGTGGCCCAAGTGGCGCTGCACAAATAGTGTCTAAAGGAAGTCTAGCTTGAAAAGCTGTAGAAGTAGCTAAGCTCCTAGTTGAATGTGCTTTAGGTTTTGAGCACAGCTGTTTTCCCCTGAGCAGATAAATTTCAGAGATGACCAAGAAAGCCATCTGGACAAGGTCACTTTAGAAACAGGAAGGCCTTTTTATTATCCGCATAGGAAACAAAAAGTTGATCAGATTTTCTAAATTTTTTGTTCTGTCCAAATAATATCTAAGTTGACGGTGGACATCAAGATAATGTAGCTTTTGTTCAGCTCTATCTGAATAGTTAGGGAAAAATACAGGAGATCAATGGATTGATTCAAATTGTTCTTTGAAGCGACCTTAGGCAAAAAGGTTGGGTTAGTTCTCAAAGATACTCTGTCTTTGTGAAAACCAAATAGGTCTAAACGAAAAGAGCATGAAGTTCAGACACCGTAATAGCCACTAGGAATAAAGTTTTCCAAGAAAGATATTTCAGGAACAAGAAACAGCTGGCTCAAGGGGAAGAATCAAGGATGTCAGCACTAAATTTAGATCCCACTGAGGAGGAGGATTCTGATTGGAGGCTTTAGTAGGAAAATTCCTTTCAAGAAGGCCCTGCAGAGCCTATGGGACATAATATTATGATCTGCTATCCCGACATGAAAATTGGAAATAGCAGCCAATTGAACTCTGACTGTGGAAGAAGAGGAGCCTGCATGAAAAATCTCTGCTAAGAAGTCCAGGACTGCCTGAACAGGGGCAGTAAAAGGATCAATATTCTTGGCCTTAGCCCAATAAGAGAAACGTTTCCATTTGCTTGTATAAATCCTCCTGGTAGAGGATTTCTATGATGTCTCTAACTGGGTTAGAGATCAAAGGAAGCCTGGCTAAGGAAGGAAGTGGAGCAACCATGCTGTGAGGTTGAGAGAAGGGATTGACCAGTGCAGCTGACCCGATTGGTGAATCAGAAGATCTGGCACTGGGTCCAGATGCCACGGCTGCACCAAAAGGTGATGATGGAGGGGAACCAAACTTGTCGAGGCCAGTAAGGGGCAATGAGAATCAATTTGGCTCTCAAAGCGGTAGCTTTCTGGATAACCTGAGGGATCAGAGGAAATGGAGGAAGGCATAAAGAAGGCCCTGGGGCCAATCCTGGATGGCCTGATAGAGGGAAGAGGCAGAAGAAGTCTGGACATTTGCTGTTTTGGGGAGTAGCAAAAGAATTCCAGAAAAATCTCTTCCGCTATAGATTGCTTGAGAGACCACGAGGCATGAGAATAGCTCTGCTCAATCTGTCCGCTATAAAGTTGGTTTTCCCAGGGATATGCGTTGCTACCAGAAACCGATGAGAGGAGATCGCCCATTGCCATAGTCTAGGACTTGGTTCCACCCTGTTTGTTGATATACCAAACTACAGACATGTTGTCTGTGAAGAAAGTCGTTGAGGGCTTGCAACGTTAAAAGCACTGCTCTCACCTCCAGGACATTTATGTGCAGATGGTACTCGAACGGCTGCCACGCCCCATGAACCATCCTGCCCTGATAATGACCCCCACCCGATCAGGGAGGCATCCGTGGTGACAGTGGCTATCGGGATGGGAAAGTACCTGCCTTGGTGAACCTGAGGAGATGTGATCCACCAAGCAAGATGCTCTTAGTCTGTGTCACCAGAATCTGGTAAGTTGTTGGTATGACCATTGTGTGAACAGCATCCACTGAAGAAGAAGAGTAATGGCCGCAGCCATGAGACCTAATACCTTTAGAACCATTCTGGCCTGTAATTTCTTGTTGGCCAGAATGATCCTGAGATGACTCTGAATGTCTGAAACTCTTTGATCTGTAAGGGTAGCTGACATCCGAACAGTGTTTAAGTTTGCCTATGAAGGTAATAGACTGGCAGGGTTGATCGAGATGCCCAAATGAGAACAAAGATTTATTGTGTAATCGCTGATGCCTGGTGGTGGCTGACAGGAGCCAGCACCTGTCAGGTGAGCCGTGACCACTGCCATGCATTTGGTGAACACTCTGGGGCTGTAGTGAGACCAAAGGGAGGGCTCTGAACTGGAAATGACTGGACCCCAGCCGAAGCGGAGAAATCTCCTGTGAATTTTGATGTGATAGATCCTGAAGATCTATTGAGCACATCCAGTTGTCCTTCTGTAAGAAGGGCAGAATTGACTGAAGAGTGACCATTCGAATCTTGTCTTCCTCACAGACTTGTTGAGTCTGCTGAGATCCAATATTGGTCTCCAGTCTCCGGGGACCAAAAGAACCTTGAGTAGATTCCGGCTCTGAATGGTCTGTTGTAACTGGCTGAATGGCTCTTTTGCAGTAGTTTTGAGACTTCTAACTCTGCAATTTCAGACCGGTGGTACATCTGGAAGGGAATTTGAGGGGAAAGGACTTTCCTCGAAAGGAATTATGTAACCCTTGGATATGATCGACTGTACCCATCTGTCTTGAGTGAGGGAATGCCAGGCTTCTGACTGCCTCCAAGGAGGGACAGCCAACATCTCAGGGATGCTGAAAGGGCTTGTCAGAGAGAGGCTCTCTGTTTCCCTGGTTTTGGACCCCTCTGCCTCTAGGCTGTTGTTGTTACCCCTCTGCCTCTAGGGGTAAACTGACCACGTGAATGACTCCTTGGGATTGAACCACATTTTCCACCTTTCTGTCCTTTGGGATAAGGTCTAGAAGGGGTGGAAAAATGGACTCCAGAAAGAGTCTTGCCGTCCTGTTCGCACCTGGTCAAAGTTTCCTTCACCTGAGGGCCAAACAAAGCTGACCCATCAAAGGGAGAATTTGTGAAGGATGCCTTGAAGGGATCTGCAAAATCACATAGCCGCATCCAGCTAAGAGCCACACCTGTATCTCCATCAGCAGCATATGATATTAGCCGCATGGAGGAGTTTGCAATGGAATTAAGGGTTCCTAGCTGCAATCTTTTCTTGAGCTCCTGCAGCTGTAGGATCCTGTACTACTTCACCCAGCTCCTTAAGGATATCCCTCTGGAGTCTGGTGAAGTGACATAGGTAATTCAGCGAGCAAAGGTCGCTGAGCATCAAAACACCGTACCTATCCATGGTCCTAGAGTCCTTATTAGGAGGATGGACAAGGATCTGCAAGTTCCTTACACCCTTAGTGAGGAATTGCTTGTCACCCGGGCAGTGATAAATTTTGAAGGCCTCCTAGGGACTGGCTCTACAGAGTCAGGAGCAACCTGCATAGGCAGAGACACCCAGGAGGTGGAGGGCCGAGATCCAAAGGTATACTGACTCATCCTCAGAGGGACTGTTGGTGGGCCAGTTTCCTCTGTTTAAGGAGTTCTAGGATGTCTGAGAAGGAGACATCCTCAGAGGGGATCTAGGGGATCCCTCTGACTCATCAAAGTCAGTATCCAAGTGACAGACTCGGGAAGTCTACATGTTTCTACAAGTCCTCTTCCTAGGAGGATCTCAAACATCAGGAGAATCAATGGGGAAACCTGAGGCGGAGGATCTCTGGGTCCTGTAGCAAGAGAAGTGGCAGAGATGTCAACAGGCACTATAGAGGAACAGACTGCTGACTGATACCAGTGGCCAGTACACTCTTCATCACTGCTCCTCCCAGGCAGGTCCGAGAGAACCCGTTCAAGAACTAGGAACTCCAGGGACCACAAGTCTCCGAGGCAGATGTCGGAGCCGAGCTCACAGGCCGAGGCTCGACAAGGGTCCGATGCCACTCACCCCTCGGAGGAGACCATGGAAGCCCGAATCCCTCTAAGGAAGGTCTCAAGAGGAGATAAGAGTAGAGGCTGAAGGAACAGAAGCGGTATCTGTCCTCCAGCCATAGCAGTAACCATTCGAAGACTCCAACTCCAAGCTCTGGGGTAGAGTTGAAGGAGGAACTGTGGACCAACAGTCGTCTGTTGAGACGGACTATGTAACATTTGGGCCAGTACCTGTGACTTAAGTAATCTGCTGACCACTCTCTCTAGGTCATGGTCTGAAAGTCTGGATGACCTTGAAGATCGAAAGTATCGGCTCCAAGGAAGGAGACCTCGACCTCTTCCTGGAATGAGCCATCGGAACCGATACTATAGATCCTGTTGGAGCCGAAGACTTATTGGAGCCGACAGGAAGATAGCCATCGGGTGCCGAACAGCCAGAATCAGCCAGGGCTCAGCCGACTCATCTCGACTCAAGTCGGTCGGAGAGGCGCCGGGCTTAGACACAGAAGCCTGGGCCTTTGAAATTTGGCTGATTTAGATGGCCCCTAAGTATCAGCTTGTTCGTCTTTCCTGCAGGACTCTCTGGCTGAAGGAATGACAAATAGCACAGGAGTCCTGCAGGTGAAGAGGCCCCAGGCAGAAGTGTGACCGTCTGTCAGAGACATCTTCTGACAGCACGCCTGAGACCCTCTCCTTTGACATGGTGTTTCACAACACACACACACACCAGTCAAGAATTGAATTAAATTAAATAAAATACCAAAAAGGTATTACTAGAAAAACACACACACACACCCTAACAGGGGGGATGGGTAAAGTTTGACTAAAAAAAAAAAAAATTAGTAGAGACAGGGATTTTCTGTCAGAAAATCTATATAATTAACTTAAAACTAAAAATTAAAGGGTTTTTAGCAAAAAGGGGCTTAAAAATCAAAGTAGTGAATCACTTACCAGGTGCTCGTAAAAGGAGGACCTCAGCATCATGGGATATGGGGCTGCCTCGAGCTGGTAAAAGTGACTCAACCCATCAAGCAAGAATGAAGGCGAGATTGACAACTTAACATTATATATTCATCTCTCCACAACATTCAGTCTAGGTACCTGGACTGAGTTTTTCTGATGCCATTTGACTTGCTGATGTTAAGTAGGTCCATCTGTATTATGTTGGAGGATGCTTTGTATGCCAGACATGTCACCTCTAAACACTCTGTAGGATACTGAGTATAGTAATAAATCTTTGAGGTGGCCCATGCAAGACCTATTGTTTAGGACTTGTATCCTTTTAGTAAAGTATCTCTGAAGGTATTCCAATTGTTGCATGGGGCTGGACAGATACATGCCAAAGTGGGCATTATACAAAAAGATTGACATAATGAGAGCTTTGTAAAGGGGGACAGCAACATCTCTAGATCTAGTCACAATCAATTTGTTTATAAGCTGTGCAATATAGAAAGGCTTTCTTATGACTCTGGGCACATGCTGGTCAAAGGTTATGTCACTGTACACACAAGTTCCCAAATGCCAAACAAATGGATCAGTTTTCAGAGGGGATTTTCATGATTTTGAAACCAATTATTTGGGACAAACCTTCCTGCATGATGGTTACGTCATTTGGGGATTCAATAATTTCTCCTAGCTTGCAGTCATCTCAAACTTAGCTGGCCAAAGCTCTTTGGTATTTCCTTTTACTTTTGAGATGTATATGCCAAATAGAAAAAGTCTCAGCACCGAACCATGGGGGAGACTCCATTGGTGACTGGTCTCTTCCCGTTTTGATCTTCTGCATCCTGTGAGCCAAGCTGGTAATGCAGCTGGTGATATAAGTGTTTGCTTCTACATTATTCATCTTTTGTACTACACCTGAGTAGGGGATTGTGTCAAAAGGCTTGGCCAGGTCAAGGTAATGCAGTGTGAACTGTTTTACCTTCATCCATTGCTTTGGTAACAACAGTAACGCTTACAATTTGCCCATGATTTTGAGCCTTTCACACTTTCCTCTGGGCTGTTTTCAAACACATTTTTAGGGCCATGCACATATGTATGCATTCCTTGATTCACCTTCCTGATTGTATTAAATTATATTCCTTGTATAATACAGCACCAGTTGTTAGAATGCGTTTTAAATCTGTAGTTTTGAACAGTCTTCCAGTAAGCAATGAAGCAAAATGCATGCACCAATAATGACAAAACTGCCCTATTCAGAACATTTCCATGATAACAGTCTACTTCTACACACAATATATAAATACAGAATCACAATAGTGTAAGCCATAGGCATGTTGCACAGCTTCTTGAACTTATTTTCAATTTGGGGGGGGGGGCAAAACCCAGGGACACATTTTAAACATTGCTTGTATAATTTTAGAAAGTTGCTTGCATAAAATGTGTTACCACCATGCATTTCACTGCCAAGTCTTGAACCCAGAACCCTGTGCACTACAGTCAGAGCAACATACCACTAAGCTAAACCAGCAGTGTTTTGAAAGACAAGAAGACAAACTTAAATGCCCATCATATCATTTAGTGAATTCACTTCTCACCATAGCTCTCAACCTCTTAGCACAAAAATACAGAACAAAGCCAATAATGGGGGAATACAGCCCCAAAATAAGGACACATTTCAAATACTGATTTTTATAACCTTAGAAAATTACTAGAATAAAAGGTTTTGTTTTACCACTCCTGAAAACCAGAGGAACAGAACAAAAATATGAGGCATAAATTCACAAGCGATGGTGGCTAAGGACTTTAGGCTCTTTTTACCTGCACCCAAGGTACAGGGCTTGAGCTTGAGTAACTCTAGCCACCAGATGTATTCCGTTGGACACACACACACACACACACACACACACACACACACACACACACACACACACACACACACACACACAGTTCACCCAGAAGCTTACTACCTCTGAAAATAATATACGTCTGTGGTACATCTCCCATAAATCCCAACAGCCAGTCCAGACTCCATCCTCAGTCCTCCAAGTAAATAAGCTGCAGCTTTTATCCAGGCAGCTTCTGAAAATAAATCCTTCTCTGATTCCGTTCCCACTCGCAAAAGCATTTAAAACCAGCCGGAAATATGTGCGCTGCAAGCTCAACTCCGACATGCTGGTAGCCCTGACGAGCTGACGTCATCTCACACACGATGACGTCAGCTAACGTGCGAAAAACAAAAATAATTAAAAAATAAAGAAGTAATTCGGGACAGTTAGCAGGTATGGATGATCTGCAAAAGTGGGGGGCTCCCCTCCCCCTTGCTTTATGGTTCCAGCGCCCATGTGATGATGAACAGTTTGGGCATTGAACAAGGCACAAAACCGACAGCGAGGAATGTCGTGGTCTGGACCTAAACAGGTGACGCAGTATGAATGAAAATCTCTGTCATGAGTTTGCTTTCCACAGGCAAGACAATTGTTAACTTTTTCTGACATCGGTTAGAGCAAGAAAAATGGGTCCCCAACGGGGTACTTGGCTTTAGAAGACTTCAGGTTTGAAACTCGAAAAACAAAAATTTCAGGTAGCGGCCGACCTGCACTTGCGAACTGCTTCTGCTTCGGGCTCCCACGTGGCACGAAAGTTGATGTAATGGCATCAGCTGCATGTTTTACACCCCTGACGACCTGACGTCATGGAGGGGGCGACTGCATCCGACGCAGATATCCCAAGACTCTGGTATTCAGGCCAACTGAGGGCTACCTGCAGGCAGATAACCCAAGTGTGATGACTGCGAAACACGTGGAACCTCCGAGGCAATTGCCTAGGTTGTCTAGTGCTGTATCCATCCCTGGCTGTGTGTGAGCATATCAGCCAAGTTTCTCCTCTCTTACACAAGATACTGGGCTGAACATGTAGTGTGTTACATTAAAGCATCAATGTGCAAGAAAGCCCAACAGTTTTTAAGAATTTCAGCAAACACAAGAAATGAAAGTTATGTACTTACCATGATGACAGATGTGTGTTGCCTCTTTCTATCTGGTTCAACCTGTGGGTTATCGATCTGACTTGGATCCAAGACCAGCCACATTCCATAGACTTTACCTGGTTAAGCTTCACCTCCTCCATCCATAAACCTTGCTCCTCAGGACTACTTCAAACTCAGTTTGCCCCACACTTCCTCAAAGTGACAATGCTTAAACACCACGGGCAAAACACATGAAGGACCCCAGCACAGAAGGTAAGAGGAAAGCTCTCCTTGACTCTGTCATCCTACTGTCAACAGGTTAACCAAAAAGGTGGGCGTTGGAGTGAGGGAAGATAGAATCAGACTGAGAGATACAATACAGATCTATCATTATGTTAAGCACATAACTTTTGTGTCCGATGTTGTCTTTTTCTTCTGGATTAAACTTGTGAAACAGAGTTCCCAGCCGTGTAAAACCATAGTGAGGTCTCAAGGAAGTATATTGTGCAATACAGAGGAACCAAAGGAATACCTGGATTCAGACTGAATGCTCCATTTGTAGTGGGATACACAGGTGTGCGGATGCACCCAGGTAGCAGCTGCACAAATGTCATTCAAGGAACACTGGAGAAAAATGTTGCAGAAGTAGCATTTGCTCTAGTAGAATGACCTTTTTGAATTACTGTGCAAGGGCTTTCCTTTCATACTGTACCCAAAAGAAATACAATCAGACATCCACTTGGAGAGAGTAACCTCAGACACTGGTATGCTCAATCAGGCCTTTGAAAATGAAATAAAACTGTTTATAGAGTTTCTGAAAGATTTTGTTCTAGCCAAATACAACATCAATTGTGTGTGAACACTGAGGCAATGCAGAAAGTATTCCCCTTGTTGGAAAGCTTGGGAAAAAAAAAAGTAAATGAACGGATTGGTTCAAATTGTGCTCCACAGCCACCTTAGGAAGAAGAAATTAAGGGTTCATGTAAAAAGAGACCCTGTTCTTTATGAAAAACGAAGTAAGGAGATACTGATGAGAGGGGCTTGCAACTCTGACACCCACTTGGTGGAAGTAACCACCACCAAGAATAAGGTCTTCCAAGATAACAACGTCAAATTAGTCACAGCAGAAGGTTCAAAGGGATGCACAGCCAACAGCTGGAGCATGAAAGGCAAATACTATGAAGGGATAAGGTACTTCACCACAGGACATAACAAAAAGTTATCCTTGAGGAAAGCTCTGGAATTCTGAAAGCCACTAAAAACGTATTATCTCTACGAATGTGGAAATTGGAAATGGCTTTCAAATGCACCTTAATAGCAGAATAACTAGAGCATGAGGGAAACACATCTGCCAGGAAGTCAAAAACAATCTTTAAGAGGACTGAAAAGGGATCCGACCCCTTAGAGGTAGCCCAAGAAGCAAAACATTTCCACTTACTGGCATACACCTTACTTGTAGACAGCTTCTGAGAAGACAGAACACACATCATTCTGTTGGAAAGCTTGGGTTTTTGGGCCATCAAGAGAATTGGAGGAACCATGCAGTCATCTTTAGAGTCTGAGGGTTAGGGAAGTCTAGACTGACCCATTAGGAGAAAGATCAGATCTGGAATGGGATCCAAGACCCAAGGCAGTACTTCTGAAGATGCCAAAGGAAGGGGAGCCACACCTAAAGGGTACAGAAGGGGGCAATGACGATTACAGTCACTCTGCAATGGGCTGTCTTATGAAGAAACTTTAGTAGCGGTGGAGCCAGGACATAGGTGTAAAGGAAACCCTGGGGCCTAGCATATGTAAGAGTGTCCCTGGGTGACTGTCCCTGAGGAGGGACTAAGGCACAATAGCTGGTGCACTTGGTGTTGTACGGGGATGCAAAAAGATTGCAACATGGAGTGCTCCAGCACTGAAAAATCTGAGTGGATACTCTTGGATTCAGGTACCATGCACGTAGAAAAAGGGGGGTCCTGCTCAAATTGTCTGCTAAGATGTTATATCTCCCTGGGATGTGCATTGCAACCAAAAATCACTGAGATGAAATCACCATTGCCAAACTCTCATGGCCTCTTGACAAAGAGGGTATGAACCAGTTCCCCCTGTTTGCTCAAGTACCACATCACAGACAGGTTGTTGGTGTGAAATTAACTTACACTCTTGGGGAGAATGTCCTGAAAAAGTCTGTAATGCAATGAGGATCAATCCCAAAGACATTTATGTGAAGACTGGCCTCTTTATCAGACCAGGTCCCTTGGACTGTCCTTCCCGTGAAATGCAACCCCACCCTTCAAGACATGCATCTGTTGTGACTGTGACCACAGGAGGGCAAACAACAACTGGTCTCCTGGTAGACACCAAAGCAGACTCCATCCACCACCGGATTTTATTCTGACAGACCTCTGTCAATGCAAACGGAAACTCCATTGGGTGTGTCAGATAAGATTGCTGCACAGCCAATGTCCAGTGCAGAAGTCATGCAAGGGGAACCAAGCAAGTGGCAGCCACCATGTGTCCCAAGAGCCTGAGAAAAAGAACAACTGGGGGTTTCTGGCATGAAAGCAACAAAAGAGCAAGACCCAACAGGACTGACACTCTGGAGACTGAAAGCCTTGCAATCTAATAAACTGTTTCCAAGTGGCAACTTATAAACTACCTACTCCATATGAAGAAAACTGGATTTCTGATATTTTACTGTGATCCCAAGGATCTGCACAGCTAGTGTAAGGTGTCCCTGGCTCTGATCAATGATGCCATCATGGAGGCAGTTAAGACACAATTGTCCAGGTAAGGAAAGACCTGAAACCCCTGCAGCCTACGCAAGGCTGCCATGACTGCCACTTGGTGAACACCTATCAGCAGTGCTGAGAACAAAGAGGAGCACTTGGAATTGAATATGACTGGCTCCCAGACAGATGCACAGAAAACTTCTGGAGTGCCTCACAGTCTTTATATGATGGTAGGCATCCTTGAAATTGATTGAGAACACCCAGTTGTCCTTCCTCAAGAGAGGCAGAATGGACTGCACTATGACCATCCAAAATTTGGTCTGCTTGACAAAATGATTCAACCTGCTCAAATCCAAAATTGGCCTGACGTCCTTCTTTTTCTTTGAAACTAAAAAGAATCTTGAATAGATCCCAGATCTGTTCTGGTCTGGTGGCACCTCTTGGAAAACTCGGTTTTCTAACTTCTGGATTTTGATGGCCACATCCTTTCTCTGACAGGATGGCACATCTAGGAGATGTCTGAAATTTAAATTTGTAGTATCCAGAAATAGAACTGTATATCTTCTGGATATGGCTCCCAACATCCAAGCATCCAAGGTGATGGCCTCCCCAAGCTTTTGAATGTTGAGCCAAGTGACCCCCAACTGCCTCCAGTGACAGTTGGCCAACCCTCTCTGATTTTGCAGTACAGCCCTGCCAAGCAGATGGAGTCCAATGTGATTTCTGCTCCTGCGGTTACCCTCAGAATTGGTGAAGAACTCTCAGGAGAAGCTTCCTGGAATGACTGATGCACTTTCCTAAAAAAAAAAAAAAAAAAAAAAAAAAAGGGGGGGGGGTGTCTTCCCCTTCTGGTTCCTAGAAAAGGTCCATTGAGGGATACAGAATGCACTCCAATGGCAGACGGTCTTTTTCCCCTCCTGCTCACTTCTGGTTAACATGCCCTTAACCTTGGGCCCAAAAAGAGAGGAGCTGACAAAGGGGGCATTATTAAGAGCTGTCTTGAAGCAGTCCACAATGTTACACAGTCTTATGCCAGTGTGGCAACACATGGCAATGCCGTCAGCAGCTCAGGACATGCTAACAGCTGCATTAGACAGCAGACACATGGACATGTTGGCAGATGACTGCAAAGTGGACATCTGAGTCTCCAAGGTCATCCGAGACTCTGGAGTCTGCTGAGTCTTAATTCCCCCTTGACACTTCTGACCCAGTTTCATGCTGATGTCTGGTTAAATGAGCTAAATAGTTCAAAGCCCTCAGTGCAAAGGTGACTGAGGAGTAAGAACACTTCCCTAATTGGTCCAACTCCCAAGATTCCCTATTCAAGGGATGAATTGAGAAGCTCTGTTCCGAGCCCTCCTTTTTACTGGTTGCTGCCACCACAATACCATCTACAGCCAGACCCTTACTCCAGTTTTGCTGGTTCTTGGCAGGGGAATCTTTTTGGACTTCTCAGGGATTTGTTCCACCCTATCTGGCTCATTCCATAACATCTGAGACACTGGGTTAATAACAGCATTTGAAGAGGAAACCACCCAAGAAGTGGATGGGCCCACCCCAAAAAGCTTCCAGAAAAAATTACTTCAGGAGATGGGGCTTCAGTGGCCCATCCCTCTCATTGACAAAGCAACTCTAAATAGGTCACCAAAAGAGTTTGGAGACCCCTTTCTTTCCTTGAGGTCAGTGTCCTCAATGAGGGACTCCTCTGCTTCCTCTTGCACCACCTCTTGTCCAAAACCTCACACCTTTGAGAATCCAGGGGGGGGGTGCAGCAGAGGTTGGGGGCCCTAAAAAAGGGCAGATTGGAGACCTCCCAGGGTGAGCTGTCCCAGAACAGGTCCAGTCATATCCACAAGAGAAGATGCTGAAGAGAGGGAGACAATGGCTGAGCATGATCACTACTACTCCTTCTCCTGCTGGAGAATATGCTTTAAACAACATAGACAGAAACTGACATGGGCCTACCAGATCTGGTGGACCTAGGATCCAAAGACCCTGAACACACATCAGACCCAATGGCTGCTCCAGCCTGCCCTGAAGCCAAGACCAGAGCAGAACTATCCAGAGCAGAGGCCCTGAGTGGAAGCAACAATCCTAAAATAAGGATCATCAATAACTTTGCCTCAATATCCTAGGCCCTGGTTGACTATCAACTATTCCAACTTTGTGGGTCCTAAATGTCCAACTGAGCAGGATGACCAAGCTGATGAATCCCTTTGCTGCAGGAGGCCGAAGAAGACTCGCCAGGTGACAGAGAACTTAACCTAACAACAAAACAAAAAACAAACTACACACTAACACTAAAACCAAACCAGCTATCTGTAACAAGCACAAACAAGACAGAGGACGAAAATCCAGCTAAAATCCAGAAAAGGATACAAAAAGGCAGGAGCACTCATCCACACTGTAAACCAGGAATGGCAGCAAACAAGATACAAGATAGTTCTGAAGAGTAAGGGATTATAGGTAGAGGAGGCAGAGCTCAATGGGCTAAAGTCTATGGGATATGTCTGGTTTCATCAATAGCTTTGTTCAATGGAACAAAATGAAGAACACTTATTACCAATAACACAAGATTAATTTGATCTGGCATGTTTCAAATCAGAATTATTAAAGTGTATCCTACCTAATGCTGTCTGTCTAGACATAGATTTGTTAAAAAGTTTTGTTTGCATGCTGCTTCATAGATTCAAAGTCTGGATCTTTCTGCAATTAAGCTGCAAGGCCATCACAAAGAATACAGATTCCTTTAACCCATGCACATACTTTCTAATTACTATAGTCATCATCTACACTTATTTTAAAGACATTAAGTGATACTGCAATAGATGTGTTCAATAGTACATTTATCCATAAATATGGAACACGTTGGCATAAGCAAGTGTCCTTTTTCCTGGTCCTGCTTCTATTATATGTCATATGTTATACAGTTCTGTTTTAATTACAAAACCTCATCAACTCTTAATCCAACAGAACCCACAGCTTTAAATGCAAGACATAACTTATCCCTAAGATATCTATACTCTAAATTGAATAACTACAATTTATGAAGTTTTCAGTATATACTACATAAGTGAAACATAAATATCCTCTGAGTTGCAGTTTTTACAGATCTCCTGTTAAATGGCAAAAAAAAAATCCAAGTTGTGCTCAAGAGTAGGCCTAACGATAGACATATACAAAGGATATAATTCCAATTCTCATTGTGTTTTTATTGTGCTAAACAACAGTCCTAATTGCATTAATGCCTCATTCTTAATGTTTGTCGCATAAAACCATGTTAAACAATACTGGCCCCAGTACAAATCCCTGAGGTACACCTGAATTTATTTGTATCCAATTAGATACTTCTTCATATATTACTCCCTCTTGTCTGCTACCACTCAACCATTTTGTAAATCCACTGTATCACATATGGATTCTCAGGTGGTGAAGTCTGTATATGATAATAGGTGGTAACATATCAAAGGCCTTGCTCAGATCCAAGTATTTAAACTGTTTATCCTTTGACCTAAATGTTTAGATATAACATTATAAAAGGATATTAAACTTGTTAAGTACTGAACTCCCTTTATGAAACCATGCTGTGCAGCATCAATTGATTACCACATTTATCTGTCTTTATCAAAATTGTAATACATATTCAAAGTGCTTCCATATAATAGAAGTTAAGCTTCTCTAGTTCGTCCTCTCAGACCTAGCCTATATGTATAGGTGCTTCATGCAAATTATTCAATCCTTGGCCATATGACCAGTACTTAAATTTTTATCAAACATAACCACCAATGATTCATGTATGTGGTATACTATAGTTGCACAAGACTTTTTCCGTAACAGTAGATGTCCGAATGAATCATTGCTGCAGTATTCACTACCTATGGGAAGAATCCTGTCAAGGACACCCTATGTCCAGCCAGTATACCAAAGATTGGGTTTATCTTCCTCTCAAGCCATACCTCTGAAAAAATGTCCAAAGTCCGAGAATGTAAAATGGTACATAAGGGATGTATGATGGGAAAATTCTTGCCCTAGATAAAGGGAAGGAAAAGGAAGAAAATAAGGAAACAACAAAAAGAAGGGGAAATGTAAAGGTGTACCCTACTTTGGCCAGCAACTGTAAACAAGTATGAAAAACTGTTGGAAGGAAAGACCCTAAGGCACAGGGCTCTCAATCTCTCTCTTGCGGAGATCCAGTCTATAGGAAGAGGAGACTGGAATAAGGCGATCAGGTATTCAAGTTTGTCCTGTGAAAAAGGTGTATATTACATATTCGAATGCTTAACTGTTCGAATCGCTAAAGGTCGACCTTTAGTGATTGAACATTTAAATGTTCGAATATAAATAAAAATTTAAAAAAAAAAAAAACTAAAGGGTGTAAGCAGGGGGGCAAGCTTAGGTGAATGTAGGGAATGGGAAATTTTCCATTTCCGCATTGTAGCGCACTGAATTGCGATCTCGGAGTTGGTATATTTCAGTAGTGAGGGGTGTGGGGGGTGCAGGGGGGGCTTGCCCCCCTGCTTAAGCCATTTCCTTTTTTTAATATTATTTTTTTACATATTCGAACTTTTGAATGTTCGATCACTAAAGGTCAACCTTTAGCAATCCGAACATTTAAGCGTTCGAATATGTAACATAGACCCATTAAAATGATGCCATCATTAAAACACTGTTCAGACAGCAACCCAGAAAAAAACATATCCTGAGATGGAAGAATAGATTTTTCCATATTGTGAAACCCAAGTGAAGATAAAGATGTATAGTGAACTTCAGATCCAGAAGTTTGTTACTTAATGTAGCTTGGAGAAGAAGAACGTCCAGGTAAGGTAAATATGAATACACTGGAGCCAACAAAAAGGTTATGAATGGGGCTTCACATTTTGTAAATGCTCTTGGAGTTGTAAAGACCAAAGGGCAAACCAGACAACTGAAAATGAGATTCTCAGGTACAGAATCTTAATTTTCTTGTGGTGTGGATGAATGGGAATGTGCAGGTCTGCATCTTTGATATTCAGGGTAACAAAAAAAAAAAAAAAAAGCTTGAGGAAGAATTGTCCAAAGCAAAAACCGAAGAAAGCATTTTGAACTTTGGGACCCTTTAGAAAGGTGTTGAGAACTGAAAGCCAGGATAGGTCTTCCATGTACCTTCTTTTCATGGGACTTGGAAAACTCTTAAATAAAAATATTTTCTTTGTTGATGAGTGGGAACTGGTTCTATGGTTCCCTGAAGAAACAGTGCTTTCAAAATGGGAAAAATTAGATTTTCTTGGTTTGGAGGCACTTATGGGATATCTAAATGGGTAGGCAGACAGAGCCAAGTGAGACTGTATCCTTTATGAATGATGTTAAGTGTCCATTTATCTGAAGTTGCCATACAAGAAGTGAAAGAAAAACTGATTGAAAGAGTGGAAATGAGGGGAAAGCAGAGAGGGTGGGGGGTGGGGGGGAGACGGTTGCAAGTTGTGGGATTTGTCTGGAAAAAAAAACTTTATGTCCCTTAAAATCTGACTTGGGTTTGTCCTGGGATGACTTTTTGATAATTTTTTTTGTTTTACTTTTTGTTGCTGCTTTTTTTTCTTTATGATAAAAGGAATCTGACTAAGAACAGATAATTTAGATCTTAGGAACAGGAGACAGGATGATTTGCTTAAAATCCTGTATAATCTTCTCTCTTCTGCAAGTTTTTAAGAGATCTGCAGCAGCTGTACCAAAAAGAGATGTCTTAACAGAAGCATATAATAATTTGTTGTTGAGAGTGCCTTCTTAAAACTCAACCTGCAGCTCTTGTAGCTCAGGAGTATGTCAGCTACATAACAATTGCATTTGAAAGAATGCCTAGCTACTTGGTAAGTGGAATTAGGGAGAGAAAAATAAAGACGTTTTAATGCCTTAATCAAGCAAGTCTGTTGGAAGCTTAATCATGTTACTCATAATAGCCAAAAGATTATCTGGACATGTGAGTTTCATAGTTTACAGCCCTGAAAGCAAATGTAGCAGAGGCACAACATTTTTATTTCCTAATAATGATCTACAGCCTTCCTCTCTGTCAGTGGGAAGGGCATTATGGATGGGAGTAACTTGGTTGGTTTATCAGATTCAACCAAAATCACTGCGAGGGTCAGAGGAAGGGTTTTTATAAAGAAACACATGGGTGTCTGGTACCTTGTTTTTTACAGACAGGAGGGTTAGATTTAGAGTTAGGTGAAGCAGAAACAGACGCAGCAGCATGCTGTAAAGCTTTGAAGACTGGCAGGATTGATGAAGGTTTAGGGACTCCCATATTCAGCAGGTCATAGAATCTCTTTTGATTATCTGAGACTTGTTTGCCTTCCCAATGAAAGTGTTGCATCATTTTTAGTATAGTGTCTCCAAATGAAATGCCAATAGGGACATAGTATCATCCTCTTCAGACTCAAATCTCATTGGGGATGAATTTGAGAAGAGTAAACTTAAGAGTCTAGTTCAGACTGGGAATCTTCTTTTTCTGAAAATGACTTTCTTTGTCTCTTTTGGGGAGAAAAGCAGCGGAAAAGGAAGAAGCAAACTGGAGAGCCTTTGTGGACATTGTTACCTTAAAAAGACCCTGGGGAAAAATTGTACTTTTCCTGTTGAAGGTCTCTAGGATCAGAAGGAGAAGCAGCAGCAGCAAGATACTTTAGCTTGTGCTTCTTTTTCTTAGGTATATCTGTTTGCGAGTCCCCTTCAGATCATCGAACTTTTAAAAGCTTGACTTTCATATGGCCGAGACTACATGATAGAACTTTTAAAAGTTTGAACAGTCTGAATGGAGATCTCCATCCAGCATGGAACGAGAAAATTTCCCTTCTTCCACAATGTAGTGCAACCTCGGAGTTGGCATATTTAAATAGCGGGGGTGCTGGGGGCTTGCCCCCCCTGCTAGAAACATTTAGTTTATTTTTTTTTGTTTGATTTTTTTTTTTTTTTTTACATGTTCGCTCTTTTAAATGTTTGATCGTATGGTCTCGGCAATATGAAAGTCGAACATTTGAAAGTTCGATCATGAAAAGCAGGCCCCTGTTTGCACATCACGTAGTGGATCTGACCCCAGACGTACCTCGATAGAACCTCTTCCCTGACTAAAATCTGAGGAAGACCCTCTGGCTCCTCCAATATAATGACCCAAGGTTCCTCTTTTGATTAAACAGCTGTCTGATCGGTTGAGCAATATGTGCCAATAGGCTGCCCTTTATCAGCCTCCAATGGGTCATGACAGTGGGAGCACCAACTAATGCCAGATGGTCAGAAAGTTGATTAAATGTCACAGCAGAGACATTCAGGTCCGAACAGAAAACAGACGCTTCTGTTTTCGATTTTTTGAGCTTCTGATGTCCTTCAAGGATGCATCTGCAGTCATAACATATGGGTTGTCCTGCCTCAGGCAGCCCTTCGGTCGGCCGGATTCCAAAGTCTGGGTCTGGCCTCGGCTGATGTCGCACTTTCCCCGATGTCAGAGCTTCTGGGGTATAAAGGCATCAGCCGACGCCATTTTCCTCAGTCTTTCTTGCCGCGCGGTGCCCGAAGCAGAAGCTGTTCGCAAGTGCCGGTCGGTCAGATCCAGAGATTTCAGCTACCGAAGACTTGAAAAGCTAAGTACCCCGTTGGGGACTCTTTCTTGCCTCAGCTGATGTCAGACAAAGTAAATAATTGTTTAACTTGTGGGAAACAAATACCTCATAAGGATTTCCATTCTTACTGCCTTCCTTGCTTAGGCCCAGACCACGACGTATCAGCTTGTTTAGCCTGTGCCTCCTTCAACCGACGGACTCTTAGACGTCGGTCGGAGTTTGCAGAAGAATTTTTCGGAACCGCTTTTGCATATAAAATGCCGGAGACTCCGACTACGCATATGACCAAAAAACGCAGGGAAAAGGACCGACACTCGCGGCTCGTGGTTTCGGCTGAAACCACGGTTAGGCCTACCGCGAGTGTCTCGGTTTCGACTGAAACAGAGTCCTCGGTTCTTCCTACGACCAAAACCATACCTCCGACAACCGAGGCCGGAGAGGCCCCGGCTGAGTCGGTTTCAGAAATCCCTACCGAAGCTAGCGCTCAAGAATTGTCCGACACCATTCCACTGGACATTTCTACACCTGCACATGGGGCAGCTAGGCCCCCAGCTTCTATGTCTATTAAGGCCTTCTCCAGGGCTAAAGCTGCCAAACTTTCAAAAGCTTTACCTGCCAAATCTACTTCACAAAGGCCTTCCTCAAGTTCTCAGATTCTCAGTCTTGCTGAGGACCTTATATCCTTAATTAGGGGTTCCCAACCTCACCCAGACAGGGCCTCCCAACCTCCACCTGACAAAAGGCCTAGGACTGAACCCACTGAACCTTTCTCCTCTGATTACCCCACGGATGGATCTGATTTGTCAGACCATCAGGAAGGGGCCTATTCGCCTTATGAGGATTCAGATGCAGAAGACTCTATTCCTTCGGCCTCCCCTCCTGAAGAATTTTCCTTTGGGGAGACTTTGCACTCAATGAGGGAACACTTTCAATGGCAGGGTCAGGATTTTTCTGATTCTAGAAAAAGATTAAGGACATTTTTACATTTGCTCCAGCATAGGCCCTTAGCCATACCACCAGTGCTAACTGTAATTGATGATGTGTATAATGATGTCAGTTCTGCACCTGATTCTCTTCCCCCGGCCCCTGCCAAACCTGACAGATATTACAGGGTCCCGGATTCTCACTTCCACCTATATAAAGCCCATGCTGCAATTTCTCAGGGCCCAAAAGGTGTTGCAGCTGCCACTGCCAAAAATCCCCTACCCTCTGAAAGAGAGTCTAGAGCATTAGAGAGATGGGGTAAAAAGGTTTATACATCTGCTACTCTTTCTGCCAGGGCATTAAACTGTCAATTCCATATGATACAGTACCAAGAATATTTGTTAGATCAGCTGAATAAAAAGCTTTCTTCTCCTGAACCTTTAGACCGTAAATCCCTTCAGGATTTGGTACACAACTCTCAGCAGGTCAGTAATCATTTCTTAAAATGTGGCTATGATGCACTGGAGGCTTCATTTAGATCAGCTATGACTGGGGCAGTAATTCGTAGGCATGCCTGGCTAAAAGAGCAATCCTTGCAGACCATGTCAAGGCTAAACTCCTAGATGCTCCAATGGAGAAACAAAGTTTATTTGGCTCCCCTGCACAGGAGATTCTAAAGAAAGTGGAAGAAAAAACAAAATCTGTGCAAACAGGAAAGGAATTTCTGCAGGTCCAACCTCCGAGGTTCAGCAGAAACTGGCCTTCAAAGAATTGGTCCTTTCCAGACACCTCCAGAGCACAGAGGGGCAGGAATAGATGCCCTAGAGGCAGAGGTCAATCAAAGGGTGCCTACAGGGGCCGTCAGTGGCAGCCTGCCAACCAGAGGAGTAGTGCCACAGCTGCAACTACAACCACTACCACAGGACAGACACAATGACTTGACTCTGATTCCGCCTACCAGGGAACAACTGGAAGCTCCCTTGGGCGGAAAGCTGGCTTTATTCTCAAAAAACTGGCATTGCATTACAAAGGACACATGGACATTGCAAACAATAGACAAAGGATACAGGTTTCACTTCCACACTTTACCAAAAAGGAGCGGAATGCCAAACCTTCCACCAAACCAGAAGCCAGAGGCTTTAAGACAAATCAACAATTTACTTCACATGAAAGCGATAGAAAGGGCACCATCTATGGAACAAGGCCAAGGATTTTACTCCAGACTATTCCTTGTACCAAGAAAAGAAAACCAATGGAGGCCTATTCTCGACTTGTCCGCACTGAACACATATCTCATTGTGCCAAAATTCAAAATGCTGACCCTACAGCAACTTCTTCCCATGTTGGGCAAGGAGTCTTGGCTGGTGACTCTAGATCTCAAGGAGGCATACCTGCACATCCCTATCTGACCAGATTGCAGAAGACACCTCAGATTTCTTGCAGGATCAGAGCATTATCAATTCTCAGCATTACCCTTTGGCTTATCTACTGCGCCCAGAGTATTCACGAAATGCCTGGCATCAGTAATTGCACATTGCAGACTTCAGGGAATTCAAATCTACCCATACCTGGACGACTGCCTAATACAAGTGGACAGCAAGACAAAATTGATAAAGGATTTGGCCTATGTCATACACCTGTTACAGGCCTTGGGATACACAGTCAACATCCAAAAGTCAAGACTAGTGCCATCCCAAAGGATAACCTTTTTGGGTGCGGATCTGGACACAATAACTCAGATGGCTTTTCTCACAGAAGAAAAACAAAAACAACTTCCAGATTACTTCATGACTTTGACAAGACAAGCTCAGCTTACTGCAAGGAAAGTCCTGCAGGCCCTGGGTTACATGGCATCCTGCATAATCTTGATCCCGCATGCCAGGCTGCATATGAGGAAATTACAATGGTACCTAAGGAATGTATGGTCTCAACACAGGCACAGTCTAGAAACCATGATACCAATCATTCCATGCCTTCAAAAGGAATTCCTGTGGTGGACTCAGGCCTGCCAGTCCAACAAAGGGTTGCCTTTCAACAAACCAAAACCAAGGCAGACCAGCACCACGGACGCCTCAGACCTAGGATGGGGAGAACAATGTATCCAAGGACTATGGTCTCAAGGCCAGCTAAACTTGCACATAAACCAAAAGGAGATGCTGGCAGTGAAGCATGCAATCGAGGCATTCAAACCATTACTCCAGCAAGGACATCTGCTGATAAGGACAGACAACACCACGGTCATGTGGTACATAAACAAACAGGGAGGCACGCATTCCTACCCTCTATGCCGCATGGCAATGGATCTGTGGAACCTAGGCCTGAATCTCAACATCCAGCTGCAGGCCAAATTCGTACCAGGAAAAGAGAATTCACTAGCAGACAGCTTAAGCAGAACTACCACGGATGCTCACGAATGGATGCTGCATCCAGACATCTTCAAACTCATAACAAAGAAATGGGGAATGCCAGAGATAGATCTGTTCGCCTCCCCACTCAACCACCAACTGAAGAAATTCTGCTCAAGGACATACCACCCACAAGCCTGGAGGGTGGACTCTCTCTCTTTCAGCTGGAATGCCCTAACAGTGTATGCATTTCCACCTCTCCCACTGATGTACAAGGTTCTACTGAAGATCAGGGAGGAACAGCCAAAGGTGATACTAATAGCTCCGGACTGGCCAAGACAGCACTGGTATCCGCTACTGAGAAGCATGTCTCAGGCGAACTCATGGCCTCTACCCCTATGGCCTCTTCTTCTAACGCAGAACAATTTCAAGACCCTGCATCCAAACTTGAAAACACTGCAACTAACTGCATGGAAAATTGCTTAAAACCAAACCAAACTGTCTTATCTCAGAGGGTCAAAGACATTATCCTGGAGGCTCGCAGACCCTCCACAAGGAAGACATACTCAGCTAAATGGAAGAGATTCCTCATTTGGAGCACATCAAAGGGCACAGATGTCACAGTGGCAAACCTAGCACACATCCTAGAATACTTAGCAGAATTGTTCCACAATGGCCTGTCCTACTCTTCCATTAAGATTCATGCTTCAGCAATTTCAGCAGAATACAATATGGATCCTCCTATCTTCTCTCACCCTCTTCTCAGACAATTTTGAGAGGGATCAAAATGTTAAACCTCCAAGGAGACCCCCTCTGCCTGCATGGGATCTCAATTTTGTGCTGGAAAAATTGACACTACCTCCTTTTGAACCAGCAGCATCAGCAGACTTACAGTTTTTATCTTGGAAAACTGCTTTCCTTCTGGCAATCACTTCAGCAAGAAGAGTATCCGAGTAACAGGCATTAATGGCAGTGCAGCCTTTCCTTATTTTTCACCAGGATAGAGCGTCTCTGAGAACCAATCCTACTTTCATGCCAAAGGTGGTATCCAGGGTATCCTTGAACCAAGCTATTCATTTGCCTACGTTCTTCCCTAACCCCCAGAACAAAGGAGAAAAACTTTTTCACACCTTGGATATACACAGACAACTACGCTACTATCTGGACAGAACTAAAACCAGCAGAAAAACTGACCAACTTTTTGTAGCATATGCAACTGGGGTGCAACAGACAATTTCAAAATGGATAGGAAATTGCATTCGCTTTTGCTACTCTTTTCATGGAAAGACAGCTCCTGAAAAAAATCAGGCCTCATTCCACAAGGGCCACAGCCACCACTACAGCTTTCCTACGAGGGGTGGCTACCAAGGACATTTTAGAAGCTGCTACTTGGAGCTCCGTGCATACATTTGCCAAGCATTACAATCTACCTTTATACTCCAGATCCCAAGCAGGCTTTGCAACTGCAGTTTTACAGGGGATCTTAACTACACCATCCTTATCTTAGTACCTCCTCCCCCAGTTTGGCTATGGTATTCTACCCATATGTTATGACTGCAGATGCATCCTTGAAGGACATAGTACAGTTTTGTACCTACCATAAATGTAGATGTCCGATAGGTATGCATCTGCAGTCAGGATTACCCCTCTTTCAGCTAGCTGGGGGAATCTATTATGGTGTATTTGTTTGTTTGTATATATATATATATATATATATATATATATATATATATATATATATATATATATATATATATATATTTTGCTACTGTTTGGAACATTCAACATTTATCCAAATTTAGCCTTCCTAGAGGGCACCTGGCATCTGGGGCAAGAAACACTGAGGAAAATGGCGTCGGCTGATGCCTTTATACCCCAGAAGCTCTGACGTCGGGGAAAGTGCGACATCAGCTGAGGCCAGACCCAGACTTTGGAATCCGGCCGACCGAAGGGCTGTCTGAGGCAGGACAACCCATATGTTATGACTGCAGATGCATACCTATCGGACATCTACATTTATGGTAGGTACAAAACTGTACTTTTTGGCTGGACTGGGCTGTAGAAGGAAGTCCAACAAGGTAGTTTCATAGGCCATCCTACAATGCACAAGCTTCTTAAGACACTGATTCTCGCACAAAAAAATGTTAAGCAAAGATAAGTGACTTCTCAGGGTTTTAAGCACTAAAGACTAGCAAATCAAACACAGAGACGGATCCAAGCAGAATAAGAAATTACTCTGTGTGGTATCTTTCTCCCACACACATATTTACCCCTCTTAGCTGACACACACACACACACACACACACACACACACACACACACACACACACACACACACACACACACACACACACACACACACACACACACACACACACACACACACACACACACAAAGAAAACATTCGGTCAAGAATTAAGAAAAACAAAGACACTTATCCACCCAATGGAATGGAAGCTGGCACAGGCCATACTGCTGACAAACCAAATAAAAGTTGCTCTGTTCGGTCTGGCAGCAAGAAAGCTCTGAGAATTTTCACACCCATTCATCCCTTATGTACCACTTCACATACTCATTGCTTGGGCACATGTCAAACATATGGCACAAGAGGAAGACACCCAAGCATTTTATGCTAGCCAGATATATGGTATCAGTAAACTTCCTGGGATGATATCTGGCCTCACTGAAGAAGTTGCTTTAATTCTCTGTAAGGCAGACAGTACATCATCATCATCAACCCCCTTTTTTCCATTTTCTACATGGAGGTTGGGATGTCATGTCAACTGCTACCATCTCTCGATTCTAAGCTACACTCCTGTTGCAGGTCTTCTCTTGCACAATCCATCCACCTCTTTGCTGGATGCCCTCATTTGCTCTTGCCTTCTTCCTAACTGCCCCAAATACTCTTCACCAGACTATCTTCTGCTTTTCTGCATGTGCTCAAAGTACTGTAATATGTTCTCTTTGACCTTCTCTGCAACTAGAGCTTCTTTGGCTTCTGCTTTTATGTACTCATTTCTTCATCTGTCCCACAGTGTGCATCCTACCACCCATATTAGGCACTTCATCTCAATCATCTCCAGCTTACTCTACTTTTCTGCCCCAATTCCTGTACCATATAGTAGTACTGGTTACACCACTGTTTTGTATACCTGGCATTCTTCATACACTACCCCTGACCATGTGAGCCATTTGTCTGCAGCCCCCTGATTGTCTTTCACCTCCTCATTCAGACTTCCCTTTTCTCCAATCACTTCTCTCAGATACTTGAAGATGTTAACCTGTTCCACTATTTTCCTATCTCAGTTCTCAGCTTCTTCTGATTTTTCCCATTTGCTGCCAATACAACTGTTTTTTTTATATACTCTGTTTTGCCCCATGCACCTTCAGTTTTGCATTCCATTCCTCTATCCTTTGTTGAAGTTCTTGCTCAGAGTCTGCCTGTAATGCCACATTATCTTTATACAGCAACTTTATCGATCTTTCCCCCTCTGACCTGTTTGCTAATATAGTCCATCACCAGTATGAACAGCAGGGAGATCAGAGCTGAATCCTGATGCACAACCACTTCTGTCTCCCATCTGTGAGTCAGAACACTTTCTACTTCTGTCACTGAGTCTTTGTTACACACCCTGCACTAATTCTACCAATGCTTCTGGGACTTTGAACCAATGCAGAATTTTCCAAATCAGCTTTCTTGGGACCTTGTCATATGCTTGCTCCAAGTCTAGAAATGCCCAGTTGATCGCTTTCCTCATCTCTAGTTTCTTCTGAAATATCTGTCTCTGCAAACATCGGTGCTGCATCCTGATCTGGATCTGAACTGTTTATCTCCCATCTTACTTTATGCTAGCCTGCTTATTCATTTATCAATCACCCATGAAAATGAGCAGCACGACTGTCACATCATGCACTCAATGACCTCTGGCAAACTTACAATGGACAAGTACAATGCTCAATAGGCTACGGTTTTAGAGGACCAGGACTTTAACGGTTGAAAATAAGAAATCTGCTGATACCTTTGTTATGTAAAAATTATCAGTGCACAGACTTTGTCTTGGATAGCATTGTTGTATGTACAGCAGGTTACATTCAGCTTTACCAGTATATACATTGTGATGTCTCAGCTATGTTCACTTTACTCAGTGCCTGCAATGGGGCACAGATGTGTATCAGCCTGTTGGCTTTATGCTACAGTCCCAAGAGAGAGAGATTCACAGAATCAGTTGCCACTGTGGCTGGGACTGTAGCATAGGTTACATCTGCATACTGAATTAATGACTGGTATCTCTTCTGAAGGACAGGTGCTCCAGCTGACACAGCTCTTTATGATGTGATTGCATGAGATGTGTTAAATACATATTGTCAGCAGGCTTCTTTGACCCCCATACCTACAGCAAAATATGGTTCATCACAGCATATGCTACAATAACTACTTCAGAACAATCACATGCCTGCCATCACAATGTGTTACTCAGATTGGTTCTGCTGAGTATGGCACTATATTTCCAGGCAAACTGAGACTTCCCTTTTAATTTCCAGAGTGTAGTCTGCATATACAATTCCCACAACTGTCATCCTACAGTTATGGTTTGACCCTACAGTAAGAAACATTTACCAACTGTGGGACACAGCATACACTCATGTACTCCATACCTGAATTCTTCTATTTATACAGCAAAGCTATACAGTCGTTAGGGCTGTGGCATTTTGTTTCTAGCACACAACAGACACACAAAACTGCATACCTCATTTATGACTACCACCCTGAGAAAGATAATATAGCCAAGTGAAAGCTATCAGAAACACTAACCTAAGACTTCCAAAATAGCTGCACACTAATCAACAGCTTAATTTCAGCTCTCCCAGTATCAAAACAGAATCTGAGAAATAAGAGCGAGTGATACTGTCAGCTTGGACAAAATTCAGTTATTGCAACTGCCTGGCCACCAGCAAAGAAGAAATTTAGAGAATCTGAAAGAAAATCAACTAGTAAAAGTGAAGATAAAAACTGTCTGGGGAGAATCCTACAGCTATTCAGCAAAAAGCAGTTCAAGCTTCAGTTTTGTTGAAAGAGATGGCTTCCAGTAATTTAGAGGAAAAAATAAAGCAAATGTACTTAGAGGTGTTTAAAATACATGTAACAGTGAAGGAATATATCAACTCAAATAACAAAAGGTTGGGGGGAAAAAAAGAAGCTTTAACGAGCTACACAGATGAACTGATAAAACTGTAAAAAGTTAGAGGATGAAATAAACTGACGCCCCTACACTAGCCCAGTAATCAAGGAGCCTCAATCCTCACTACAGACAACAGCTAGGGAATGTACACACTGGGAGGATGACAAATACACATACAATAAAGTGCAATTTCCATTAAGAGCACACACAGTTCACAGTCAGTCTGGGGCTTGTTTCTCCAGATCCCAATAAGATTCCCACAGGCAAAGCTATAGGGTTGAGATCTAAGCCGAGTGGCCAAGCTAAGACCTCCAGCCCCCTCCATGTCCAACCAGTGTGTCATGTCCCTGCCAAGGTGGCTGACATACACACACACACACACACACACACACACACACACACACACACACACACACACACACACACACACACCTGGGAAAGGCTGGCACAGGTTTACTAGCTATGCCCCCTTTTGCCCAGACTATAAGGTAGTTCCAGCTGCCAAAAGTCACCTTTATCAGCTACTTATAAGGCCCTTAACAAATGGTATCTAATCCTGTATAATGTTACTATTATCCAAATGACAGTCTGACCAAGACTTGCAAGACTATTTAGGAGTGGCCTGTACAGTGTCACCAAATACATATGCAAGAGCTTAAATATGTCTCACAAATATAGGTTTAAATATATTTAATAATAATAAAAGAACAAGACAAGCCAATACTCAATCAACACAGTAACTTCAGAATTCAAAATCACCAGAAATATTTTAATACAACATTACAAGACAGTACTCAAATAAATACAGAAAACAACTGAACTAAACTTTATTATATTCCTATCTACATCTGAAAGAAATACTATGCCCTAAATCTTACTTACAGAATAAGTGCAGATGATGATGATGAGTGGATGTTCTTGCTAGGTCCAAGACAAAATACAAAATGCACAGTCTCTCTCTGAGAGAGTTCTTAAATTAATATTAAACATTACTGTGGGTCAGCTTGGATAACATCACTCTGTCATCTGACTTCAGTTCCCAGGCTAAACATAAACTAACAGAATTTGACATCTCTCTGTGAGAAATACTATGCAGCTGCTAGGAAGTCAAAGCCATAAAACACTTTTTACGTTTTAAACCTAGTAATTACTTCTCTCCAAGACAATACAAAAAATGTCTAGCTCTAGACACTGTGTCTGCTACTGAACTGAAACTGAGAGATAACATATTTTGTTTATGGTCCAGCTATAAAGTAGCTTAACCTCAACTATTCTTAAGTTTTGCAAGTTAATGTTCTATATTCCAGCAGGGTATGATGTGGTTACATTCTTGAAGCTCAGTACATAACATACGGTTTTGTATAAATCATATCAATATTTACAAATGACATAGAATTATTTACAAAATTCCAGACAGCTCGGCTGGCCACGTGACAAACAGCAGACTATGAGGTTTTTCAAGAACAGCTATTTCTGTTGTACCAGGGAAACTGCAAGGAACAGACTGCATTAATTTTATGAAAGCACAAATAACTAACTGGACTGACATTACAAAGCAGGATTTTTTAAATGAAAGGGCATATTTAGTGCATGATCCAAACCAGGCCATGAGAAAGCAGCAGAGACCTTTATTAATTAAGATGCAATTATACCAGCAGAAAGAGTTGATCTGAACTAAACTGTGGTAGAAGGGAAACGTATTAAAAACTGGAGACAGTAGACTGTTGTTGAAAATAATTATTCACTGAACACCAGATATAAGAAAAGAAATTCATCCAAGCAATGTCAAGAAGCAGGTGGAAGATTCAAGCTGCTGTATACATCTGTCTTCAGAATACATTTTCCTGAAAGATCAAAGACTTAACACTTTTATTAAATTATCACTTACATAAAACAAAACAAATCATATTAACATGTTTCCAGTTACGTACATTATACACCATATATGTTCTATTTTATAACTATCAGTCCAACATTACATAAAATTGCTCAAGTCCTGCTTTCCCTTAAACCCCACTTATCCTTCAGAACATCTTCAGAACATTATTCTGCATTTACTATTTCCATAACTTCCACTTACTTCTAGGTAATTTACTCTTTCTCTTTTCTAAAGATCCCACTTTCAGTTATTTTATTTCTGTTAGAATATCCAATATTTCAATTACAGTTGACTTAGATTTTCATTTATCTAGTAATTTCTTTTTTGGCAGCCACCAATACTAAACTAAAAGTACAGCTGTGTACACTTACCATAAATGTAGATGTTCGAGTGTATTCACTGTTGCAGTCATTACATTTGGGTTATCTGTTTGAAGGTAGCCCTCAGTCAGCCTGATTAACAAAGTCTTGGGTCCTGCGTTGGTTGCTGTTCCTTCTTTCATGACGTCAGGTCATCAGGGGTATAAAACATACAGCCGATGCCATTACATCAGTTTTTCTTGCCCCAGGTGTCAGCTGCCCCCCTAATGGGAAGCAATTAACTATAAAAATTCAAAAGATACATCTCCAACAAAAAAAAGCAAACACACCAAAAAGCTTTTAAGCACAGTAAAGGAAAGTAGAGGTATAGACAAAAGAAGTTAGGGGGCTGGAGGATGGGTAACCAAAACTGCAACAGTGAATACACTTGAACATCTACATTTATGGTAAGTGTATACAACTGTACTATGTTCTTCATGTTTCACTGTTGCAGCCAATACATTTGGGTAGATTCCCAAAGCTATGGTTGGGGGGAGGAATTTTGATAGCATTAGGACCAGCTATGAGGCCCTGCAAGACTACAGTGGCAACGCCAGCTCTGGATTTAGAGAAAATTGGCAAATGATAATGCTTGGTGAAAGTATGTACAGAACTCCAGGTAGCAGCTTCTAGGATGTCCCTGGTAGGGACTCCTCTGAGAAAGACTGCAGAGGTAGATGCAGACCTGGTGGAGTGAGGTCTGATCCCCTGTGGGATAGGTTTTCCATGGTGCTTATAGCAGAAATGAATGCAATGGCCTATCCATTTAGAAATGGTTTGCTTTGAAATAGCCTTCCCCTCTGCCCCTGCAGCAAATGCCACCAGCAGTTGTTCAGATTTCCTTTGAGGTTTAATCCTGTCCAAGTTAAATCTAAGTTGTCTGTGCACATCTAAGGAATGCCGTATCCGTTCCCCTTTGTTCTGTGGACTGGGAAAGAAGGTTGGCATATGAATGGACTGATTAAGAGCCACACTGGATACCACCTTGGGCATGAAGGATGGATTGGTTCTGAGGGACACCCTGTCCGAATGAAAGATGATGAAAGGCTCCACTGCCATAAGGGCCTGTAATTCAGATACCCTTCTTGCTGAAGTAACTGCTAAAAGGAATGCTGTTTTCCAAGAAAGAAATTTTAAGTCTGCAGTAGCAGCTGGCTCGAAAGGAGGTAGAGTGAGTTTCTCCAAAACAAAGTTAAGGTCCCAGGCTGGGGTAGGAGCTCTCCTGGGTGGTCTCAAAAATTTCTGCCCCTCTGAGGAACTGCTTGAGCAATGGATGAGAGAAGAGGGGAGGTTCTGTGTTATAATGAGCTGAAATGGCTGAGGAGTGAATTTTGATGGAGGAAAAAGACAGGCCCTTGTGAAGCATCTCAGTTAAGTATTGTAAAATCTGAGGTAAATTGGGTGCTGCTGTGCTCATCCCTTGAGACTGGTTCCAGGCACATAATCCTTTCCATTTTTCAGCATAAGATTTTCTAGTAATAGGCCTCCTTGCCTCTAAAATATCCATCACAGGTTTACTGAGGAATGGTACAGGAGAGATTAAGTAATTACCCAAGCTGCTAGGTTCAGTGTTAGAAGCTGAGGGTGCAGAATCTGGTTCTCCTGCTGAAACAACAGGGAAGGAGGTCTGAGGCAGGTGCCATGGCGATAACAGTGACACACTGCACAGGAGGGGGTACCAGTGTTGGCGTGGCCAGTCTGGAGCAATCAAAATCATCCTTGGTTTGTCCTGTTTCACTTTTAGTAGTACTTTGGAGAGCAGAGGCAGAGGGCAGAAGGCACAGACTGATAGGTTTTTCCAGCTGAAGGACAGAGCATCCACTTTCCAGGCTTGTTTGTGGGGAGTCCTTGTGCAAAATTTGTCCAATTGGTAGTTCTGGGAAGAGGCAAACAGGTCTATGTCTGGGCTCCCCCATATACTTGTCAACATGTTGAAAATCCTTGGTTCCAGTTTCCACTCGTGTGGGTCCATGAGGTTTCTGCTTAGTCTGTCGGCCAGTGTATTTAATTTTCCTGGCAGGAATTGAGCTTGTAGGTGCACTTGGTAGCTCAAGGCTGTGTTCCACAATGCCATGGCTAGTCTGCAGAGGGGGTAAGAATGTGTACCCCCCCTGCTTGTTTATGCACCACATAACAGTGGTGTTGTCCGTCTTTACCATTAGTTGTCCTGAAAGAATGTGGTCCTTGAAGGCTGTCAGAGCATTCTGCACAGCTAACATTTCTTTTTGATTGATATGCAGGTGCATTTGACTTGGGTTCCATTTGCCCTGAATGCACTTCCCTACCAGGTGATACCCCCATGCATAGTCTGATGAGTCTGTTGTTAGGGTTTGGGCGGCAGGGGGTGGTGTGAAAGGTAGTCTCTTGTTTTGGTGGCAAGCCTCTGCCCACCAAAGGAACTCTAGGCATAGGCAAGGTATGATAGGAATCATTGCTTCTAGATCCTGAGAATGTTGACACCATAGGCTTTTTAGATACCACTGTAGTTTCCTCATATGCAGTCTTGCATATGGAATTAGAAGAATGCAATATGCCATGAACCCCAAGGTTTGCAGTATTTGTCTTGCAGATAGCAAGGTTTTTGTGGCCTCTTGTTTGAAGTAGGTTGTCAAATGAATTTGTTTCTCTGGCGTGAGATAAGCCATCTGGAAAGTTGTATACAAGCTTGCTCCCAGGAATATAATTTTTTGACAGGGTACCAGGTGTGATTTCTTTTCATTTATGGTGTAACCCAGACAAGTTAGAACCCTTTGTACAAAGGCCAGATGATCCAAAAGTATCTCCTGGCGTTCTGCCTGAATTAGACAATCATCCAGGTATGGGTATATTTGAATACTTCTTTGCCTGCAAAAAGCAATAACTGGAGCTAGGCACTTGGTGAATACCCTGGGCGCAGTAGGTAAGCCAAAGGGCAGTGCAGAGAACTGATAGTGTGTGTAACCTGCTTTGAAGCGTAGGTATCTTCTGCAAGATTCCCGGATTGGGATGTGCAGGTATGCTTCTTTTAAATCTAGTGTTACCAACCAGGCATCTTTGCCTAGCATAAGAAGTAATTGGTGAAGAGTCAGCATGTTGAATTTTGGAATCTACAAAAAGGTGTTTAGAGTAGACAGGTCCAGGATAGGATGCCATGAATTGTCTTTTCTGGGTACCAGGAAAAGTCTCGACTAGAGACCTTGTCCCTTTTCCTCTTTTGGTACCAGTTGAATAGCCCCAATGCTTAAGAGAGAAAGTACTTGTTTTTGGGCCTCTGCCCACTGATTTGGGGGTAGGTCCAGCCATCTGCTTAGTGTTGGCAATGTGTGGAAGTGAAATCTGTATCCCTGGGACACTATATTTAAAACCCATTTGTCCTGGGTAATGAGTTCCCAGTTTTTTGCATGAAGAGCAATCTTTCCCCTCAAAGGGACAGTCAGTTCATAAGTGCTTGGAAATTTTAAAAGGAAGTCATTGAGACAGTTTCCCATAGGGGGGAATCTTATTACTCCCAGATTTGGAAGTGGAGGCCCCCCCACTGCTTAGTCCTGTGTGTCCCCTGGGATTGAAACCTGGGTTTTTTGCTGTGTCTGGGTTTGGCTTGAGAAGACCTTGAAAAGGCTGGGAAGGACCAATTCTTAGAGGGACAGTGCCTACTAAATCTAGGAGGCTGAACTTGTAAGAAATCTTTAACAGTTTGCATAGATTTAGCTTTATCTTCCTTCTTTTTGAGAACTTTCTCAGCCTTGTTGCCAAACAGGCGGTCCTGAGTTAAGGGAGCATCCAACAATTTAGCTTCAACATGATCAGGCAAATATTGCTCCTTAAGCCAAGCATGCCTTCTGAGCACAGACCCAGTGACAGCAGCCCTGCAAGAGACCTCTAGTGAATCAAAACCACACTGCAAATTATGTTTTCCAACTTGTTCAGCAGAATGCATTAAATCCTTTTAATTCTTTATTTTCCACACAGTCAGGAATCAACATCATTTTCTGTTCAAGCAATCCAATAACATGTTGCTGATACTTTGACATATTAAACTGGCAGTTTAAAGCCCTAATGGCCAAGGTTGCAGAAGTGTAAACCTTCCTACCCCATCTATCCAGTGCCCTGAAGTCTCTATCAGAAGGGGTAGGATTTTTAGCAGTAGAAGCCTTAATGCCCTTGGGCCCCTGTGAAATAGTCTCTGGATCCGCAATAGGATTTTTAAAAAGGAAATTGTGTGAATCAGGGACCCTGTAATATCGGTCAGGTTTTCTGGGAGCAGGAGGCAAGTATTCAGGGGCCAAACTAGATTCCGAAAAAGCATCATCAACAATATCTAGTACAGGAGGAATAGCTAAAAGGCCTATGATGACGTAGGAGTAAGAAATCCCTAAGCCTCTTTTTTTGAATCAGAAAAATCCTGGCTTTCCCAGTGGAAATGCTCACTTAGAGTATGTAAGGTTTCCCCAAAAGAAAAATCCTCTAGAGGGGAAGCAGAGGGAATGGAGTCCTCTGCATCAGAATCCTCATAAGTAGATAAGGGCAAATCCAAATCATCAGAAAAAACAGAATTCTGGTCAGAAGATTCATAAAATACTTCAGTCCTAGGCCTCTTAGAAGGGGGGGGGGGTTGACTACCCCTGATTAGAGTTATTAGATCTTCAGCCATTCTTATCATTTGTTTTTTGGGCATAGAAGCCTGAGCATGTGGCCTGGGCGTCGTTTTTTTAGGCATGGTTCGAGATTTAGGCCTAAGTGAAGAAGGAGGCATCGGTTTAATATGCAAGTCCATAGGCCTGAATACACCCTCAGAAGCCAGTGCCTGCACAGCGGCTCCAGACCCATCCACGGTAGAGACATCTGTGGGTTCCACAGTTGAAGCATCTTGTGGCATACTGGACTCCGCAAAAGCGCCTGAGTACCAGTGAACTGGCGACTGGCTTAGGAGAAGCGTCATCGGCAGTTTTGGACCTTGGCGGCCTGTCGTTGCATTTTTTTCGGAATCCCGGTAGTCGGATGGCTAACCGAAGACATTTCTGGATAATTAAACCGAGAACTGAAATATTTAGAGGTGAAAATATACTGACGATGGATAGTGTGCTGATTAAATAAAGCACAAAACCAACAGCAAGGTACATCGTGGTCAGGGCCTAAGCAAGGAATACAGTACAAATGAAACTCTTTATGAGGTATTTGTTTTCCACAAGTAATGCAATTATTAACGTTTACTGACATCGGTAAGGAGCAAGAAAAAGTTTCAGTCAACCGGCACTTGCGAACTGCTTCTGCTTCGGGCACCACACAGCAAGAAAGACTGATGTAATGGTGTCAGCTGCATGTTTTATACCCTTGGCGATATGGAAGAAGGGACAGCAACCGACGCAGGACCCAAGACTTTGTTAATCAGGCCGACTGAGGGCTACCTGTAAGCAGATAACCCAAATTTAATGACTGCAAAAGTGAAATACGAAGAACATCAAAGCCTTACTATGTCTAGGCAAATTAGATCCTATGTCTCGGTGCAAAAGAATTAATTCTTTAGTTACACCCATTTGTTCCCCAATATTTCTGACAGAGTACTCTGTAGAGAAATATTTAAATCTGCAAACACATTATAATCACAGAATATATATTCCCAGTTTCCTCTTTCTTTCAGATCACACCTCCAACATCTGCCATCTATCTGAAGAAAAAATATTTGGAGTCTGATTAAGGTGTAAAAATAGCCAAGCAAACACTTCAGAGCAAAAAATTCTTAACCTTCTATACTTTGTTACATACTTGGGAGCAGTACATGTATTCTCCCTTTACTAGTTTGTAAACTGCTTATCGAATCAATCCTCTCAATCTTTACTAACTTCTACTGACTGATTCTTATAGTTATTATACAATACTTTATATGCCATACTAATTATTCCTTTTTAACAGCAAATTCTGTTCTAGATTCAACTAAAAAACTCTAGCAGAGCAGGTCTTTCAATTAAGAATACTTTATCTCTTTCTCTTTGAGTACACACTGCTATCAATCTCTGGTAGGTAAGACAGTCTCTAGCCTGCAGTCCAAATGTCTTCTTGGCCTCATTCCATTCTAATACCCTCCCCCCCCCATGCACTTATTTGCTCCCAATACCTTACACCTTGGTTCTTTTTCCAGGTTTTTCCAGTAAATTCTAGGCCCCTATTTGCCTGTTCTTTGTACACATAGTTGCAGTTATCCCCATCTGCAAAATTTCTCCATTCTATGTTGGCTTAGTTCTTAGATTTTCTACTCTTTTATTATTGTAATATTATGTTATTCTCCATAAGGATATATATCCAAAACCCCACTCTCCCCTTGTTCTCCCTCCCAGATTCATCATTATCCCTTTCCATTTTGGATTACAACTTTATGCTATATATAAGCCTTAACTGTGTAGCTCTAAAATATTCCTTCAAATCAGCTAATCTTAAACCCGCTTGTTCTACTGAAAAGATCAACTTATCCCACTAAACTCTTGCCCTCTTTCCCTCCCAGATAAATTCCACAACTTTACCCTGGCTGATACAAATATGCCCGACATGTAGATAAAACTAAAAGGACTAAAAGCATTTTCATTGCTTGCATCTTACTATCCATATCCATAACCAAGCGCTTACAGTTTCGCAGTTTTTGTATTATGATTTTAGTCTCTTCCCACATATCCTTAGCTGCCATAACATTAGACTTTTTATTCCATATTCCATAAGTACTTCATCTTATCAAGTCCACATAAATATGGGTATTGATGAACCTATTCATGTATCAAACATAATTCACGGCTATAGCCTTTGTTTTATCTTCATTAATTTTGTATCTCGAAAAAAAGTTGAAACTGTCTCAAAATGTTCTATAACACCGAGATGTCCTTTTCTAGATTTATCGGGTACAAAATAATATCATCTGCAAATAAAGCCAACTGTTCTTGATTAACTTACAAATTTTATCCTTGAATTTCTGAGTTCCTTAATTTCCTTGCCAATGGCTCTAAATATGAGGTATACAAAGGGGAAAGTAGGCAGCCCTGATTAGTTCCGCTGTTCAGATACAACTTATCAGAAAGGGACCTTCCCACTTTAATTCTTGCATCTGATCCTTCATATATAGTCCTAATTAACTTAATTATTTATCAGGGAATGCAAATGCTTCCATTGCACTACTCATAAAAATCTCAGCTTACTCTGTTGAATGCTTTCTCTGTATCAAGACCCACCAAACTGTGACAATTTCTTATATTCTGTATCCCACTGGCATATCATTGTTCTATTACTGTTGTCAGATCTTTCCTCTCCCTCCACAAAAACCACAATGATCCACATCAATCAATTTTGGCAACACCTTTCCCATTCTTTTAGCTACTATGGACATGAACACTTTATAATCATGTTTTAAAATTGAAATAGGTCTATTTGAAGTTGTGTCTGATGGGTATCTACCATCTTTAGGTAATACAGCTGCCACAGATTTCTTCCAAAATGTTGGTGCTTCCCCTCCTTTTAAAATACTATTAAACAAAACCTTCCTGATCTTTATCATTTTCTGATCCACTGACTTCTAAACTTCCACTGGAATACCATCTGTTCCTGGAGACTTTCCTGTATACTCATTATACAGCAACATAAATATTTCCATTTGAGTTATTTCTAGATTTCCACACTTCCCTACTCTACTTTATACGAATTTTTATAAAATGTCTAAAATATCTCTAAAACCTCAACAGGATCTCTGGGTATTACCAGCCCTGACGCACAACCTTCAACGAAGGTACGCCCATTCACGTATGTCTCCATGCAGAAGACGCTCTAGCTGAGAATTGAACCGGACAGCGTCTTACTGTGAGGCGATAACGTGGTGCTGCGGTAGCGTTGTCGCCTCACAGTAAGACGCTGTCCGGTTTGATTCTCAGCTAGAACGTCTTCTGCTTGGAGACGTGTGAATGGGCGTACCTTCGTTGAAGGGTGTGCGTCAGGGCTGGTAACTCAGCACATAAAAATCAACTACCAATCATTAGCGGACCGGAGTTCCGCTGTGGCAACCCCTAACCGGGAAAAGCCGAAAGACACAGCAACATTGTCTCTGTAAGTTTGGCTAGGTTGTGCTAAAAGTTTTTGTGCTCTGGAATGGTTTTAAAAAACATTTGTGTAACAGTAATCTTTCTAAACTCATGCATATAATAAAAATTAAAAAAAGTTTATCCAACAAAAACTGACCCGGTAAAACGAAGGGCACTCTGCTTCTCATTCTTCTGACAATAAAGTACATAGAGAGAGACTTTCCCAGTTAAAACTTTTTCAATGTTCCAAAGGAAAATGCTTAATAGAGAAAAAAGCACAGGAGATGACTAAAAGAATCAGGAGTTCCTTGGACTTGAACTAGAGTTTGAAGCTGGGATGTAGAAATGAACAAGAAGAAATTAGCAACTCGAAAATTAGTTAATAACTGGGAGACTATAAATTATCAATCTGATTTGTGAAATACAGCTTTGCAAGAAAAAGCTTCTGAGAAAGACTCTACTTTTTATGATGACTTTGTTAAACTTGTGGGTTTAACAGTAAAGCATACACCCTATTTTATGTCACTAATGTTTAGAAAGACACTATAAAGAAAAAAAGAGTAACCAAGTAAAAATCAGTGTTCTTATTATCTCTATAAAACACTTCAAGATATAAACTGCATGTTATATATAGTAAAACAGTTGTGTGTAGTGTATAGTCAGGTGTATTTTAAATGTGGGGAGGAATCTCTTCAGTGACTGTTGTAGGTGTTAAAGATATTAAGGTAAACACGTACTTTTTAGTTATAAGAAATATAGGCTTTACAGTACAAGTAGAAAAGAAAGGCTGGACAAACACAAAGTTAAATGTTAATATGCTGTTACCTTGGGCTCCAGGGGTGGGGTGTAAAAGTATACTGATTATATTAGATGTATAATTAATACATTTTCTCTTATTTTTTACACAAGTGAATGTGTAGATTAATGCATTTGGCATAAAGTATAAACAAGTGTTTTGGTAAGCAGGTATGCTTGAAAAGAAACCTAAAATAATGAAAGCTGTGAAAATGCCAAGCTTCTTACATCAGAAAACAATATTAGCTTATTTCCTCAATCAAATGGCACTAAGACACAGATAAAGATGAGTCCAAACAAGTAAATCATATAGTCCAGAAAGAATGAACTAAAGTCACTCAAAGATATTAAATGGTCGATATTAAAAAAATACTCCTATGAACAAGAGCAAAGGCTTTTGCAAAAGCTGCACCAAGTTCAAACAAAATCCATTCAAAATTCACATTTAACAACTAACTATAAATCACATGATGTCAAATACATGGGGTGATGACGCAAGGTAGTGCCAGCCAGACCTCTCAACTGTACCGAATTCCTCAGTATTTTCCGGTTTTGAAGGTAAAATAAAGGGTTGCCACGAATTTCTGTGTTGTCCCTTCAATTCCTGATATTTTTCAATTTTTTTTTTTTAAATGTAGAGGTTTTGAAATTATCGCTGAAGTCATTACGCACTGCCAGTGTATCCTGCAATGAAAGTCTCCTGATTTTAAACACACATCCAGTGTAGAGTCAAATCCAGTAAAAGTCACAGCTGCAGGCAATAAAAGTCTCCAGATTTTAAACACAAATCCAGTGTAGAGTCAAAACCAGTAGAAAATAATGATCCAAAGGCGAAGTAATAGCGGAGATTTAATAAAAAGTGAGTGCTTTCACAGTATACCTGACTGCTTCATCAGACTTTAAAACTGCATACAATACAGCAAGCTGTTTAAATACTATGGTTAACCAATCACAACTTAAGCAGCATATTAAGAATTAAAAGTGTATACATACACAAAAAACACAATAATAACAAGCATTCTAAAACACAGGGTTAAAGTTGTGATTGGTTAACCATAGTATTTAAACAGCTTGCTGTATTGTATGCACTTTTAAAGTCTGATGAAGTGGTCAGGTGTACCACGAAAGCGCTCACTTTTTATTAAATCTTTGCTATTACTTCACCTTTGGATCACTATTTTCTACTGGATTTGTGTTTAAAATCTGGAGACTTTTATTGCCTGCAGCTGTGCGTGACTGGGGTTTTTGCTTGCAACTTTGACTCATATTTTACTTTTCCTGTCATTTTATTTTGGTATTTGGAGTTTATAACTTTTTCATACTATCCTGCAATGACTTCAATGTGAGTGATGGCATCAGACTTGGAGTCTGGTATAGTACTGTTTTGGATGGTTGTGGTGGTGGAAAATAATAGTAGCAGCAGCAAGTGGAGCTAGCCTGGTACCTGCCTTCTGCACAGTTTAAGTTCAGCAATTTGCAGCAGCAGCAAGAGTCTGTCCAGCACCCATCCACCTGTGTCTGAAGAATCAGGTTCATGGAATCCGGCAGGATGAGAAAAATGACTTGCTCCTGTGGCTCAACTTCCTTCTCTAGGACTAGGTAACTAAAAAGTAAAAATGAATTTAAGAAACTGCATTAGATACGATTTCTGCAATTATTTAACTTGGTACAGTAGCTAGCCTGGAGTCTAGACAGTGTGACTTAAGTGCTTTATCACTATTCGCAAATCTAACTTTAAACAAGGAAGCAGGGCAGGAGCTGAAAATGTAGTACAACCCCCTTCACTTGTAGTGCCATAGCTGGGTGGGGGGTGGGGGTTGAGAGGGACAGTTAGCACTTTAGATTAATTAAAATAAAAAACTGTGTTACTTTATTTGCTCGTCCACCCGCACAGTTTTAAATACAGCATTTTTTGCTGCCAATGAGTGTTCCAGTAAGGCAGATCTTAATGTTCTTATTGCAGTTTTATGGAGCTGAAAGCAGGTATTTCAGAGTTCAATGTTCTTATTGTACCTTCAAGAGGAATGTTCTTACTGCAGTTATGTTTTATTTTACTATGATGCTGAATGCATTTATTTCATAACTGAGCTGAATATTCTTGTTTTTACATTAATGGATGGAGCTGAATGCAGTTATTTCAGAGCTGCAGTTGTGTTTATTTTACATGTACTTTATTAGTTCAGAGCTGCAGTTGTGTTTATTTAATGTGTGTGTGTGTGTGTGTGTGTGTGTGTGTGTGTGTGTGTGTGTGTGTGTGTGTGTGTGTGTGTGTGTATAAAATGCCCTAGTTAAGTACACCTGGTGGTTAGGGTTACTCAGGCTCAAACCCTGTACCTTGGGTACAAGAAGCAAGAGCCTGAATTCTCTACCAACTTGTGATTCAAGGAGTTATAGCTCTCAATTGTACATATTTTTACAGAATGTCTGGAATGCTTGGCTCATACTTTTGGTCTGTCCTCCTTAAAATTTGTGGTTTTCTGGCAAATCAGTGGAAACTGAATTCACTAAATAATGGTAGCCATTTAAGTTTCAGTCTTCCTGTCTTTCTGTAAACGCATGGTAACCTAACATTTTAGTCTAGCAACTTCCTAAGATTATAGAAGCAATGTTTAAAATGTATCCCCGGTTTTGGGCCTTTGCCCCCCCAAATAAATTTTGGCGTTTCCTGATTTCTTGTGCTGCACAGTTCTTCTGTGGAAGAGAAGTTTAGTGCTGCTTATGCAGAGTCTACTTCTATTGTTAGCAGCACAACAGGTAGTATATACATGTTTTTAATGCAGAAGGTTGTGGGTTCTACTCCCGCAGTATGTAGATGAATTGCTGATACTGTACTGTGTTGTACTTTTAAAGGGGGTGGATGCTGCAATCCTGAGAATGTCATCCTTTGGCAGAGATACCTAGTAACTATGAACCTGTTATCAGTTTGCCATCCATTCCGTACTGAGATATTACTAGCTTTTTTAAAAAATGTAACATAGGCAATTTATTCTTCAAGTGCAACAGGCACTTGTAGATGAAACAATGAAATATAATGTTTGTTAGCAGCAACCTCTTCATTAGTTACAGATCTCTAATGTGCAATTATTTAGATGACTTTTACTTCTGCAGAGATTGTGCATATGTACTGATACTGGTAGATTGTAGAAGTTTGGGTAGACTTTCTTATGATGGAAATGTTCTGAACTGGGCAGTTTTGTCATTATTGGTTCTTGCATTTTGTTTTATTGCTTACTGGAAAAATGTTCAAAACAATAAATTTAAAATGCACTCTAACAAGTGTGCTGTATTATACAAGGAATATAATTTAATACAATCAGGAAGGTGTATGAAAGAACTCCTGTATGTTTCATGTATAAGAAGCCTATAATTTGAAAACAGCCCAAAGGTAATCTTTATCCGCCACTGGGAAGATGCATTTTCTTTGAATGTGGGTGTCAATGCTGTTTCAATGAAAGTGAGTTTCAAGGGCAAAGAAGTTTGAATGCTAAGTCTATTTTCATTGTGACACTGTATTGTTTTGTTTAGCAGATGTCCATTAGTGTTTGTGTTATAAAATGTAAAATAAAAGTTTTAAATGAAATCCAAATAATCACTGTAGACATAAAGCAGTATGCATATTACGGTGTTTATGATAAACGGGGCAAAACAGCCAAGTAATGGGACATTGGAATGGCTGCAGGGGGGAGGGCTGTGCATGAGAGGACTCCATTCAACCATGATTTTGTGAGGGGGAAGGACAGCAAACTCAAAGACAGGGCCAGACAGTACAACCTCTAGCTATGCCACTGATTATTAGGCCATGGAGACTGACTTTTAGAGGTCCTAGCAAACTATAATATTCTGTTGCTAAGATTAGAACATTCCCTACCCTTAAATGCCCTACTTTTGCCACAAAACCCACATGCTGCAAGTCACTAAAAACAAAATCCTACGGTTCATCATATTCTCCCTTCCCAGTGAACATCACTGCTACACATTTAAAAAAAATGCTTACCATTTAGTACAGGGTCTGAGGCCATACTTTGGTGGTTTGTTCTTCAGTTTGTGTTTGAAAATTAATATCCCACAATTCCCTTGGAGTGGGTGTGGTTACATAATTATGTACTAACATTTTATGTTAATCAGCGTACAGATTTGTACCTATTTTTCATGGGTCTTTGTCCAGACTTTTGATGCTTCCAGGTTGAGAGGTATGCTGCCAGCTATGCTAGAGAGTCTAAGGCAGTGCATGTGCAACATATGCCAGCATAACTAGCTGGAATTTTGTAAATATTTTTATGTCATTTGACTATCAAACTGATTTGTATAAATGTTTGTTAAAAATGTATCAACAGTGGGTCCTGATGGACAGAAAAAAATATACATGTATGTCAGACTGTACTGTAACTGATTAAATGTATATAGGTTAACAAAGGATGCTGGAAGAGAAGGGATTAAGCTCAGACCAGCTTACCTTACGAAAAATAGCTTGA
This sequence comes from Protopterus annectens, assembly GCF_019279795.1. Lineage (NCBI taxonomy): Eukaryota > Metazoa > Chordata > Ceratodontiformes > Protopteridae > Protopterus > Protopterus annectens. The sequence continues at coordinate 613,402,606 of NC_056737.1, read as the reverse complement.
AATTAAACAACATGGTTTAGGCCATTAAGATTTTATCTCACAGGCCTGAATGCAGCCAGAGACAATGCCTGAGCTCAGGCCCTGCTGTTATTGTCCTTAGTGGTGAACTAATTGTTACCCTGGGGTGCTGGAGAATGACTGGTTCATCTCTGCAGAAGGATGAAAATACTGGAATTGTTTTACAGTCTCCAGATGCCTTAGCAAAGCTCTACGTGTGTATTGCGACACATCTTTGCTAGATCCTGGCTCAAGTTTTTAGTGAGGGGGTAGTGTGGGAACCATACAGTCAGGTGACCAGATGTGATGTCATTTTGTAGCCAGCACTGAAATTGTATTTAGATATTAGTGAGAGATGAGAAAGGGTACTCACCACTCTGTTATGGGAACTGACACAAGACACTCATCCACTTCACCTTGCCTTGCTCTAGCCAGTAAGCAGGAACAGTAATTCTTCAGTAAGTTAGGAAAATATAGCAAGCTTAGTTAAATATTGTTTTTCTGCATCTGTCTGAATCTTTCCAGCGATGTTTTTTATATTTCTTATAAACTGAAACTCTGGTGTTTTTATAAATAAATATTCAGTATTTTCATGTTTTCTATTTTATTACTTATTAAATATATCTAAACCTTTCATTGTAGCTATTCTTTTAGAAATTAGTTTAACCTTTGAGAGCAATTGCACTTATTTGGTGACACTGCAGCTTCATGCTCCTGAATGTCTTGCCGCTTGGTTGATACTACAATTTGTAGAAGTACAAATTTTATTAGAGTAATTGGGTACCCAGGTAAGAGCCTTAAAGTAGCTGGCTGGTGAAAGTGCAGTGAAGTACCTTACAGTCTTCTGGGTGGAGGTGTGTGTCAGCTACTTAGAACAGGGACACAGAGCACTGATTTCTGCAGACAGAAAGGTGGAGTTTTATTTGGAGCCTCGACAGAAAGTCTAGCCCCAGGTCTGGAATGTTCTCCTTTTGTGCTCTTAAGGGAAATTGTGCACGGTGCAGAGAGCTGCATCTGAAAATACTGATCATTCCCTACCAGTGTCAGTGGTGAGGATTGAGGCTCTCATTACTGGCCCAAAGGAGGGACATCATACATGGATCTCATTGGTTATGCCTGAAAAGGTACAGGTGACTATTATTAATGCTTTTGTAATAACACAGAGTATAATATAAACATGGTTTCAGATTGACTGAAAAGCCATTAAAAAGTTACCTAAAAGTTCACAACTGAAATTCATTGATTCAGCAGTCACAATCATTTCTTAATAAAACTTATTATATCAATTTTTTACCAGGCTTTATACTCACTGCATCACTCAGCCCAGGGTAAACATCAGCCTTTAAAGATGTAATCCATTTGTATTCCATATATTCCATATGAGTACATTTATCACCAACCCTTCTACTTGGTAAAATAAGTTTAAGTGTCAGAAATTAAAAAGTGTGATCTGAACCAGTTCAAACTATATGTTTAAATGAGAAGTTATGTACCTACCATAACGTTCCATGTTAGTTGTCTTCTCTCGCCTTCTTTCTTGCTTGATGGGTTCGGAGCCGATCCTCGGCTCCGACTCGGCACTTGCTAAGCTCGAGAGTCACTTTTACCAGCTTGAGGCAGCCCCATATCCCATGATGCAAGACGGTAAGTACCCAGATCTCCTTTGATGACAAAAGGGCAATAGCACCTAGCATAATAAGTTCCCAAAGGAAGAAAGAAGGAGAGAAAAAACCTGCAGGATGGTAGAAGGACCAGCTCTGTATGGTCTTCAAAGGTATAATTCCTTGTAGAGAAAGGTCTGTCCAGGCCTGGGGGAAGGAGGGAGGGTCGCAAGAAAGAAGGCGAGAGAAGACAACTAACATGGAACGTTATGGTAGGTACATAACTTCTCAATGTTAAGTTGTCAATCTCGCCTTCATTCTTGCTTGATGGGACCGCGTCCCTAGCACCTCTATCCTGGGTGGCTCAATGGAACAGACTCTTGAGAACGGTAGAGCCAAAACTGGCTCTGTCCCTGGAGGCCAAATCCAATTTGTAATGGGAAACAAAAGTATGAGGAGTGGCCCAAGTGGCTGCTGCACAAATAGTGTCTAAAGGAAGTCTAGCTTGAAAGGCTGTAGAAGTAGCTAAGCTTCTGGTTGAATGTGCTTTAGGTTTCGAGCACAGCTGTTTTCCCCTGAGCCGATAAATTTCAGAGATGACAGAAGAAAGCCATCTAGACAGGGTCACTTTTGAGACAGGAAGGCCTTTCTTGTTATCAGCATAGGAAACAAAGAGTTGATCGGATTTCCTGAATTGTTTTGTTCTGTCCAAATAATATCTGAGTTGGCGGTGGACATCAAGATAGTGTAATTTTTGTTCCGATCTGTTTGAATAGTTTGGAAAAAATACAGGTAGATCAATGGCCTGATTCAAATTAGTCTTTGAGGCGACCTTAGGCAAAAAGGTCGGATTAGTTCTCAATGATACTCTGTCTTTGTGGAAGACCAAATAGGGGGGGGGCGAACAGATAGAGCATGAAGTTCAGACACCCTCATAGCCGATGTAATAGCAACCAGGAATAAAGTTTTCCATGAAAGAAATTTCAGGGAACAAGAAACAGCTGGCTCGAAGGGTGAAGAATCAAGGATGTCAGCACTAAATTTAGGTCCCATTGAGGAGGAGGACTCCTGACTGGAGGCTTCAGGAGGAAAATTCCTTTCAAGAAGGCTCTACAAAGCCTGTGGGACATAATGTTGTGATCTGCAAACCCGACATGAAAGTTCGAGATAGCAGCCAACTGAACTTTGACTGTGGAAGAAGAGGAGCCCGCGTGAAAAATCTCCGCTAAGAAATCCAAAACTGCTTGAACTGGAGCAGTGAAGGGATCAATATTCTTGGCTTTAGCCCAATAAGAAAAACGTTTCCATTTGCTCGTATAAATCCTCCTGGTAGAGGATTTTAAGGAAGCTACTATGATGTCTCTAACAGGGTTAGAGATCATAGGAAGCCTGGCTAAGGAAGGAAGTGGAGCAACCATGCTGTGAGGTTGAGAGAAGGGATAGACCGGTGCAGCTGACCGGATTGGTGAATCAGAAGATCTGGCACTGGGTCCAGATGCCACGGCTGCACCAAAAGGTGACGATGGAGGAACGGAAACCAAATTTGTCGAGGCCAATAAGGAGCAATGAGAATCAATTTGGCTCTCAAAATGGTTGCTTTCTGGATAACTTGAGGGATCAGAGGAAATGGAGGAAAGGCATAAAGAAGTCCCTGGGGCCAATCCTGGGTCAGAGCGTCTCTGGGGGGATGGCCTGGCAGTGGGAAGAGAGAGAAGTCTGGGCATTTGCTGTTTTGGGGAGTAGCAAAAAGATCGCAACATGGGCGACCCCATTCCAGAAAAATCTCTTCCACTATAGATTGTTTGAGAGACCACTTGTGAGGAATGAGAATAGCTCTGCTCAATCTGTCCGCTAAAATGTTGGTTTTCCCAGGGATGTGCGTTGCTACCAGAAACCGATGAGAGGAGATCGCCCATTGCCAAAGTCTGAGCGCTTCTCGACACAAAGGGTAGGACTTGGTTCCGCCCTGTTTGTTGATATACCAAACTACAGACATGTTGTCTGTGTGGACTGCAATTGTCCCTAAGGGAAGAAAGTCGTTGAGGGCTTGCAACGTTAAAAGCACTGCTCTCATCTCTAGGACATTTATGTGCAGGTGGTATTCGAAAGGTTGCCACGTCCCATGAACCATCCTGCCCTGATAATGCCCCCCCCACCCGATCAGGGAGGCATCCGTAGTGACAGTGGCTACCGGGGATGGGGTTACAAATTGTCTGCCTTGGTGAATCTGGGGAGAAGTGATCCACCAAGTAAGATGATTCTTGCAAATCTGTGTCACCAGTATTTGGTGAAGCATTGGAAGTTGTTGGTAAGACCACTGAGTGAACATCCATTGAAGAAGGCACATATAGAAGTGAGCCAGGGGAAGAAGGGGAATGGCTGCAGCCATGAGGCCTAACACCTTTAGAACCATTCTGGCCTGTACCTTCTTGCTGGCTAGAATGATCCTGACGTGACTTTGAATGTCTGAGATTCTTTGATCTGTAAGGGTAGCTGACATCCGAACAGTGTTTAAGTTTGCGCCTATGAAAGTAATAGACTGGCAGGGCAATAAGGATGATTTTTCGGAGTTGATCGAGATGCCCAATTGAGAACAAAGATTTATTGTGTAATCCCTGGCTTGAAGAAGCTGATGCCTGGTGGTGGCTGAAGGAGACAGTCGTCGAGATACGGAAACACCTGGAATCCTTGACGTCTCAGGTGAGCCGTGACCACTGCCATACATTTGGTGAACACTCTGGGGGCTGTAGTGAGACCAAAGGGCAGGGCTCTGAACTGGAAATGACTGGACCCCAGCCGAAAGCGGAGAAATCTCCTGGAGCGTCTGTGAATTTTTATGTGATAGTACGCATCCTGAAGATCTATTGAGCACATCCAGTTGTCCTTCTTTAAGAAGGGCAGAATTGACTGAAGAGTGACCATTCGGAATCTTGTCTTCCTCACAGACTTGTTGAGTCTGCTGAGATCCAATATTGGTCTCCAGTCTCCCATCTTCTTGGGGACCAAAAAGAACCTTGAGTAGATTCCGGGCTCTGAATGATCTGTTGTAACTGGCTGAATGGCTCTTTTTTGCAGATGTTTTAAGACTTCGAACTCTGCAATTTCCCTTAGACCGGGTGGTACATCTGGAAGGGAATTTGAGTGAGAGAAAGGGCTTTCCTCGAAAGGAATTTTGTAACCCTCGGATATGATCAACTGTACCCATCTGTCTTGAGTGAGGGAACGCCATGCTTCTGGGTACAGAGCTAGTCTTCCCCCGACTGCCTCCAAGGATGGACAGTCGGGCAACATCTCAGGGATGCTGAAAGGGCTTGTCAGAGAGAGGCTCTCTGCTTCCCTGGTTCTGCGGACCCCCTCTGCCTCTGGAGCGGCGTCTGTTATTGTTACCCCCTCTGCCTCTAGGGGTAAACTGACCATGTGAATCCGGCGTGACTCCTTGGGATTTGCGGAACCACATTTTGCCACCCTTCTGTCCTTTGGGGTAAGGTCTAGAAGGGGTGGAAAAACGGACCCCTACGGCAGAAAGAGTCTTGCCGTCCTGCTCACACCTGGTCAACGTTTCCTTCACTTGAGGGCCAAACAAAGCTGAACCATCAAAGGGAGAGTTAGTGAAGGACGTCTTAAAGGGATCTGCAAAATTACAGAGCCGCATCCAGGCTTGGCGTCTAAGAGCCACACCTGTACCTGCGGCCCTACTCGCTCCATCTGCTGCATATGATATCAGTCGCATGGAGGAGTTAGCAATAGAATTAAGGGTTCCTAGCTGCAAAGCAATTTTTTCTTGAGCCCCTGCAGCTGTCGGATATTGTACTACTTCACCTAGCTCCTTAAGGATATCCCTCTGGAGTCTGGTGAAGTGACATAGGTAGTTCAGCGAACGCATAGCAAAGGTCGCTGAAGAGAACATCCGCTTACCATACCTATCCATAGTCCTGGAGTCCTTATTAGGAGGATGGACAGGAACGGAAGGATCTGCAAGTTCCTTTTTAGTGGCAGCCACAACCACCATGGCATCAGCAGGGACACCTTTCCTGAGGAATTGCTTGTCCGAAGGGGCAGTAATAAATTTTGAAGGCCTCCTAGGGACTGGCTCTACAGAGTCAGGAGCAGCCCAAGCCTTTCGAGCAATCACCTGCATAAGGGGGTCGAAAGGCGGAGACACCCAGGAGGTGGAGGGCCGAGATCCAAACGCCTCCAGGTATACCGACTCATCCTCAGAGGGATTATTGGAGGGCCAGTTTCCCCTCTGTTTAAGGAGTTCTAGGATGTCTGAAAAAGAGACATCCTCAGAGGGGGATCTTGGGGATCCCTCCGACTCATCTAAGTCGGTATCTGAAGTGATAGACTCAGGGGAGTCTACGTGTTTCCTCTTACAGGTCCTCTTGCGCGGAGGATCCCCTGACTGATCAGGAGAATCCTCGGAAGAGGGGGTTCTTCCCAGTGGGGAAACCTGAGGTGGAGGATCTCTGGGTCCGGGAGCAAGAGAAGTGGCAGAGATATCGACAGGCACCACAGAGGGAGGAGCTAAGGGAACAGACTGCTGGCTGAGTCCAGTGGCCAGCACACTCTTCATCACCTCGAAGGCTCCCCTCCCAGGGAGGTCCAAGAGAACCCGTTCCGAAGAACCAGGAAAGTACAGTTTTGTACCTACCATAAATGTAGATGTCCGAACTGGATAGCATCTGCAGTCATAACAAGTGGGCTGTCCTGTCGTCAGGCAGCCCTTCAGTCGGCTGGATTCCAAAGTCCGGGTCCGGCTTCGGCTGATGTCGCACTCCACCCGACGTCATCACTGTTGGTCTTCGGGTATAAAGGCATCAGCCGACGCCATTTTCCTCAGTGTTTCTTGCCCCAGATGCCAGTAGCCCTCTTGCAGGCTAAAATTTGGATAGATGCCAATGTTTCCAAATAGATAGAGGTAAACACAACAATAAGCATGTATGTACATATACACAAACAAATACACCATAAAAGACTCCCCCCCAACAGCTAGCTATTAGAAGGGTAAACACCCTAGGAGTACCACAGAGGGATGGAGGGAGGTAATCCTGACTGCAGATGCTATCCAGTTCGGACATCTACATTTATGGTAGGTACAAAACTGTACTATGTCCTTCATGGATGCATCTGCAGTCATAACAAGTGGGTAGAATACCATAGCCAACTAGGGAGGAGGATAAAAGTAGATTATGGTGTGTTTAGGATCCCTTGCAGTACAGCAGTGGCAAACCCTGCTCGGGATCTGGAATATAGAGGCAAATTATAATGCTTGGCAAATGTATGCACGGAGGTCCAAGTAGCCGCCTCAATAATGTCTTTGGTTGCCACCTCGTAAGAAGGCTGTGGTAGTGGCTGTTGCCCTTGTAGAATGAGGTCTTATGTTCTGTGGAATTGGTTTTCCATGGAAGGAGTAACAGAATCGTATGCAATTTCCTATCCATTTGGAGATTGTCTGTTTGGAAATAGCTTTTCCTTCCCTTCCTGTTGCATAGGCTACAAAAAGTTGGTCAGTCTTTCTGCTATTTTTTGTTCTGTCCAAGTAGTAGCGTAGCTGTCTATGTACATCCAAGGTATGCAGTATTCTTTCCCTCTGTTTTGTGGGTTGGGAAAGAAGGTAGGTAGGTGGATTGCCTGGTTTAAAGACACTCTGGATACCACCTTAGGCATAAATGTAGGATTAGTCCTCATGGACACTCTATCTTGGTGGAAGATTAGGAAGGGTTGCACTGCCATTAAGGCCTGTAGTTCTGAAACCCTCCTTGCTGAAGTAATTGCCAGTAGGAAAGCAGTTTTCCATGACAGGTGTTGTAGGTCTGCTGTTGCTGCTGGTTCAAAGGGTGCTAGTGTCAACTTTTCTAGCACAAAGTTTAAATCCCAAGCTGGTAATGGTGGTTTCCTTGGAGGTTTTACATTCTTGATTCCTCTGAGGAATTGCCTGAGCAAAGGGTGCGAAAAAACAGGTGTATCAAAGCTGTATTCTGCTGAAATAGCTGATGCATGTATCTTGATGGAGGAGTAGGACAGGCCTGAATGAAGAAGTTCGGCCAGATACTCCAGAATGTTAGGCATATCTATGTTTGACACATCTTTTCCTCTTTCCGTACTCCAGATGACAAACCTTTTCCATTTTCCAGCATAGTTCCTTCTTGTTGAAGGTCTGCGTGCTTCAAGAATAATGTCTTTAACTCTTTGGGAAAGTTCTGGAATAGCTGCTGTTATGTGATGTTCCATGCAGTCAGTTGCAAGGTTTTAGGTTTGGATGTATGATGCTGTAGTTGTTCTGCGTTAACATCAAAGGCATCAGGGAATTGTCCACATATAGTTCGAGACATGCTCCTCAGTAGTGGGTACCAGTGTTGTCTTGGCCAGTTTGGAGCTATCAGGATTATCCTTGGACGTTCTTCCTTGATTTTCAGTAGTACCTTGTGTATCAAAGGAAGAGGCGGGAATGCATATGCTGTTAGGCCTTTCCAGTTGAAAGAGCGAATCCACTTTCCATGCTAATGGGTGGAATGTCCTTGTGCAGAATTTTTTGAGCTGGTGATTGAGAGGTGATGCGAATAGGTCTATCTGTGGCCTTCCCATTTCTTTGAGATGGTCTTGAAGATGTCCGGGTGAAGCTTCCATTCGTGGGCATCCGAAGTGGTTCTGCTTAATATGTCTGCTAGGGTATTGTCTTTCCCTGGTACAAATATTGCCTGTAACTGGATGTTGTAGCTGAGTGCCAGGGTCCACAGCTCCAAGGTCATTCTGCATAGGGGGTATGAATGAGTGCCTCCCTGTTTGTTGATGTACCACATGACTGTGGTGTTGTCTGTCCTTATCAACTGGCCCTCTGAGAAATGGTTTGAACTTTTGGATTGCCAGTTTTACTGCCAGCATTTCTTTTAGGTTGATGTGCAGTTGAAGTTGATCCTGTGTCCACAATCCTTGCACGCATTTGTCCAGCATGTGGGCCCCCCATCCTAGGTCTGAAGCGTCTGTTGTGATGGTCTGGCTTGCTTGACATCTGCGAAAGGGTAGGCCTGGGTTTGACTGGCATGCCTGAGCCCACCATAGGAACTCCTGTTTTAAGCATGGAATTAGTGGGATTTCTGTTTCTAGACTGTGTCTGTGTTGGGACCATAAATTCTTTAGGTACCACTGTAGTTTTCTCATATGTAGTCTGGCAAATTGAACCAAGATTATGCATGATGCCATGAAGCCCAAGGCCTGCAGTACTTTTCTTGCTGTTAACTTGTTCAGTTTTGTTAGTGCCAAGAAGTATAGAGGAGTTCTTTTTGTTTTCTGTAGTCAGGAATGCCATTTGTTTTACTGTGTCCAATTCCGCCCAAGAATGTCCTTGTTTGGGATGGTATCAGCCTTGACTTTTGTAAATTGACTGTGTATTCCAGTGCTTGTAGCAAGTAAATGACCCTTTGTAAATCTGTTGTCAGCTTGCTTTTGTTGTCCCCTTGTAGCAGGCAGTCGTCCAGGTATGGGTAAATTTGAATTCCCTGAAGTCTGCAATGGCGATTGCTGATGCCAGGCATTTTGTGAATACTCTGGGCGCAGTAGATAAGCCAAAAGCAATGCTGAGAATTGATAGTGCTCTGATCCTGCAAGAAATCTGAGGTATCTTCTGCAGATTGGTCGAATGGGGGCGTGCAGGTATGCCTCCTTGAGATCTAGAGTTACCAGCCAAGACTCCTTGCCCAGCATGGGAAGAAGTTGCTGTAGGGTCAGCATTTTGAATTTTGGGACAATGATGTATGTATTTAAGGTGGACAGGTCGAGAATTGGTCTCCAACTTTTTCCTTTCTTGGAACTAGGAATAGTCTGGAGTAGAACCCTTTCCTTGCTCTGCTGTTGGCACTCTTTCCACAGCTCTCATGTTTGCTAACTCCATTATCTGGCGTAGAGCCTCTGTTTTTGATTTGGAGGTAGATTTGGCATTCCTCTTTGACTGGAAAAGTGTGGAAGTGAAACCGGTAACCTTGATCTATGGTTTGTAAAATCCACTTGTCCTTTGTTATGTAGTGCCAGTTCTTTGAAAATAAGGTTAACTTTCCGCCTAGAGGAGCTGCTATTTGTTCCCTGGTAGGCGGATTTAGGGTTAAGTCACTGTGGTTGTGTTGATGTAGTGGCAGTGGCTGTGTCTGTGCCTCTGTTGTTACCTTGCCACTGTCTTCCTCTGTAGGCACCTCCTCTGGATTGGTTTCTGCCTCTGGAACGTCTATTCCTGCCCCTTTGAAATTTTGTGGAGTCAGGAAAGGACCAATTTTGGCAGGCCAGTTCCTGCTAAACCTTGGGGTTGAACCTGCAAGAAATCTTTAACAGTTTGAACAGATTTTGCCTTTTCTTCCATTTTCTTCATAACCTGCTGGGCAGATGTACCAAACAAACTTGTCTTGTCCATAGGAGCATCTAGCAACTTAGCTTTAACATGATCCGGTAAAGCTTGTTCCTTTAGCCATGCATGCCTTCTTATCACTGTGCCTGTCATGGCTGATCTAAATGAAGCCTCCAGTGCATCATAGCCACATTTTAAGGAATGGTTGCTAACCTGTTGTATGTTATTTACCATCTCTAATACATATTTCTTATCAAGAGATTCATCAGTGGTTAGTTTTTTAGTTAACTGATCCAGCATAAACTCTTGGTATTGTATCATGTGAAACTGACAGTTTAAAGCTCTAGCTGAGAGAGTAGCTGAAGTGTAGACCTTTTACCCCATCTGTCTAATGACCTTGCTTCCCTTTCAGAAGGAATAGGGTTTTAGCTATGGTCGCTACTGCCTTGGGGCCCTGGGATATAGTTTCTGGGTCTGCAAGTGGAGCCTTGTAAAGGTGGTGATGAGTATCTGGCACCCTGTAAAATCTGTCTGGTTTGGCAGGGGCTGGGGTAAAGAATCTGGAGCGGAGCAAACATCATTGAAAGCATCATCCACCACAGAGAGAACAGGGGTATAGCTAAGGGCCTGTGCTGTGGGAGGTGCAGAAAAGTCCTAAGTCTTTTCTGGAGTCTGAAAAATCCTGTTGCTGCCATTGGAACTGTTCTCATGGCATGCAAGGTTTCCAAAGGAGAATTCTTCTGGTGGGGAAGCAGCTGGAATGGATTCTTCAGCATCAGAATCTTCAAAATTGGAGAAGGGAGCCTCTGGCTGGTCAGTTATGTCTGATTCATCAGCAGAATCATCAGAGGACACTGGCTCGGGGCTCTGCCCTAGGTCTCTTCTCTGGGGCCTGTGAGGCCCTGTCTGGGTGAGATTGAGATCCTCTAATTAAAGAAATTAAATCTTCTGCCAAAGTAAGCATTTGAGAACTAGAAGAGGGCCTGGATGTGGGTGGTTTAACAGGCACTGTTTTAGTAGTCTTGGCTGCTTTAGCCCTGGCGAAGGCCTTAATGGACATGGCTGCTGGAGGCCTAGCAGCACCACGTGCTGGGGTAGAAACATCCAAGGGGATGGTGTCTGATAAGTCAACCACCGTAGTGGGTAAAATTTCTGAAGTCGTTTCAAGAGTTGTAGCAGGGGCCTCAGTTGCAGGAATAGGTTCAGCTGTACTTTGTTCAGTTTTCTCGGTTTCGGCCGAAACCGAGACACTCGCGTTTGCTTGACCATGGTTTCGGCCGAAACCGCGGACCGCGAGTGTCGGTCTTCTTTGCGTTTTTGCTAGATTGGGTAGTCGGAGGATCCGGCGGCATAATGTACGCAAAATCAGAACCGAAAAACTGTTCTGCAAACTCCGACCGGCGCCTAAGCGTCGTCGGTTGAAAGAAGCACAGGCGAACAGGCTGCTACGTGGGCTGGGCCTAAACAAGGCAGACAGTAAGAGTGGAAATCTTTATGAGGTATTTGTTTCCCACAGTTTAAACAATTGTTAACTTTTTCTGACATCGGCTGAGGCAAGAAAGAGTCCCCAACGGGTACTTAGCTTTAGAAGTCTTGGTAGTATTCGGTAGAAGTAATCTCTGGATCCGACCGACCGCACTTGCGAACAGCTTCTGCTTCGCCAGCGGCAAGAAAGACAGAGGAAAATGGCGTCGGCTGATGCCTTTATACCCGAAGACCAACAGTGATGACGTCGGGTGGAGTGCGACATCAGCCGATGCTGCACTTTGGAATCCGGCCGACTGAAGGGCTGCCTGACGACAGGACAACCCACTTGTTATGACTGCAGATGCATCCATGAAGGACATCTCCAGGGTCCTCCGATAGGGAAGGCTCCGAGGCAGATGTCGGAGCCGAGCTCACCAAGGCCAAGGCTCCAAGGGGAAGAGTGGGGTCGGACAAGGGTCCGATGCCACTCACCCCCTCGGAGGAGACCAGGGAAGCCCGACCACCGAATCCCTCTAAGGAAGGTCTCGAAGAGGAGATAAGAGTAGAGGCTGAAGGAGCAGAAGGGGGTATCTGTCCCTCAGCCATAGCAGAAACCATTCCCGAAGACTCCAACTCCAAACTCTGGGGTAGAGTCGAAGGAGGAACTGCAATGGGGTGTGGACTAATAGTCGTCTGTTGAGATGGACTATGTAGCATCTGGGCTAGTGCCTGTGATTTTAATAATCTACTGACCACTCTCTCTAAATCATGGTCAGAAAGCCTGGATGACCTGGATGATTGGCTCCGATGGCTCCGTTCCGAGAGGAGAGGAGATGCCGGAGCCGAGAGTATCGGTTCCAATGAAGGGGACCTAGACCTCTTCCTCGAAGGAACCATCGGAGCCGACGAAACCATAGAAGCTGTCGAAGCCGATAACTTTTCGGCACCGACAGAAAGTTTCGATGCATCGGCTCCAGCTGGAGCCGATACAGACATAAAAGTAAGGGTGTCGGAGCCGATCGGCGCCGACACCGAAGCCTGAGCCACATGGTGATCGGAACCGATCGGAGCAGACACCGAAAGAGTCGGAGCCGAGGCCGCAGGCTTGGACACAGAAGCCTGGGCCTTGGAAGACTTAGAAGTCTTAGATGGAGCCGACTTAGCCAGAGAGCCCTCCGGCTTAAGTAGGCCCCTCAAAATAAGCTTATTTCTCCTTTCCTGCAGGACTCTCTGGCTAAAAGAATGACAAATCGCACAGGAGTCCTGCAGGTGGAGAGGTCCCAGGCAGTATAAGCAAGAAGTGTAACCGTCTGTCAGAGACATCTTCTGACAGCACGAGTCACACTTCTTAAAGCCTGAGACCCTTTCCTTAGACATGGTGTAAAAACACACACACACAACACCTGTCCAAGAAATATTACAATCCCAAAAAAGAGAAAAAAACTATTCTCTCACAAACACACACACACCCTAACAAGGGGGGGGGGGGTGGGATGGGAAAAGGCCTGACTAAAAACTTTAAGGAGAGAGGGAATTTTAGTCAGAAAAGGACTAAAACTAGTCTAAAACTATTAAAATTATGTTTAAAATAAACTTTAAACTGAAAAAGGGGCAAAAGCAGTAGTGTATAAATCACTTACCAGGAGCTGGTAAGAGGAGGACCTCATCAGCGAAGCGGCAAACGAGATCTGGGTACTTACCGCCTTGCATCATGGGATATGGGGCTGCCTCAAGCTGGTAAAAGTGACTCTCGAGCTTAGCAAGTGCCGAGTCGGAGCCGAGGATCGGCTCCGAACCCATCAAGCAAGAATGAAGGCGAGATTGACAACTTAACATCAAAGCGTTTTGTTTGTATTCACATGGCACTTAATATCTGAAAGATGAGCACAGATATGTTCTTTAAATTTCCTACAATATCTGAAATATGAGCACAGATATGCTCTTTAAATTTCCTACCTGTCTTCCCTACATATAAAATGCTGTGCAGATCTGACAAATAGCTACTAATTTGTTGGAATCACAATCAACATAATTACACTTACAAAATTTGTTAGTAATTGGATGCCTGAAACCTAAATGGTCTTACAGACCGAGACAAAAAGGAAAGAGGATTGAAATACATTAAGAACTGTAGAGTGGAAACAGCAATACTGCAGAAGACACATTTGGAAAGAGATGAGAATGTGAATTTGGCAAAAGATGGATTTCAGGCTATGCTTGCAGCTAGGATTATGTCAATATGGTTTGCTTTCATTTAAATAAATGCATGATTGCTTATGTCATAAATGATAATTTAATAAAGATGTTTACTGTTTAAATAAATGAAAGAGAAGGCAGGGATTAAATAATTTATGTAATGTTGCTTAGACTATACGATAAATAATATATGTGATGCATAATGTTTATAAATGTGAACTTATAAATATGCTTTTTTTTCACTTTTATATAAATAGTTTTGTCTATGTCACAAGTGATAATTCAATAAAGATGTTTAACAAAAAAAAGAATGTATAAAACATTTGACAAACACAAAAAATAGGACTTAAGACTGAATATTCAGCAGAATATCAGGGACAAAGGAAAAGGTAAGTAAAGATATTAACTGCTAGAGGGGCTCCAACAGTGACAGAAGTGAGAAAAAAAGACAATTAGGGTAGATTTGTAGTAGTAAGATGCTATTGGCAAGGGAGGCGGATTATACTGGCATGTATTTATTTTCTACCAAAAACTGCTATTTTGAAGCTTAAGAAAATTTGTGGAGACGTAACCAGTTTTCAGCAGAGAAATAGTTACATGTAAGGAATGGTACTTGATTTCCAATAGTGGGGTTATATCAGGAGAACATAGATGTGAAAATATACCAAAAGAGGGCAAATTTCTGAAGAAATTTATGAAAATATTTGGTATGGAAGATGTGAATTCAATAGAAGGAACTTCAATAGAATTTTCAAATTATTCCCAAGGTACAATAACTGGGCTTGAGTAAACAGAAACTATACTCCACAAGAACATGTAAGCTTCAACACACATACAATAACTATTTCAAATCACATATCGATAAAAAACAAGATAAAAATGCAGGGTAATAAAGTAAAAATGAGACATTGGTGTTTTCCCCAAAACCTGTTAAAAAGAGAAGAATTTAAGGACTAGATAGTGGAAATGATCCGAGTCATTAGGGAAGACATTTTAAGAATTTATAGCTGATGAGTTGGATAAATGAAAATGGTGTTTAAAAATAGGGTAGAGATAAGGCAGAAAGAGCTGTGATTAAGCAGCAATAGGCATAACTTACTGGGGCTGACAAAGTTTAAAGTATTGCAGAATAAGGGGAAGCCCAAAGAACAAGACGAGGCACAAATGCAGAGTGCTAAAGAGAACGTAAAGGAGCATTCGGATAATATGCAGAAGTTTAGAAAGAATGTTCTTAACTATTTTTTGATAATTCTACAGCACAAAAACTTATAGAATAATGACTTAGGCAACAGAAAGTAGAAAGAGTTGTCACCAAACTTGGGGAGCCTATAACAAGAAAAATAACCAGAGATCCTGTGCAGACATTACAAATATTTCATAAATTTTACGAAAATTTGTATAAAGCAGAGAAATACGACAATCAAGAAAGAACACAAATGGATATATTTATGTAAAACTTAATTATACAAAGGTTGGAGGTAGATAAGTCTCATCAGTAACCAGCTAAGAAAGGAGGAGATGAGATACAAATGGTGATGTATAGTATTCTTTGTATAATATCTTCTTCCTGTGGAAGTTTGGAGGGAACAAACAGAGAATGATCTGTGAGATTTAAACAGAGAATAACAATATAAACATCTGTAATTTAATGAACCAAAGAAAATTATTTCAGTTTATTATAAAATTTAGAAAGAAAAATCAACACTGAAGAATAGTACAAGACTACTCAAATGAAAAATTATTTTGATGTGAAAAAGGGGAGTGTGGTATTACAATACAGAAAATAACTGATAATACCACTGTGAAATGCTACTTTCTCTGATCTTTACAGTAGTACATTTTATGCCTTGTACATATCATTACTAGAAGGTAAAAGCAGCAAAGTTTCATTTATAAGCTGAGCCATGCATTACTTCCCACATTATAGTTTACGAATGTTTGAGCAGAGCCCCCCTTCTGATCTAATGGGAAGAAACAATTTGTAAACTGTTTTAAAGAGCAGTAGCAAATTCCAAGTACATAAACCCTAATACAGTTATTATTATGGTATGAAAGCATGCTGAATACTAGAACATTTCCCTGGATAACGTCATAATACTGCCAAATAATAAATGAGCCAAATGGATCCCTTTGGAAATGACATGCAAAAAATTGCAGTCACGTAGTATTAGAATACAGTGGAGAAAATACAATGAAGATGATTGCATGGTAAAATATATTCAATGTATTCCAGTAAATGAATCTCTAACACGTTAAGTCAACAACTAAATACGTAGAAAAAAAAAGTAATCAACTGGTAAATAATGATAATCGGGGAGACTAGATTAGGAATTTGAAATGGTTTGGACATTCTACCAAAAGTTAAAGTGATGGAAATGGATGTAATACACCAAGTCATTTTCTGGAAAGAACAGATCTGTGGCAGGTCTTCAGATATAATGGGAGTAGAATGTGCTAAGTCATCATTACAGAATGGATTAAAACTGCAATAAGTAACTTTCCAAAAAGAAGATGGCCAGTGATCTACTAAAAAATGACAGTGGTCCCCTACATGGATACATACAGCAATTACTGCGGGTGTTTCCAGGGCTATAACGAGATGGAATATTCATTTTTAATCACTTTTTCTCTTTACTACCTCTCTGGCGTAAACAAACCAAACAAAGAGAAACATAAGGCAGCTGTATCCGGTAGGGTGGGAGAAATGCTGACTATCAACATTCTTACAATGGTTTACTAGCCAGATGCTGCATAAACTAAATCTTATGAAGCAGTATTTTCTATGGATGCTATTAGATACATGACAAAAGAACTACGTTCTAGCAGTTTGTGAGGAGGATTAAGGCTCTGTGCTGTTAGCAAGCTGCTTCCTGTAGTCAAGGGTACAAGGTTTTATTCTTTCCACCTCCATTTACCTACTGTGTGATTCTGAAGAGGGACAATTGTGTCCAATGGGTTTACGTAGTTAAATTAATAAAAATTACAGCTATATCAAAGTAACAAAAGAATATATTTTTTATTAAAACTACAGCATCACTGTTTGCTGTACATAAATGGAGAGGGATATATACTTTACAAATATACTGCCAAATTATTTGAAGGAATATTAAAAAAAAACTCCATAACATTACTTACCTTAGAAGAGATTTTGGTTGAACAGAAAATATGATTATTTCATTGCTATGTTCCTGTTGGGAAAATAATATCTATTAATACTTAATAAGCACAACAATTAGATGCAAATAAATTTTAACAGTATAGCTAGCTTAAATTGTGCCAGTATACACTCACTATGAACCCATACACAAACAGTTTTACCATCTGCACACAAATACAGTTCACAAAAGGCAATATTATATTGAAGTACAAGTCATAACTATTCAATCACTTCATCATTTAGTTCAAACTGACCCTGCTACTTTTTTCCCAGATCAGTTTTTAAATTAAAAACACTTCATATGGAAACAATAGTGCAATTATCCTGTGATTCACTAAAGAAATGCTAGGGAGTGTCATCAGGTCTATAAAAAAAAAGTGTAATCAAAATTCTGAGTGGTACTGATTAGTAGACTCCACATGGACATGTGCATAAATGTGCCCAGATGCATCACAACGCAGCCACTAAAATATATTAATTGTTAAGTAAACACACAGATCACTTGACATGACCATCAGCTTCATTTAAAAAAAAAAAGGGGGGGGGGACTTGGTGCTTCCAAGACTCTCAGAACTGTAGTAGATAGCGCCGTAGAAAAAATCTGCTCCGTACTAGGGGTCATGGTGACGGCAGCACAATCACAATCCAGAGGATGGCTCGGCTCCAGAACCGTGGTGAGGTCCACCAGTGGAACCAAAGACGTGGGAAATAAAATAGGCGTCTGTGTCAGGTGCTTCGATACCTGCAAGGAAGTTGGAGGAGGAGAATATGCAGGAGTCCGTGGAGAAAAACTCCCAACTCCCATTGGGAGGTGAGCTTTGGAAGGTGTTGAAATTCCTCTGGCCAAAAGTAGCTGATCCACAAGTCGCACCATGTCCAATTCCGAGAGGCTCCTGGAGCAGTGGGTTGATATCCCCGGTGGAGAATTGGGCCGTTCCAAGAAAAGGCTATACTGTTGCCCAAAGAATGGATCTGCCATTGGGGAGTATCAAGTCCAAGGAATAGTTTCTCCTATCGGCACCATGGTCTCAAGACCAATAAGATGCATGGGGGGGGAGTGACCAGTGTTGGGTGTACTACTATTTGTGCCGAACAGGATGGGACTGAAATGGTAGATAAAGACATAATCGATACAGTGAACATTATCGCTAATGTGGCTGGTGCCGTAGGCAGTGTCACTAAAGATGGTACTGGCAGTGGATAATCAAGATCTTGGAACAGAGGACGGCACTGTGGTGGGTGGTTGAGGCTCTGGTGCCGAAGTTGTTGGTACCACTCTAGGGATTTTTGCTTTGGTTCAGAAGACTTTTTATCATTAGCATGAGGCGAAGAAGGAAAGGAGTGACTTCTTTTGTGTTCTTTCTTTGGAAGAGTTGAGCCCTATGACTCAGAAATAGCCTCTGAAAAAGGAGTTTTTAAAAGGCCTTTTAGTATCAGCTTATTTTTCCTCTTGTTTAGGGTAAGAGAACTGAACCCTTTTATTTTGCATGGTGGTTAGGTAGAGAGGTGCGGAACAGCCAGTAGACACATGATAGATGAGTGTCTGAATTAGGTATTTTGCGACCGCATTGATCACATTGTTTGAAACCTGTTGTCCTTTTCTTTTCAGACATGGTGGGAACAACTTACAGCAAATATTTACTATAAACCAGTAAAACACAAAGTACAAACTCTATACAGCAATAGATTATGAAAAAAATAGAAGAGCTTTTTTTTTTTAAAAGGAAGAAAGGAAAAATACCAACAATGGTATTTAGACTACCTCAAGAGGTAAGGGGAAAGAAGGTAGAGAGAGGGAAGGCCTGCACCAACAATGGTACTGAGATTACCAAACTGGTAAGGAGCACAAGAAAAAGTGCTCAGTAGGAGGTAAATGTTTAGCAACTAATGAGAGAAGGAAATTACAGAATTAATAAAGAGAAAACTGTGGGGGGGGGAGAGGTTTAAGAATGATAAATTTTATAGTACTTAGCTGAGAGCAAACGAGATCTAAGGTAACAGGGAGAGTGGCACTATGGGCAAAACTTAGCTTGTGAGTTATTTGGCTGGCATGACCTTGACACCCATCAGTAAGGAATGAATGAAGATTAACAATATAAGATTTTTTGGTTTCTGCTACGGACTTTTATGTGTTGTATGCATAGAGTGAATTGTAGCTACAATCCTCTTACATTATGGCAGGCTTGTGCATCACATTGTGTTATCCCTGCTTATAGAGGGACATTCACAGTAACTGGCATTTAATTGCAATGATGGTATATTACAATTACTCTGTGTAGAGGGGCTGGTCTTAGGTGAAATTGTGCCCTAGTCAAAAGGCTCCATGACAGACCCCACTGCCTACTGCCCCCCCCCCATTTTCCAGAGCACACCCGTTTTCCCACAACCCATGGCAAACTATGCACATTCCTTTATTTTTCCTTTTCTCACATTTTTGCCTTACTCTTCATTTTTTCAATAAGCCATGGCTTTCTATATGCTTCAAAGTACATTTAATTTTTTTTTACAACATTTTTATCCAGTGGTTGGACTGAGTCAAAATTATGATTAAGTAAAGACGTACAGTATTCCTTTTCATGTGTTTTTTTTTTCCCTTACATCCTATCAAAACATCTTACCTGGCCAAAACAATACAGTGATTAACTGTGTAGAAAAATAATTAAGCCAGTGGGCTACCAGTCTCCCAAAGACCATAGGGTTATAGATGCTCTGATGTGGATTTTGGAGCATTTTCCAAACTTTTTCATCCAGCTGTGGTCTGAAGAAAAATCATGAGTAAGAAAATAATTTCAGTATTTTTTTTTCTTTTGAGAAACTCGTAACTTGTGCTCAATGCTTTATGTTCAGCTTCCAAGATGGCTGCACATTGGCTAACAGCTTATTTTTAACTCATAGTGTGAAAACAGACATTCAGTAGAGGCGGCCAGTAGACTTGCATTTATGGGTAAATTTCAGTAATTGGCTAGTAAGTGCATTACATTGATGCCAAGAACAAAGAAATACAGAAGAAATGGAAAAAAATCAGCTGCAAAAATTGAAGAAGAAACAATGACTGGGGAAAGTCCTGCAGCTGTTCAGCAAAAAGCAATACAACCTTCAGACATGACTTCCAGTAACCTACAAGAAGACATAAGACAACTGCATATGGACCTGGTTAAAATAAACAAAACACTGATGGAATACATCAGCACAAACAACAAAAGACTGGAAAAATGGAGGAGGCTTTAAAGAGATATTCAGATGAGATAAGCTGCAAAAATCAGACAGAGAAATAAAGAAAAGGCTGGCTGAATACGGGAAGAGATGTTTCAAAAATAATAGAATTAGAGGACAAAGCACATTGGTAAAACCTGAGATTTTCAGCTATACCAGAGAAACTGGAAGAAAGAGACTGCATTAATTTTATGAAAGCACAAATAAGCAACTGGAACAATATTCCACAGCAGTTGTTGTTAGTTGAAAGGGCACATCATACATATGCTCCAAACCTGGCTATAAGAAAGCAACCTAGATCTTTAATAGCAAAAATGCAATCCTACCAGCAGGAGTTGATTCTGACAAAATTGCAGCAGAAGGACAAAGTACTAAAATTGGGAAACAGCAAGAGTGTTTGTGGAGAATGATTACTCATTGTACACCAATCAGAACAGGAGCAAGTGTATTCCACTATTCAGGGAATGTCAAGATCCAGGTGTGAGATTCAAACTGCTGCACCCAGCTGAAGTACAAAATCATTTTTTTGTGAAGTACATGCAGGAGGAAATACAAAAGTTTGTTCAACAAAAAGTAAGCTGTGAAACAGGAGATTCTGCTTTTTGTTGTTCTGGTAATAAAGACCACAGAGGGACTGCATCTGTGAAACCTTTTCAAATATTTCAATAGAAAATCTTCTAGAGAAGGAAAGGAGCATGACAGCTGACTAGAAGAATCAAGTGTACTTTGGAAATTAAGCATAGACAGGATTTTGGAGATGGACAGTAACAGCACCAATAACTCAATATGGGATTACAATGCAGTAATTATATTTCTGAAATGTGACATTAACAATAAAATCTGGAAATATTGAACTTCTGGACTTGTGGGGGACTCTAATGCATATGCCCTACTTCATGTTGTTAATGTTCAGAAAAGGGCTACGGGGGAGGAAAGTTAACTAAGTAAAGATTTTTTTTTTCTTAAATAGTACCAATTTTGTGTCAAGTGGTTTTCTTTGCATGTTATAAAGTAAAGCATTTTTTTTCCATTATTTAAGTGTAATGGGGAATGTAAACAGGTGCTGCTTTTTTTCTTTTTTCTCCCTTCTCTCTCTCTCTCCTTGTTCAATTTTAAAAAAATGTAGGCACTGCAATGTATTAAGAAAACCTGTGGAAATGACTGGATTAAACTCATTAGACTGATTTAGTAACAAGTTTTAAGACAGAGCAAGTAAATAAATGAAAAAGAACACTGAACATTATGGGGCTTTTTTAAACAAATACATGTATGCTCAGTAACAATTCTGCAACTGGTCTTCATGTCTGCATCGAAACAATATGGCAAAGAGAAACTGGCTGCCTGGTTATCATGTCTCCATGCAGACAATCTGATAAAGAGAAACTGGCTACAATATGGTGGAGAGTGACTGGTTGAGGGGAAAAAATAGAAAAGAAAAATTGGCTAGGAGATCATGTTCTTTGAAAACATTCAGCGATTTTCTCAAAGTAGATCACGTTCTCTGAAAGCATTCAGGTGCTTTCCCAAAGTAGTTTATGCTCTCTGAAAACATTCACGGGTTTTCCCAGCTGGGAGAGCTATAAAGACAACACAAAATGAATCGGCACTTAGTAGAAGCAGAGGCTGCACCATGCATCTTAGAATGGAAGGCCTTTCTTTTAGGTTAAGTATGTGAGTGTGGCTGTCAGTTTGAGACTTTTGTTCCTATTAGGATGACAAAACTTCAATATTTGAAGGAGTACATAGTTTTGTGTGTTAGGATTAAGTTAATAGGTTTTAGGGGGTATTGAGTGTGTTTTTTATTTTTGCTTGAGGGCTTTCAATAAAACAAAAACATTATAAGATGTGATATAGGCTCAAATGTATATGACAAGAAACAACTATATAACTGTTCAACCTGCCAAACAGTGTATGCATGTAACAAAAATCTGGAACTAGACATTTACCAAAAAAAGGTGTTATACATAAAAGGTGAGAATAATAACTTTTTAATACAATTATACTTTCTTTGATATATTTAAATGTAAATGGCCTCCCAGACAAATACAAACAAGAAAGAGTAGTGAACTATATTAAAAAATGTGATAGAAAAAGATAATGTAATAATGGCACATTTCTAGTGTTAAGGGGCTACTGGCAAGGGAGGAGGATTACACTGACACACATTTACATTCCATCTAAAACTGCTATAATAGAGCTTAAGAAAATTCTGGGAGAAATAATCAGTTTTCAGCAAGGAATATTACTTGTAGGTGGGACTAGACTTTGATTTGCAGCAGTGAAGATGTGTCTGGGGGGCCCAGAAGGATAAATATAACAAAGGATGGTAGATTTTTGAAGAAATTTATGAAAATATGAAAACATTTGCCATTGAAAATGTGAATTCAGTAATAGGCATTCAGAGTAAATTTACATATTATTCCCCAAGGTATAAAAACTGGGCTAGGCTAGATACAGTTTACATTCCACAGGAACATGTGCATTTAATTGAAGGTCTTGATACCTACCCAATAACTATTTCAGATCATGCGCCAATAATAGCTAAAATAAAAATACAGGGTAATGAAATAAAAATGAAACAGTGGTGCTTTCCCACCTACCTGTTGAAAAGAAAGGAATTTAAGGAATGGGTAGTGGAAGTTATTCAGGAAGCTGTTCAAGTGGATAGAAATTTCTTCTGAAAATATAGCTAGGGAGTGGGATAAAATTAAGGTACAGTTTAAAAATAGGGTGGAAATAAAAGAAAGGGAGTTATGGTTAAGTAGCAATAACTATTTAGCGGGACTGACAAATGTTAAATTATTGCAGAATAGGGGGAATCTCACAGAACAAGAGGAGGATCATCTGCAGAATACGAGGCAGAAAATAAGGGATTACTTCAATAATATGCACAAGCTTAGGAATATTGCTGTTAAGCAACTGTTTTTTGATAACAACACTACAGCCAAAAATGTTTAACACAACTCAAGCAACAAAAAGAAAAGGTTCTTGCCCAACTTAGGGAACCTATAACATAGAAGGTAACAAGAGATCCTGCAGAGGTATTATAAATATATCAGAAATTCTATGAGAGTCTCTATAAAGCAGAGAAATATGAAAATCAATGAAATGTAAAATGGAAATGTTTATGGAAGAATTAAATATGCCAAGATTAGAGGTCGATGAGGCTCAATTACTAATAGGACAGGAGGAGATGAGATAAAAATTGTGATGTATAACCAACCTACAGGAAAAGTCCTTAGGAACTGATGGCCTTCCTGTGGAAGTTTGGAAGCTAGGAGGAAAAAACTGATAAAGATCTGGAAGGTTTTGTTTAACAGTATCTTAAGAGGAGGAGAAGTACCACTATGCTAGAAAAAAGCAGTGGCAGCTGTAATACCCAAAGAGGATAATGGTCCATCAAATCCAGCTTCATACAGGCCCATTTCAATACTTAACCATGACTATAAAGTGTTCATGTCTATAATGCCTAAAGGAATGTCAAAACTGATAAATATGGATCAATGTGGTTTTGTGGAGGGGAGGCAAACTGACAACATTAACAGAACATTAATGATCCAGAGGGAAGCAGAATGTAAGAAAACACCATACTGTTGTTGGTTGGTCTTGATACAGAGAAAGCATTTGACAGAGTCAGCTGGGATTTTATGAGCAGGGCAATGGAAGCATTTGCATTACCTGAATAAAAATATAAGGTTGATTAGGAGAATATATGAGGGATCAGAGATGAAAACTGAAATGGGTTAGGTCCTCTCTGATAATTTCTGCTTGAGCAGAGGAGCCAGGCAGGGGTGTCCTCTCTTCCCTTTATTATTTGCATTACATTTAGAACCATTGGGAAAGATAATAAGGGACTCAGAAATTCAAGGATATAATTGGTATGGTAGTCAGGAAAAGTTGGCTTTATTTGCAGATGATATTTTGTACCTGACAAAACTAGGAAAAGACCAAATCGGTTCTCTCACTTCAGTTCTGTTTCTCAAGTCTTTGCCTCTTATACCTAACTTCACAACCTCTAAAACAAAAAAAACTTAAGAGTATGTTGTTATCCTAAGGCGGACACCACCTGACGCTTTGTTTTAGTTCTGTGCTATTTCACAGAATTTCCCTGATTTTTGTCTCATATGTTTGCTGTGCTCAATATAAAAAACAATCTTGATTTGATGGTAAATTACTTAAGATTATAGATGGTCTGTTATGACAGACAGGTATTTTTACTTCTTATTCTTCAAAAAATGCATGTTGATGGAAAATGTGCTGTTCTAATAACTTTTAATTGAATTAGAGTAGTATTTAAAATGTTTCCTGATTTTGAGCCTTTATTCTGCCATTATTTTGGCTTTTAACCAGAATTCCTGAGCAAAGAAGATGAGACTTATAGTTCCTAGTGAACAGACTGGTATTTATAAGGCTCTCTAAAAGAGAACACCATCCCTGAAGATTGGGGGCATCTACCCCTTTTAAAATCCCAGGTAAGCACAAAGATTGGTCACTCTGGTCTGTAGATCTCAATCAGTTTCCTCACTCATGTTCATATACTGATTACCAGTTTTATCCTGACAGGATCACATCATAACCTTGTTTAGGATGAAGCATGTAATTGAAGAATTAATTATCTTTCATCCCCAAACCAGCATCAGCTTTTATGGGGCCCCCAAATAGTCAAGGATGACTGGATAGCCCCCTGCAGCTGTATGTATTGTGGGTGCCTAAAGCTGCCCATGGTATTAGTTTTAGTGGAGGGACTGCCCACTGGCAGGACTTAATGAAGTCAAGGGCAATATCTAGTCACCCATCTGCAACCTCTTTTCCCACTTTTGCTAATGGCATTGGGGGTATCACTTCAAAACTGACAATCATCTAGAACCAAAGTTCATACTGCCAGGTGGCTAGCCCTGCCATTGACATTTCCAGCATAATCATACATATTTCTTAGAGAATGGTTAGATACTTGAGACGTGTTGAATATAATGGAAATGAGATGAGCGCTACCTCTACCTGGGGGGGTTGGTTGTATGGCAGGTAGGGTTATCAAACTGTCTATACAAAAAGCAAAAACGTACACTTAGGAGTTAGATAGTTAATTCAATACTACAAAGCAAAATCTTCCACTTTATGTCCATGGGGTAAAGGTCTGAAACCTGTTACCTGCTGATGTATGTGTCAAGAAAGCTGCAGGGTCAGAAATAGGGTAAGAAAGCAAGTGCTTAATAATTTGAGAAACTTTGTAATGGTCCAGACAGCATTACTTACAACCCCCAGGGCTAACACTAGAGGAGGAACAAACATAATGAGACATAATTAATAGTGATCTCATTTCAAGGCAACATTGATTTGTTCCCCCAAAAGACGCACCATTCATCTGGCCATAAAATGAGAAACAGCAAATTCCTTCAAAGGAGGGTGAATTTACACTGAGTTTTTGGGCTTCAGAATCTGTGAGAGATACCAGTCTGTGTCAGAAACATCTGCTATGTCTTCCTCAGGAATATTTTCACTAACCTGATTAGCAAGTACTGCATAAAGACAACCAAGATCGACAGTCTACAACATTTTTTCGAATGAGGTGAGAAAATCCTCCTTTCACATAGATGACTTTCAGAGCTGGAAACAATGCAGCTTTTTTCTTCTTTCTTTATAGGTATCTGCAAAGCCCAACTTGGAGAAGTAATATTTGACCCCAGAAGAGGTCTCTTCCCTCAGACACACCCAGCAGCATCCCCCAGAATATCTGTGTGCCTCAAATGATCATTCTCTTATTCGCCCATGCCATATTGGATAATGGAATAGTCAGAGAAAATATGGCTGACTCCCAGTTCGTATCAGCTATAAGGTCAGACAGGTAAAGAAATGATAAGAGGAATAACCATTGGTCACTAAAGGGTGACTCACTATTGTCAAGGGGTGAAGCCTGAGCCCTTGGAATCAGAACAGGCTCACTGGTATTTTTTTTTTTCCTTTCCAGGAACTCCAGAAAATGGACCAAGAGGAGTGGGATAAGTATATGTGGTGTGACCATGGAGGAGGCTTCAGATTTATTTATTAGCAACTGACTACCGGGATAGTCCACTGGGCCAAGTAGAGCCCGTTTTCAGTGGAGGCCCGGGTAGAAAAGCTCCACAATAAAAAAAAATTCATAAAGAAAAGATTACCTAAAAAAAGAGAAGATTACTTAAAAAAAGAGAAGATTACATAAAAAAAGACTGCCTAAACAATAATTTTATAAAGAAAAAAATACCTAAGAAATAATCAATTACATAATTCAACTGTTCACAGAGTCTAGAATTGGTGGAATTTGTCAATCAGAAGTTAAGTTATCAAATAGTTTAAACAAACAGCATTACACTTCCCTCTCGGCCAAAGTCCCCAAACAATACAGTAATGCCCAAGCAGCCCACTAAAATCCTGTCAGAAACTACCAAGAAATAACATTAGCCTGACAGAAACAAATGGCAGGTAAACTGTCAAAGCCTGAACACAAGTACCACATGCCCCAAATCATCCCTGCCAAAATGAAATACTGCCTCACAAAATGTTTATTAAGAAATACAAAGGTTTACATAAGCAGTAAATTTCTACATGGTTTATATAAGCAGTAAATTTCTACATGAAAAAAATCCCCCCACAATAGTTTGAAGCTAAAAGCCGTCCACAGAAAGGTAACAGGTTTTTAATAAGAACTATTGGCTTTCTTAAACGGACCATGTACCATTTTCAATAATAAAAGCAAAGAACACATTTTTAAATGTATGGAAAACATACATCAATTAAATTTTCTCTGAGTTTCCCCAAAGGGTCTTATCTGCCAGAAAGAAGCTGAATGTAATCTGCTATTTTAAATCCTCTAAGGTACATTTTCATGAGGCAGCAAGAAAGTACCGAAGGTCAAGGGCACTATGTCACTGATAAAATGTTTAATAAAATGATGTAGCCTGCAATTTGACAAAACAATGTTTCTACAAACAGAGATCTTCGAATTTTAAGAGAGGAGAAGTGGTGCCAATCCTTAGAGTTATTAGTACCCACCTGATTTATTAAGTATACAAGGCTGCTGTATTAGCTTTTGTTAGCTGGACAAATGTGACAAAATATCAAAACAACATAATTTGCTGTAGTTGGCAGCCTCCCAGAATTACGGGCCCCCAGCAGTCACAGTGTTCTGCCTAAAACTGGCTACGATTACATATGCTTTTACAAAAGAAAACAAACCATATTAACGTGTTCACAGTATAACATTATACATCACATATATTCTTTTGTACTATTATCAATCAGACATTATATAAAGTGCTCAATTTCTGCCCTTAAACCTCACTCCTCTGCTAAAACATTATTCTGCATGTGCTGTTCCCAACAATTTCCATTTTTCCTATGTAATTTTAATTTGGCCCTACCCTTTTCTAAAAATTCCACTTCCAGTTCTTGTATCTCTTGTTAAACTACTCACTACTGCAAATACAGTTGTCTTAGACTTGAATTTCGATTTTAAAGTAATGTTTTTTGGCAGCCACCAGAATTAAACTTAGCAAGGCCTTACTAGGCCTAGGCAATTCAGATCCTATATCCCAGCTCAATAAATTATTTCTTTAGTTATACCCATTTGCTCACCCAATATTTCTGATCGAGTACTTCATAGGGGATTTTTAAACTCTGCCAACTCATTACACTCCCACAACATACGTTCCCAGTTACTTCTTACTGCTTCCCCATCACACCTCCAATATTTGTCATCTACCCGAGGTACAATTTTTGCTTGGGGTGTAAAAGTACCTATGTAAACACTTCCAGGCAAACATGCTAAACCTTCTTAATTTTGTTGCATATTTGGGAGTGTCCTGTTATATAGTCCTTATTTCTCACAAATGCACACTACTCAAAACTGAGTAAATGACAGGATGTCAGTGATAGTTATGTTCATCCAGCCCAACCTAGCAGTTACAGTCAAGCCATATGATGGCTACATAACATTTCACCTTTACTCCACCCAGACAAGTTGCCACACATTCAAGTATTCCAAGCTGCTCCACATAAATCACAAAGGTTAGAAATACTGCAAAAATATCTGGCTAATCACTGTAAAAATAAAACCTCACTGCTTCTGTCTTGCACCATTACTCTCAACTGTCCATTCTGCAGAATGTCACTAAAGATTATAGTCAATCAGTACAGTCAGACATTAGAGATTCGTACTTCTTGCTTGACAATAAATAACTTAACCTTTAGTCCTGCCTGAGTGACACCATCAGAGTTACATACCTACATCTGAACAATGCAAATTCTCTGCTCCTTGACCTTCCAAAGCTCAAGTCTAACATGACATTGCTTGAATTGAATGGTCAAGGTCAAGTGCAGTACCCCCCCCAATACTTCTCAACCTATCAGCTTCCAAATTTATAACAAGAACCATCAAACAGAGCAGAGGGCTCAAAATCATAGCTTATAGAAGTTTAATCATTCATAAATTCACACCCTTGTGGAGGTGGGGACATAATTCATAAATTTTCCTTCAGGGGTCACAATTTATAAAATGAGGATCTCAGTGGTACAAATAGATGCACATCTATACTGCTGCACAAAAAATGTGTCCTATGTGTTTTTTATATAGCCAAAAAACAGGAAATGCTGATCTCAAATTAAACCTTGCAAACTATTACAATTTCAGCTATACACACACGCACACAAAACGTAAAAAAAAACACATGATGCTCTAGCACTGGAAAATGTTGCTCCTTAGAAATTAATCTTAATGCCCCATGGTTTACATGTTGTATGCCTGGCTACTCTTTTGTGGGAACATCAGTTTGGAAGCTTGGGGGTAGGCTGCATTCTACACCTGTAAGGTAAGTAATCTACAGTATTAGGTAGTATGCTATCTACTCATCGTAACTGCAAGTACATGACAAAATACAGCAATACCAGTAATGGGAAATATACAGTTCTATAATGTAATATCTACACTCTTTTACATTAAAAAAGAAAAACAAAGAACAAAAACAATGCAACACCACACAAGCTCTTGTTCAGTTTTCTTGCAAAATCATTACAATCTTCTAAAGCAAACATAGCAAGTCTAGTGGGACTAACCCAGCCATTTAAACACAAAGTGCAGACTTATCACAACAGTAGACGTTTGAATGATCACTGCTGCAGAAGCCTTGGCTATACGGTTTATATCCTGCCAAGGATATAACACCTGGTCTGCTTTCAAAGTTTCAGGGCACCTTCCATGCATCCAAACTGTCAGGCAGCTTGAGGTGAGCTGACTAAAACACAAGTTTGGGTCCAAAACCCTTCAGAGCCTCTGGATACTTTAACAAAGTGCTGTGAGTGATGGTCAAAATAATTTAAACAGTCATTCTTTCAGATTCTGCTGATCACGAAAAAAAGACTGCATAAACTCAGTTCTGTGCCAGAGGGATAAAGCTCTGACTATGACTGGGACAACCCAAATTCATCTAACAGCTTGGGTGCTGGAAGAGCCAAGTGGGTAGGGTTGGAATGAACAGATGGCATGCCAGCTCAACTAGTCAAGGATAGAGGGAATGGTGATCTGCTTGGCTGCTTTAACACATGCTACCTGAATTCTTGCAAACAACAAAGTTACAGCTGTTAAAAGGGGACATGGGACTAGCTTTTCAAGATGGTGATGGCAGCGGGTAGGAGCACCTGCACACAAGAGTACATAGTGGGCCTCCATGGTGACGCAGACACTCATTTCAGTAACCAGGTGTGGAGTTACAGACCTAAAAACAGAAACACCCTGATCCTTCCAATAGAACAAGCTGGTTTAGGGTTACCTGATTTGAAGTGATATTTTAGTGCTACACAGTTAAGGCTCATATACATAACACAGTGGAAAGGGAAGATAATGAAGCAGGGGAGATTCAAGAAATAAGGAGAGTAGGATTTTGGATGCAGATCCTCATGGAAAACTATAACAGTCACACAATATTATACTCATAAATTAGCAAAAATTATTCTAAGAAAAAAGCCACCACCTGAGTTTTGGATTGAATATAGAACAGAAGCTGCTATTTTAAAAGGGATAATTAGTACAGCATATAAAATACTGCAAGATAACTACAGGAATCAATCAGATTAATTTAGAACAAACACACAAAACTATGTACATCTTCAAAAAAATTAAGTTTAACCCTCCAGATAGGAACAACTGTCCAAAATCTAATGCTGCACCAACAAACGTTACCTACCCTAAAATTAAGGTTATCCAGGTTAAAGTGCATGCTACAGCCAAGGTACAAGACATTTTGGCCTGGACATTTTGACTATTTAAAACATTTGCATTTGATCTACATAAAATAGTAATATTGTTAATATTAATTTCTTATGATTTTAATGTTTAAAATGTTAAATATTTTAACTTCCTATGTAAAATTCCTGATTGTATTAACATGTTAAAACTATTGTTAATTAAATTAATTATATTTAGAAATGAAATATGTTAAATTAACATGTGCATATTAAAATGTTAAATAATATATTAAATTCTTATGTAAAATTCCTAATTACAATATTAAGTAGCAAAAATGTTTTTATTAAATTTAATTGGGGTCAAACTGTCCAATAAATATTCTCATAGACTACCAATGTCAATTTAAATAAGAAAGTGTATCCAATTGCATTGGGGTAAATCTGTCCTGCTTCCCTACAGCCTGTGTTCCCATTTGCACTTATTGCTGCCTGTTCTTTTCTTTATCTGTATACCCATCCCAGATGTGAAAAACAGCTTGTATGCTTTTAGAAAACATTAACTTTTAGCCCTAATAAAAAGTGCACTAGCTATCTTTAAATAAAACTGAACTGTACACTGTTCTATTAAATGCATTACAGTATTAAGACTGCTATCTCACTTCCCATACTTCCCATAATTTCAAACATTTTATTCTTCAATGAACTGCTTGCCATTGTACTTTTAAATTTTGCATTTTCCCTTGGCAAAGAATTATCTTAACTCTCAAAAGTCATTGCTTGCAACTGCAGACAGATTGTCTCCATATCCAAGGTAATAACTTTTCTGATGCAAGAAACTTAGCACGTTTCATATATTTCAAAAAAATTACTTTTAAAGCCTATTTGCTTACAGTAACCACTTGTTTATAACTTAATTAATTCAATGGCATTAATCTAGACATACACCCTTGCAAAAAAATGAGAAAATATCACATTCTACATATAATATAATCAGTGCACTTTTGCACCCCATACCCACCCCAACAGCCCAAGATCAGCTTGCTTTTGTGCAGCCTTTCTTGTCATTATATTGTAAAATCTAAATTTCTTATAACTAAAAGAAAGTATTTGTTTACTTTAATATTGTTAAAATATACAACAATCACTGAAAAGACTCCAACCACGTTTAAAATACCCAAGACTACAAGCTATGGATACTGCTTTAGTATATATAACATGCAGTTTATATATCATGGAAAGTTTTAAACTAATAAGAAGAAAATGGTTTACATACAGTGACTTTCCCTCCTTTAGTGTCCTTCTAAACATTAATAACAAAGTGGGTTACATGTTTTACAGTCCACCTGCAAGTTTAACAAAGCCAGCAGAAGTCCAGACTTTTTCAGCCACTTTTTCTTGCAAATACAGATTTCATAAATTTGATTGATGCTTTACAGTCTCTTATTTATTCTCTAATTTTAGTGTTGCTGGTCTTCTTGTTGGAACACTGGTAAAAGTTTCACTGGCAAAGTCTCCCTATGAATTTTATGTCAAAAGAATGAGAGAGAGTCCCCTTCTGCTTGCTTGCTAAAGTCTTTTGTTATCTCTTTAGCCTGTTTAGTTATGCATAAAAAAAGTCTTTGATCCACCAGGAAAAATAGGCAAGACATCTGGATAGAGCATTTTGACTCTCACACCTGCCTCCTGACATCCCCAGAATGCTGAGACAAAGTTGCTTCTCTTCTGCCTGATATACAGTGAAAAATCATTTTCTACAAACATTTTGCTGTCTCCAATTTTTAATACTCTGCCCTTCTTTCACAGTTTTGTCAAGATCAACTATTTCTGCTGGTACAGATGCATCTTTACTAATACAGATCTTGGCATCTTTCTCATGGCTACGTTTGAAGCATGTACTGGATGTGCCCATTCAATTAACACATCCTGCTGTGGAACACCAGTCCAGTTGCTTATTTGTGCTTTTATAAAATTAATATGGTCTGTTCCCTCCAATTTCTTTGGTACAGCAAAAAAACTCAAGTTTGCTCTGCATGCACTGACTTCTAACTCTACAATTTTTTTTTAAACTGCTTTTCTTGAGAAGCCTCACATTCTGCCAGCTTTTTATTCATTTCACACTCTGATTTTTGCAGATTTATCAGCTCATCTAAACAGACTGCACCTTTATTATTGTAGGTCTGGTCTGCTTCTCATGGTCAGATTTACAGCATACACAGTGTTCTCTTGCAATTAACACATCCTGTTGTGGAACAAGTCCAGTTACTTATTTGTACTTTCATAAAATTAGTGCAGGTTGTCCCTTCCAAATCTCAGTTTTCTCTGAATGCTCTCTATTCTATTTTTTGAAACAGTTCTTCTTGAGAAACCTCATACTCAGACAGCCTTTTCTTCATTTAAATCTTATTTTTTTAGGTGTAGTGGGTTCATCAGAACAGCTAGTTAACGTTTCTGGGACAGCTTCAATAAAACCTACACTAAGTGTACATATGTATTCAAGAACAACCCTATCACATTTTTGTGCTTTCTAGTCACTCAGAAAAATTACACTAAGTGTACATGTAGTCTACACTTCGTGGTAACCTTTATGAATCCAGTCAATATTTAAAACTGCAAGAAAATCAGTAGGAAAACTAATATTAGCAGGATGAAGGTCTGAGTTATGGCTTTGTTATCTGTTCACTCAGAAAGTACAGTTTTGTACCTACCATAAATGTAGATGTCCGAGAGGCATGCATCTGCAGTCCTTACAAATGGGTTGTCCTGTCGTCAGGCAGCCCTTCGGTCGGCCGGATTCCAAAGTCTGGGTCTGGCCTCGGCTGATGTCGCACTCCACCCGTCATAGCTGCAGTTATTCGGGAATAAAGGTATCAGCCGACGCCATTTTCCTCAGTGTTTCTTGCCCCAGATGCCAGGTGCCCTCTAGGAAGGCTAAATTTGGATAAATGCAAATGGTTCCAAATAGTAGAGAGCAAACAAAAAATAAGCATGTATGTACATATATACAAACAAATACACCATAATAGATTCCCCCAGCTAGCTACAAGATGGGCAAATACCCTAGGAGTACCACAGAGGGGAAGGAGGGTAGGTAATCCTGACTGCAGATGCATGCCTCTCGGACATCTACATTTATGGTAGGTACAAAACTGTA
Source organism: Protopterus annectens (assembly GCF_019279795.1). Classification (NCBI taxonomy): domain Eukaryota; kingdom Metazoa; phylum Chordata; order Ceratodontiformes; family Protopteridae; genus Protopterus; species Protopterus annectens. Next base: position 613,369,280 of record NC_056737.1, on the reverse strand, counting down.
CTATGTCCTTCAAGGATGCATCTGCAGTCCTTACAAATGGGTAGAATACCATAGCCAAACTGGGGGAGGAGGAGAAATAAGATTATGGTGTAGTTAAGATCCCTTGCAAAACAGCAGTGGCAAAACCTGCTCGGGATCTGGAGTATAAGGGTAGATTATAATGCTTGGCAAATGTATGCACGGAGCTCCAAGTAGCAGCCTCTAAAATGTCTTTGGTAGCCACTCCTCGTAAAAAAGCTGTGGTAGTGGCTGTAGCTCTTGTAGAGTGAGGTCTGATGTTTTCTGGAGTTTTCTTTCCATGGTGAGAGTAACAAAATCTAATGCAATTTCCTATCCACTTAGAGATTGTCTGTTTTGAAATTGCTTTTCCTTCCATTCCTGTTGCATATGCTACCAGTAGCTGGTCAGTTTTTCTATTGCTCTTGGTCCTGTCCAGGTAGTAGCACAATTGTCTATGTACATCCAAGGTATGTAACAGTCTTTCTCCCTTGTTCTGTGGGTTGGGAAAGAATGTAGGCAGGTGGATAGCTTGGTTTAAAGATACCCTGGAGACCACCTTTGGCATAAAAGTAGGATTAGTTCTCATGGACACTCTATCTTGATGGAAGATAAGGAAGGGCTGTACTGCCATTAATGCCTGTAGTTCAGAAACCCTTCTTGCTGAAGTGACTGCAAGCAGGAAAGCAGTTTTCCATGATAAGTACTGTAGTTCTGCTGTTGCTGCTGGCTCGAAAGGAGGTAGTGTCAATTTTTCTAACACAAAGTTCAAGTCCCATGCGGCAATGGTGGCTTCCTAGGTGGCTTTACATTTTAATTCCTCTCAGAAACTGCCTGAGCAGAGGATGTGAGAAGACTGGAGGGTCCATGTTGTATTCTGCTGAAATAGCTGATGCATGAATCTTAATGGAAGAATAGGACAGGCCATTGTGGAAGAGCTCTGCCAAGTATTCCAGGATGTTAGCTATGTTTACCAGTGACACATTTTCTCCTTTTGCTGCACTCCAAATGAGGTATCTTTTCCATTTTGCTGAATAATTTTTTCTTGTTGAGGGTCTGCGAGCCTCCAAGATAATGTCCTTAACCCTTTGAGATAATTCTGGGTTATTTTGTCTTATGCAATGTTCCAGGCAGCCTGTTGCAGTGTTTTTAGGTTTGGATGCAAGGTTTTGAAGTTGTTCTGTGTTAACAGTAAGGGAACTAGTGGCAGAGGCCATATTTGTTCCCGAGACATACTCCTCAGTAATGGGTACCAATGCTGCCTCGGCCAGTCTGGAGCTATCAGGATGATCCCTGGACGGTCTTCTTTGATCTTCAATAGCACCTTGTGCATCAAAGGAAGAGGAGGGAATGCATATGCTGTCAGGTTTTTCCAACTGAAAGATAGGGAGTCCACCTTCCAAGCAAGTGGGTGGTATGCCCTCGTGCAGAATTTTTTCAATTGGTGGTTGTGTGGGGATGCAAATAAGTCTATTTCTGGTAGTCCCCATTTCCCTGTAATGGTTTTGAAGATGTCTGGATGCAGCATCCATTCGTGGGCATCCGTGGTAGTTCTGCTTAGGATGTCTGCCAGTATATTTTCTTTTCCTGGTACAAAAAATTGCTTGTAACTGAATGTTGAAGCTCAGGGCCACATTCCAGAGGTCCATTGCCATCCGGCATAGAGGGTATGAATGCGTGCCTCCCTGTTTGTTGATGTACCACATAACTGTGGTGTTGTCCGTCCTTATCAGCAATTGACCCTGTTTTAGAAATGGTCTGAATGTCTGAATTGCCAATTTTACTGCCAGCATCTCCTTTTGATTTATGTGTAGGTGCAGCTGGTCTTGAGTCCATAAGCCTTGTATGCACTTGCCCAACATGTGTGCTCCCCAACCGAGGTCTGAGGCGTCCGTTGTGATGGTCTGGCTTGGTTGAGGTCTGAGGAAGGGCAGTCCTTTGTTCGATTGACAGGCCTGAGCCCACCATTGGAATTCCTGCTTCAGGTATGGAATTATTGGAATTCGGGTTTCTAGGCTGTGCTTGTGCTGAGACCATAAATTCCTTAGATACCACTGTAACTTTCTCATATGTAGCCTGGCATGTGGAATCAATATTATGCAGGATGCCATGTAACCCAGGGCTTGCAGGACTTTTCTTGCTGTTAGCTGGTCCTGCTTTGTTAATGCCATGAAGTAGAGAGGAGGTGCTTCTGTTTTCTGCTGTTAGGAATGCCATTTGGTTTGATGTGTCCAGCTCTGCACCCAAGAAGGTTATCCTTTGGGATGGTATCAGCCTTGACTTTTTTATATTGACTGTGTATCCCAGGGCTTGCAGTAGATAAATGACCTTTTCAAATCTTTTGTTAATTTGTTTTTGCTGTCCGCTTGTAACAGGCAGTCGTCCAGGTAAGGGTAAATTTGAATTCCCTGGAGCCTGCAATGAGCTATCACTGATGCCAGGCATTTCGTGAATACTCTGGGCGCAGTAGATAAGCCAAAGGGCAATGCTGAGAATTGATAATGCTCTGATCCTGCAAGAAATCTGAGGTATCTTCTGCAATTTGGTCGTATGGGGACGTGCAGGTATGCCTCCTTGGGATCTAGAGTTACCAGCCAGGACTCCTTGCCCAGCATGGGAAGAAGCTGCTGTAGGGTCAGCATTTTGAATTTTGGAACAATGAGGTATGTGTTTAGAGCGGACAGGTCTAGAATAGGTCTCCATTGGTTTTCTTTTCTTGGTACCAGGAAGAGTCTGGAGTAAAATCCTTGCCCTGTTCCATAGACGGTACCCTTTCTATGGCTCTCATCCTTAGTAAGTGATTTATTTGTTGTAGAGCTTCTGTTTTCTGATTTGGAGGTAGGTTTGGCATTCCTCTCTTCCTTGGTAGAGTATGGAAGTGAAACCTGTAACCTTGGTCTATTGTCTGTAAAATCCATTTGTCTCCTGTGATGTAGTGCCAGTTTACTGAAAATAAGGCTAGTTTTCCGCCTAAGGGTGCTTCTAGTTGTTCCCTGGTAGGCGGTGCCAGAGCCAAGTCATTGTGATTGTCCTGTGGAAGCGGTGGTGGCTGGATCTGTGGTAGTACCTCGCTGGTTGTTAGCCTGCCATTGACGCCCCCTGTAGGCACCTCTGGATTGACCCCTGCCTCTTGAGCATCTATTCCTGCCTCTCTGGGCTCTGTAGGTGTCTGGAAAGGACCAGTTCTTGGAAGGCCAGTTCCTGCTAAACCTTGGAGGCTGGACCTGCAAGAAATCCTTGACTGTCTGGACAGATTTTGCTTTGTCTTCCACCTTCTTCAGCACCTGCTGTGCCGGGGAGCCAAACAAATTAAGCTTATCCATAGGAGCATCTAGGAGCTTTGATTTAACATGGTCTGGTAAGGACTGCTCTTTTAACCATGCATGTCTTCTGATCACTGTACCAGTCATAGCTGATCTAAAAGAAGCCTCCAGTGCATCATAGCCGCATTTTAAGGAATGATTACTGACCTGCTGAATGTTATGTACCATTTCCTGAACAGACTTTTTGTCAAATGGTTCATCCGAGGACAGTTTTTTTGTTAACTGATCTAACATAAATTCCTGATACTGAATCATGTGGAATTGACAGTTTAAGGCCCTAGCTGAAAGAGTAGCAGAAGTGTAAACTTTACCCCATCTCTCTAAGGCCCTAGATTCCCTTTCAGAGGGGAGGGGGTTTTTTGCAGAGGAAGCTGCTACAGCCTTGGGTCCCTGGGAAATAGTTTCAGGATCTGCAAAAGGAGCCTTATACAAATGATAATGTGTGTCCGGAACCCTGTAGTACCTATCGGGCTTAGCAGGGGCCGGAGGAAGAGAATCAGGAGCAGTACAAGCATCATTAAATGCATCATCCACAACAGTACGTACTGGAGGAATGGCTAAAGGCCTATGCTGTGGCAAATGCAAAATGGTTCTAAGCCTTTTCCTAGAGTCTGAAAAATCTTGGCCCTGCCATTGAAATTGTTCCCTCATTGCATGCAAGGTTTCCCCAAAGGAAAATTCCTCAGGCGGATAGGCAGAAGGAATGGACTCTTCTGCATCAGAGTCCTCATAAGGAGAAAAAGGGCCCTCTGGAGGATTTGTATTGTCTGAATCATCAGAGGAGTCATCTGAAGAAACTGGCTCAGGGGGCTCTGCTCTAGGCCTCTTCTCTGGAGGTGGGTGAGAGGCCCTGTCTGGGTGTGGTTGGGATCCCCTGATCAAAGAAATGAGATCCTCTGCTAGACTAAGCATTTGAGAACTGGAGCTAGGCCTGTGAGAGGGGGTCTTAGCAGGCACAGTTTTGGTAGATTTTGCTGCTTTAGCCCTGGCAAAAGCCTTAATCGACATGGATGCAGGGGGCCTAGCAGCTCCACGTGCAGGAGTAGAAATATCTAAAGGAATAGTATCAGATAAATCCTGTGAACCTGCAAGAGCAGGTGAGATTTCAGTAGCAGATTCAGCCATGCTGGATGAGGCCTCGGTAGAAGGTAAGCTTTCGGCCGAAGGAAGAACCGTGGACTCGGTTTCAGCCGAAACCGAGACACTCGTTGGCTTAAACGCGGTTTCGGCCGGAACCGCGGGCCGCGAGTGTCGGACCTTTTCCTTGCGCTTCTTAGTTATTTGCGTAGTCGGAGTTTCCGACGGCATAATGTAAGCAAAAGCGGAGCCGAAAAACTCCTCAGCAAATTCCGACCGATGTCTAAGCGTCCGTCGGTTGAAAGAAGCACAGGCTAGACAAGCTGCTACGTCGTGGTCTGGGCCTAAACAAGGTAGGCAGTTAGAGTGGAAATCTTTATGAGGTATTTGTTTCCCACAAGTTAAACAGTTATTCACTTTTTCTGACATCGGCTGAGGCAAGAAAGAGTCCCCAACGGGGTACTTAGCTTTTTAGAAGTCTTCGGTAGTAGTAATCTCTGGTTCTGACCGACCGGCACTTGCAAACAGCTTCTGCTTCGGGCGCCACGCGGCAAGAAAGACTGAGGAAAATGGCATCGGCTGATACCTTTATACCCGAATAACTGCAGCTATGACGTCGTGCGGAGTGCGACATCAGCCGAGGCCAGACCCAGACTTTGGAATCCGGCCGACCGAAGGGCTGCCTGACGACAGGACAACCCATTTGTAAGGACTGCAGATGCATCCTTGAAGGACATCAGTGTATACTTAGTGACGGTGTTATTGAATCCTATGGTCATTTTTTCCAGCCTTTTGTTAACTGAGTTGATATATTCCTTCAGTATTTTATTTTAATCACCTTTCAGTAAACTGGTTTTATTTACTTCCTCTAAATTACTGGATGTCATCTCTTGAACTAAAACTGAAACTTGACCTGCATTTTGATGAACAGTTGTAGAATCCTTCCTAGCATTTTCTCTTCACCTTTTCTGGTTGATTTTCCTTTTGGTTTTCCAAATTTCTTCTTTGCTGGCATCCAGAGAGTACATTTACTAGCCAGTAACTGAATTTTATCCCCCCACTCCAAAAAACGTAAAGTAAAATAAAATAAAAAATAGTTTTAATGGCACTCCTTTTTTCTTAGTTTCCGTTTTCACTCTGGGAGAGCTGCTAAGCTGATATGGAAGCCATCTCTTGTACCAAAGCTGAAGCTTAAATTGCTTTTTGCAAGATTCTTCCCAGCCAGGGTTTTCTCTTTAGTTTCTCTGGTTGGTTTTCTTTCAGGTTATCAAAACTTCTTTTTTTTTTTTTTGCTGGCATCCAGGCAATGTACTTACTAATCAGCAACTGAATTTTACTCAAGTTTACAATATCACTGGCTGTTATTTCTCTATTTGTTTTCACACTGGGAGAGCTGAAAATTAAGCTACTGATTAATATGTAGCCACTTTGGAAGTCTCCACTGTCTCAAATTTTTTAATACTTTTCCTTTCTACCACATTTTTGTCAGGGACAACTCTTTCTGCTGGTATGATTTCATCTTTATTATAGGTCTTGGCTGCTTTCTCACTGGCAGGTTTGGAACACACACTTGATGTGCACTTCCAATTAACAAATTCTGCTGTGGAACTCGTTTGGTTGCATATTTATCCTTTCATAAAAATAATAGTTTGTTCCTTCCAATTTCTGTGTTACAGCAGAAAATCTCAGTTTTTTTCTGCAAACTCTTGTCTTCCAACTCTTCTTCATTTTCTTCCAGTCTCTTTCAATTTGTTGATATATTTTTCAATGTCTCATTAATTTTAATTAACTCGGAGTACATTTGATTTATGTTGTTGTCTAAATTAATTTAAGACAATATTGTGTACCAAAGTTGAAATTTGAACTGTTTTTTGCTGAACAGCTGCAGGATACTTCTCAAACTTTTCTGGTTGATTTTCTTTCAGGGTTTCTAAATTTCGTCTTCTTTGCTGGCATCTAGGCAGTGTACTTACTAGCCAATAAATGAATTTTACCCAAACTGATAATTTCACTGGCTCCCTTTTCTCAGTTTCTGTTTTCACAATGGGAGAGATGAAATTAAGCTGTTGATCAGTGCACAGCCATCTTGTTAGTCCCCCACCAAGACACCAAGAATAGGAGCTACAGGGGAAACTGACAGCTGGCAAACAATGGAAAGAAAAAGAGGCAAAAACAGATCTAGTTGTAGGACTTACCTTCATGTTTTGAGGCTAAACGGTATGTGGTTGCATCTACTGTACTAAGTAATGCTACCCATTACTTGCTTCCTCTGAAGGAATGTAAATCAGCATAAAAAAGTCTTTTGCCATAATTACAGATCAAGACTCCATCATGGATTTAAATTCTTTGATTCCTCACAAATGAAATACTGAAAATCTCATGGTCACTTTTTCTTCTCTGCATGTAACAAATAATGAATGAAAAAACTTGCATGGAGACCAGAGCACACCTGAAGCCATTATACTGACAAGCAGAGGACAAATAGACCTACCTCTGCACATTTTATATAGTAATTCAAGGGCTCACTTTTTTATGGAGCTACATCCACTGCTAAACACACCTAAGTTTCATTCTCAACATTTTACTTTACTGTAAAGTAAACAAACAAAATGTAAAGAAGAAAACTGTGCCCGTATCACTCCAAACTAGAACAAATCAAAAAACACACCAGTGGGGAAGGAGAAAAACCCTAAAATCCATGGAGTATAATCCACTCAGCTTTACTGTGTGAAAGAAACCATGAACGCTCAACTAAATCACCATGTTTTCGTCTATCACTACTAGACTTTTTCAGATGTACAAATAAATGAACAACCCCCTCATACATTTGAGCAATGCAATTAAACAATAAAATATGCAAGCACACCCCTAATAAATGTTAATCAGTAAAGAATAAAACATTCCAAAACCTGCATAAGTAACTAGTGTGGCAAACTATCCCAGACCAAATCTAAACAGTTATAAGATGTTCTTTCACACAAACTTGTAAATTAAGTTCAATATTCAAATAAACTAGCAAAAAAAAAAAAAAAAAAAAAAACAAAAGCAAAAATTCATATAGGCTTTTCTTCTAATGAATGTTAAAGTCTAAAAGATTGTCAAAACATATTCCCAGTTCTCCATCTACTGGTAAAAGCCATTATTACAAATTATGTCACTAAAAGCATTATCCTGTTGTCAGATACTAGTCTCAATAGAATAAATCCATAAAGTGTAAAAAAGTGTTAAGTTCCAAGGGGAATTATGTCAAACTATAAAATACTCACTGAGAATGTTTAAGTTTAGCTGCTCTAAATTTTAGAAGTGGAGCTAAGGAAATATTAAGCCCAGAGGGCATGTTGGCTTGCAATATAACTTGCCACCACAGCTCCCTATATTTGATTTTTGTCTCCCAAGACCCTCCATAAACATCTTTAACTTCTTCCAATACAGAAAAAACTAAACCTTGCATTTGAACATGTCTTAGTGTATTTAGAGTGTTATTTTCATTTTCAGAACGGATGTCATAATAATGTTCATAAATTCTTTTCTTAAGCTTACTCTCTGTTTTATCCACATAAAAAGCTTCAGAGTAGTCGCAGAGAGCAAGGTACATCAAGCCTTGACAGTTGCAATTAATGAAATGTCTACCCTAAATTATTCTGTCCCTACTGGGAAGAAAAACACTCTCTTTATCCCATATATGGCAGCATTGGGAACAGGCAGCACATTTATGTGCTCTTCCTTTTAGCCTGGGTCCCTAATCTGTCATCTTTATGCTTTTCAAATAAGCCTTTCAAATTTTGGGCCTGTAAAGTAAACAAACAAAATGTACTGTTTTGTTCTGAATGGATCTATCAAGGGCCTCAAGATTTGCAACTGTGGCCTTGGTTAACTATGCTGGACATATTCCATTCTCTTGTATCATTTGTTAGACTCCTACTAAGGAAATTTGAAGTGCTGGTGTATAGGAAGCACAGCGCACAAGTTCTCTTAATCTGTCCACTTGATTATTTCAAGATTTGAAACCATGTATCCACTATAAGGAAGTCCTTATTTGTCATACAGTTTACATCTAAAGGTACTGTACCCACATCCAAGGATGTAATTGGTACACTGCACTCTTCGCTCATTAAGCCAATAATTGAGTATAACGTTCCTTCCTGTATGTATCTGTCCAAATACTTGCCTCATCTGGAATGATCACAATGCTTTCTTACTAAAAATAATCAAGGTCCTAAATCATAAAAACTATTCAGAGCATATCAAAGTCTTGCCCCTCCTCTCATTAGCATATGGACTACTTTGAGAAGACCTCGGCCTTATATACAGAGCTTCAACAGGCTCTACCCTGTCAGAACTATTACATATTTGCAAGTCCAATGCTATGATAAATGCCCAATCAAGGGATTTCAGTCTCTTTTGTAAAATAAATAGAACATGTTGGAGAGACAGGTTTGTTCCTTAGAGACTACTGCTTCTATAAAAATTCTTCTGCTCCACATAAAGCAAAGAACTTCTCATGCTATTCAAACATAATTTAAATGAATGGATGGGTAACAACAGTTTCACCACCGGTTTAGCTCCCCTGTCCCTCATGGTACAGGAAATATGTAAATATCCCAAAATATACTTGTTCAGCCCATCTCTGTGTGACTCATATGCAAAATATAAGGGCTAAAATGTATAAAATGTAAAAGCATTTTATACTATTATTTCTTTTGTCAGTACATTTCTTATTTCATTGTATGCTACAAATTGTATATGCTTTGCAACATTTTGTTGGTGTGTTTGTCTAATTACTTTATCACTTGTTTAACCTTGTTGGAGCTTTTCTCCCCAGAACTCTACTTCGGCCCAATGGACTAAGGTGGTAAACAAACTGTAAAATAAAATAAATAAAAATAAACACTGCCATGGGAATGGTAAGGCTAGGTTTCTTAACATCCTCATAGATCTGAAGCTTAGTAAGTACCTATGAACCTATAAGCACCCAGGCATAGCCTAGAAGTCTTGCATTACTGTTTTGTTCTTCCTCAGTGGGACTGCTGACAGCATGGTATAACACAACGGTAGGGTCTGTATCTGTTACGAACGCTTCTCTGTCATTATTTTTTTTGCCCCAGTTCAATGCCTACCTCTGACAAAGGACTTGTGCACTCAGTCTAAATTATTGTGCCTATCACATAATGAAGAGATATATAGAATGGACTTATCTTGGTCTTATTTTTACAAAAGGAGGACCTACTACATGAAACTACCAACCAAGGCTGGAGCAAGTATCCAGTCTTCCAAAGAATTCCTCTTCTTTTAACAAAATTTCTCCATTCTGGCTGTATTGTATCTCTAAACCATGTTAACATTTTTCATTTAAATACAATATACATCATATATATTTTCTTCGCTGCTATCATCAGTTCAACATTACAAAAATGTAATTCCTGCCTTCCCTTAAACCTCACTCCTCCTACTCCTGAACATTATTATGCATTCATTGTTCCTACTGTTTCCATTTACTTCTGTAGAATTTGCTTCACCCCTTTTCTACAGATCCCTCTTCCAGTCCTTTTAACTCTTTTTACAATACTGAATACTTTGAAGACAGTTTGTGTACACCTTGATTTCCATTTTCTAGTAACTGCTTTTTTGATGGCCAAAAGAATTCAACTTACAGGCAATTCACATCCTGTATCCCAGCTCAAAATAATCATTTTCTTACTTTCAGCCCTTTGCTCACCCAATATTTCTGATAGAAAATTTCTGTAGTGAACTTTTAAAATCTGCCAACTCAGTACACTCCCAAAACACGTTTTCAGTTACCTCTTTCTTCTCCATCACATCTAAAACATGCTATCTACCCGAGAAGAAATTCTTTGAAGTCTACTTGGGATACAAAAATACCTATGCAAACACTTTCAAGCCATGATACTAAACCTTCTAGACTTGGCTACATACTTAGAAGCCATACATGTCTTCCCAATTTGTTCTTGCAAATTGTTTTCCAGTCTCTCTTCCCAATCTTTTCTAACCTCCCCTGATTTATTTTTATAGTTATCATGCAATAATTTTTAAGCCCTACTAATTGTCCCTTTTTAACAGCTGCTTCTGTTCTAGATTCAACTAAAAACTCTACCAGAGCAAGTCTATCAATTAAGATCCCACATATCCCTTTCTCTTTGCCCGTACTCTGAGACCAGTCCCTGGTAGAGAAGGCAGTCTCTAGTCTGCAATCCAAATGTCTTCTTGGCTTCATCCCTTTACCTTTCCTCCCAATATTTTGGTTCATTTGTCAGGTTTCTCCAGTAAAGTCCAGTCCCCTCTTACCCATCTTTTATAGCTCTACTTGCAGTCATCCCTACTGACAAAATCTCCATTTTCCAATCTTGTATTGGCTTAGTTCTTAGAATACTCTTGGCTACTCTATGAACATAATATTCTGTACGGCTGTTATTTTTCTCCTTAATGATCTGCATCCAAAATCCCATACTCTCCCAAGTATGCAACCAAGTCCAGAAGGATTAGGATCTTTGCTCTGAAGTGTTTGCATTTCTTGAACTTCCCACTTGCTTCACCATCATCCCCTTCCACTCTGAATTATAATCTCCTGCTTGTGTTACGTTTAAGAGGCTTAAATGTATAGCTCTAAAATATCCCTTCAAATCAGGTAAACCTAAACCACCTTGTTCTATATCTCTATACCTTTTGAGAAAAACCTTTCTAAAAAGCATTCTCATAAACCAAAACAGCAAGAAGTGCCATAAGTCAGGCTTATATATTTCCTTGAATGGGTTATGTTAGTAATTATATACTGACAAGGCCAAATAAGAAACATTTCAGTTATTTGTCAGACTTGATTAGTTCTGACAGCATTCTTTAGATTCTTAATAACAGATGCTTTGCAAACAGATCACAGAATTTACTGGTTTAAGAAAGAAAAAAAAATCAAACTTACAGACGTACGAAGATCTAGCAAGTTATTAGCACAGCCTCCAAAAACAATTACTTCACCTTCTTCACTTGCACAGGCTGCATGCCAAAGTCTGAAAATAAGAATATTGTTGTAATGTTCAAAATGTTACCTAAACATATGGCAGACAAACCAACCAATCAGTCATAAAATAAACCAATATTAAGCTTATTAACTCATACCACACATATTCTACAGCAACGTAACTTGTGCAGGAAGGACACCCTAGACATAACTACTATAACTATACCAGTGAAAAATAAAACGGAAAAAAGAACTTTGGTTATGCCACCATTTAAAATCAGAATTTTAGTTATTCACTGTTTTGGAAAACACGTTTCAGAAGAGACTATGTTATCCATGGCTCCCCCTAAGCCAGAGAAGGGGCAGATATCCATAAATGACATGAGACTGGAAGTCTGCAATTAAGCAAGGAAAGGAAAGGCCAGGTCCCAAGGGATAAAGGCAGAGGATAGGAAATGTCAGCACTCATTCCCAGCAGACTAGGTAAAGTGAACATACAGACTTAGCAAAGTTAATTTTCTAGTACAGTAATTCACTTCACCCACAACTACAATGTGAGCAAGAAAGTTCAGCTATGGCAAGAAGGACCTGTCCAACATTATTACACAGAGAAATCTGTTTTTTTAAACAAACATCTTTATTAAATTATCAAATGTGACATATGCAATCTTACTTTTATTTAAATGAAAACAAACAAAATGACACCACTTTAGTTGCAAACATTATACATCATAGACACCATTTAAACAGCTGTAGTTGCAAACATTATATGTCACTTATAATCTATCTAGTCATTGTCAGTTAATCATTATATGGTTCATTCAAATCCTGCCTCTTAAATCTTGTTCCTTCTCTGCATATATTGTTCCCACAATTCTTATTTTTTTCCTATGTAGCTGGCTCTTCCCCTTTCCAAAGGTCCCAATTCCAGTTATTTTGTCTCTATTACTATATTTACTACTTCTAGGAAAGTTGTTCTAGACTTTGATTTTCATTTTCTATAATTGCTTTTTGGCAGCCACCAATTCAGATTATGTGTCATAACTCAATAAAATCATCTCCCCAGTCAATCCAATCCACTCACCTAGCATTGCTGACACAGCGGTCTGCAGGGAATCCCTAAACTCTGCCAGCTCATTACACTCCCAAAAAAATATGTTCCCAGCCACCTCTCTCTTACTCATCACATCTCCAACATTTGCTATCCACCTGAGGAAAAATCCTTTAGAATCTTCTTGGGGTATAAAAATATCTACGTAAACACTTCCAGGCATTATTGCCTATACACTGATATCAATTTTTGATAGGGAAGGCAATCTCTAACCTGCAGTCCAAATAAATTATTGGCCTCTTCCCATTCTACTACCTTTCTCTTTCTAGTTATTTGCTCCCCATACCTTGGTTCCTTTCGCAGTTTTCTCCAATAAATTTCAGCCCCCTCTTGCCTATTATCTGTATCCCTAACCACAGTCATCCCAATCATCAGCATCTCTTTTCTGCATTCTCATGTTGGTTTAGATTTTAGAATACTCCTTGCTATTTTATGACTATAATATTCTGTATGATTTTTGTTGCTATCCTTAAGAGTCTACATCCAAAATCCCAATCTGTCCTTATTTCTTGAATTTCCTCTCTGTATCATCATAATTCCTTTCCACTTTGAATTATAGTTTGCTGCTTGTGCTATGTATATGAGCCTTAACTATGTTGCTCTATGTACACCCTCAAATTGGTTAATCCTATTCTGCCTTGTGCTATTGGAAGACTTAGCTTATCTCACTTGACCCTTGCTGTCTGTCCTTCCTAGACAAAATCCTTCAACTCATTTTAATTGTGATCCATAGCTTCTACTCTGGTGGATAAAAATATGCCTGACCTGTGTATAAGACTAAAGGGACTAAAAACATTTTAATTATCTGTACCTTAGTATCCATATCACAAAGCTTCCAGTTTCTCAATTTTTGTTTAGTCTCTTACCACATACCCTTAAGTTGCCACAACAGTCATTTCTAATCCATACTCCTAAATACTTCATTTTATCATGTCCCCACAAATATGGATATTGTTAGACCAACTTGTGTGGGTACATAATTTACTGGTATTGCCTTTGTTATGACTTAATTATTTTGTATCTTGAGAAGTTTTGAAATGGTCTTAAAATGTTCCATTACACTGTAATGTCCCTTTCTGGTTTTGTCATGTATAAAATAATATCAACTGCAAATAGAGCCAGCTTTTCTGGACTACCATACCAATTATATCCTTGAATTTCCGAGTCCCTTATTTTCTTTGTCAATGGTTCTAAATATTATGCAAAAACAAAGGGGAAAGTGGATAACCCTGCCTGATTCCTCTACTCAAGCAGAAGTTATCAAAGACCTCACCCACTTTAATTTTCACCTCCGATCTCTCATATATACTCCTAATCAACCTTATAACTGTATCAGGGAAAGAAAATGCTTCCATTGCCCTGCTCAAGAAGTTCCAGTCTACTCTGTCAAATGCTTTCTTTGCATCAAGACCAACCGATAGAGGTGGTATTTTCTTACATTCTTCTTCCCTCTGGATCATAAATGTTCTGTTAATACTACCAAATGTTTGCCTCTCCTTCACAAAACCACACTCATCCATATATATCAATTTTGGTATCACTTTGGCCATTCTTTTAGCCATTGTAGACAAACACTTTATACTCACGGTTTAGTACTGAAAAGGGCCTGTATGAATCTAGATCTGATGGATCTTTGCCATCTCTAGGTATTACCATTACCACCGCTTTATTCCAGGATGCAGGTACTTCTTCCTCTTAAGATACTGTTAAATAAAACCTTCCAGATCTTCATTTTTTTCCCTCCTAGCTTCCAAACTTCCACAGGAATACCATCTCTTCCTGGGGGCTTTCCTGGAGCTTGGTTATACACAGCCATTTTTATCTCATCTCTTCCTATCCGGTTAGTAATTAAGCGTCATCTACCTCTAATTCTTCCACAAACATTTCCATTTGTATCTTTTCTTGATTTCCATATTTCTCTGCTTTATACAAACTTTCATAAAACTTCCAAAATATTTTGAATACTTCTATAGGTTCTCTTATCTTCCTTGTTATAGGGTCCCTAAGCTTGATGACAGCCCTTTCCACTTTCTGTTGCCTGATTTGTTGTGCTAAACGTTTTTGTACTCTACAATTATCAAAAAAACAGTTGCTTAACAGCACTCTTTCTAAACTCGTGCATATTATCCAGGTAATCCCTTATTTTCTGTTTAGTATTCTGCAGTTGCTCCTTTTCTTGTTCTGAGAAATTCCCGCTATTTTGCAATACTTTAACATGTCAGTCCCTCTGAATAGTTCTTGTTACTTCCTAACAATATCTTCCTTTCTTTTAGTTCCACCTTGGTTTTAAACTCCACTTTAATTTTATCCCACTCCCTAGCTATATTTTTCAGAAAAAAAATCTGTATCGTCTAGTAGCTCCTGAATTAATTCTAAAACCCATTCCTTAAATCCCTCTCTTTTCAACTGATAGGTAGGAAAGCACCAGTGTCTCATTTTTATTTTTTTACCTTGTGTTTTTATTTTAGTTACTATTGGTGCATGATCTGAAATAGTTACTGGGTGTATTTCAAGACCTTCAATTAAATGCACATGTTCCTGTCAGATATAAAACCTATATAGCCTAGCCCAGTTATTGTATCTTGGTGAATAATATGTAAATTCACTCCAAACTCTTAGTACTGAATTCACAACTTCCAAACATTTTCATAAGACTCCAGCTATAAGTAATATTCCTTGTTGAAAGCTGATTATTTCTCCCAGAATTTTCTTAAGCTCCATTATAGCAGTTTTAGGTGGAATGGAAATATATGCTAGTACAATCCTCATCCGTCCTAGCCTGTAGCTCCTTAGTACTACATATCTTTCATTATTACCTTTTTTCCCTCTTCTATCACTATTGGACCTTCTCTTACAATTAACAAAATTACTCCCGTTTTCCTTTGGCCTAAATATTTTGCTGAATAACCATCCTGAAACCTTTCTTTATCAAATTCACATGTTGAGTTCTTTCCAGGTGTGTCTCCTGTAGCATAGCTATTTGCACTCTACATTTTTAATATAGTTCACTACACTTTTTTATATTTATCTTTAAAACCATCCAGATTTAAAATCATTACAAAAAGCATAATTTTCTTATACAGTTATTACCACCTTTTATGTAGAACTGCTTTTTTTGTTAAATATCTAGTTCCAATGTTTATGTTACATGCCTATATTGTTCAGCAGGTTGGTCTTTTATACAGCTGTTTCTTGTCATATCAATTTGTATCTATGCCACATCTTACATAACTTTTTGCTTTTTTGAATGCTTTCAAACAGAATTTTTTGCTTCCTAATAAAAACAAAAGTTCTAAGTTGATATCCATAAAGACGGGCTAGAGTTAACCAAAAAGAAAAGTTAGCCATGCTAAGATGCATGGTACAGCCTGTGCTATTATTAAATGCGATTTGATTTTTTTCTATCTTTATAGCTCTCCCAGCTGAGAAAATACTTGAATGATTTCCGAAAACACTTTCTTTAAGCCATTTCTCTTTTTCAGATTGTCTTCTAGTGACATGCAAACCAGACACAAAACTGCTAACGGTACCTTGTTTTCCAGAAAAAAAGCTTTATAATAGTAAATATTCTTTTTCATGTACATGCTTTGTAATAAACTTGTTACTGGATGATGTCTAGAGTCTTAACTCAGTCATTTCCCTATGCAAGCATGGGAAAAAGCACACTGATTTTTCTTTTGTCATACTCTCTTAACCATGCCCTTCCTCTCTCCCCAACTCTCTCTTTTCCATTGCAGTGCCTACATTTCTTAAAACTGAATAAAGAAAGAGACAGAAGGGAGGAAAAGAAAAAAACACACGTTTATGTATTAGTATCCCTACTGCATTTAAAAAAACACAGAAATCTGTTGAGTTAATTATCTGTAAATTACAAAGCAGCTTATGTGCAAGAAGATACACTGCACATGTGGGATAGTAAGAATATTTAGATACATTTTATGAAGTGAATGTGTGTTAAGATTTACAAGATTCCCAGTTGTGAGGACTTCTGACAGGTACAGTTAATTTCAGACCTGGCAGGGTAAAGATCAAGCCCCTGTGGTCAAAGGATGTTGTCCTCCTTGGGGTGGGAGTGGTGTTAGCTGCTTCAGTGAGATGCCAAATATGGAGCTTTGTGAGATAATAATAATACAATACAAAGTGAAGATAATGAGTTTTTGTCCACATTTTTGCAACCTACCCCATGTCTGCTTTACCATGTCAGGTTTAGTCAGGTTTTGATTACTTTGTCAATTTATAAAGTTACTGTTACAGTTACTATAAAATGAGGAAAGTCATCTGAATGCTATTTTCTTGTGGAGATGTTATGCTGCTGATAGGATGACAGTATTATTTTTCCAGCTCACCACTGCTTGCAGAGTTCTCACAAAATTTGCAGGTGATTAAATATAGCTAGTTAGTGGCTGGGGCTGCAAAGCAGTACAATGGTTTTACGTATCAGCATGTCTTGGGGAATGTAACTGCTTGGAGGAGCAGTTGTGGCCATTTTCTGGGTTCTTCTGTTTAGATTTATAGTCATGCTGGCCATGCACAGCAGCACATTTGCCATAATGTCACACAACATCATTGGGAAAACCCCCCATCTTGTATGTTGGGGTTGGGGGTTGGTATAATGGTTAAAGTGTTAACCCCACACACAAAGTGCAGGGGTTGATTCTCTCTTTGGATGGAAAAGTGGCTAGGCTTATAATGGCCCACAACGGCAGCTAGCCTAGTACTTACCTTTGAACCTATGTACTAAATAAAAAAAAACAAAAAAAACACTGAAGGAGAGGCATTCCAATAGCCACAGCTGCACAGAATATGCTGGCCAACAACAGAAATATGGAGGTAAGCTGCAAGCATAGGGATGGAAGGAAAGGAAAGCACTAAGCAGCACTCTCCAAAGCAGAGGAAGAACAAAACCTTTAGCACTGAAGTTTTGGGTTACAACAGCGACTGAGCTTCATGATACAAACCAATGTACTTTTAAGATGGTCACTATATAGGGGTGTGGCCAGCTTGTGAACTGAGTGGCAGCATCTTTCTTTAGCTCTGTCCTTAAAATCTATTTCAGATAGGAAAAATGAAAAAAATGTTGATTGTGGGCAATTCAACTTTGCTGGAATATCACAATTAATGGTATAAGAAGTTTACATTAAAAATTATTGCATTTTCTACTATTCCTGCCAAAAATCTGAAGAGAAAGAAGCATCAGGACCAGAGAAAAAAATGAGCTTCACAAAAAATACTATGTCTGACCAAACAATGAAGAAAGACTTACAATCAGTATTAACAACTATGCAGGACTTGTTAATGAAATTTGATAAAATGAATAAAAAACTGGATACTTTTGAAGAGAATAGTAAAAAGCACATCCAACAACTACAGGAAATGCAAAGCAACAGAACTTGATGATAGAAAATATAGAAGAAACATTAACTGATTTAGAAAATAGAATTTCTGACTATAAAAAACATAGTGACACACTAAATAGACAAAATATTGTACTAATGGATAAAACTGATGATCATCTAGAAAATAGATCCAGCCACAATAATCTCTGGATATATGGAATACCAGAAGGAACTGAGGGCAGTAATATGGTGAACTTTCTTAATACATGGCTTCCAGACATTTTAAAGCTACGGGATTGAGAGAGCTCACAGATTCTTGAAGCCAGTCTCAGCATCAAACAAACAATCCCAGGTCAGAGTCAAGCTCTTTTCATCTCAAGATAAAGAAACTGTATTAAAACCTGCCTGGTCTAATTCCCCGATCAATCTTGGAAAGCACATAATCCGGTTTGATAATGATTATTCATTTAGGGTGATGGCCAAAAGAAAAGAGAGTTTCCCCACTAATAAAAGAACTTAAAAAAAGGCAACTCGAAGTACATCTGCTTTTTCCAGCAAGAATTAAAATTTTCTTCAGGTGATGGCCCAAAAATATTTGACTCAAAAGAAATGGCAATGACTCCTCTATCAACTAATAAAGTCTTAGACAAGACAGAAGAAATGGATTGGAGTTCTTTTGGTTTGAAATGCCATGCTAAGAAAAATGAATGAAAAACAAATGACAAGAAGAAGCTGAGAGACAAATAAAGATGTTTAAATAAATATTAGAGTAGAAGTACTCATTCAATGTTCACTTCAAATTCAAATCTAGATCAAGCATCACTAACTTGTCATGTCTTAACATACGAAATAGGGAATTACCATACATGCTTTCAGGCTTTACTAGTTATACTGATTTTGACTCTGGTATGAATGACAATGTAAATACTAATGCAGTAGTAAACATTTAAAATAAGACAAATATCAAAGAACTGCCTGGTACTTTTCTCTTAAACCCCTACCAGTTCACGCTGCTGTATTTTGCCGGTATTTCAGTAATGGATACAAGTTTCTGTGTGACAACTACATCTGTACAACTGGCAAACAAGTTTCTATCGTTATGTTACCTATACAGTACAGTTTTGTCATTGCAGAAATAGCTGAAGTCCACCATTAAACTCCTACCAGTTGCCAGAGGTTTCCTTCACCCATATTTTACCCAGAAACAAGTTACCTTTCTTACCTTGTATATAAAAGTACCGTACTGTCATTGCAGAAATAGCTGAAGTTCACCAATAAGGTTTTATGTAGGCATATTTCACACATACATGTTCCCACTTTTTCTTTGGGTTCCTGTTCATGCTTGTGTTTACACCCATTAAGCACGTGAAAGAGTAGTCAAAGCTGTGGTTTTCTGTCATGTAGTCACAGCTGTGAATATTATGACTGCCATGGATGTTGCGCTGTGGGATTTGTCAAGAGATGAAGATGAATGAGAAAATACTGTTGAAACACAGTAGCGCGAAGACGTGGTAGGGGTTTAACAGAAAAGTAGCAACTGCTTTAATATCTAGAACAAGTATTACCAATTGGCCATGTCTTAACATATGAAAGATGAAATTAACATACATGCTTTCAGGCTTTAATAGTTGATAACACAATGCTATACTGCTGACTCTGGTATGAATGATTTAGGAAATATAAAATTATATAACTTTAAAAACTAAAAGTTTATGCTTTGTTTCTTTGTAAACTGTGAACTAATAGCTAAAAGAGTGCTGTTAATATTAAAAATGTTGTTTGGAGCACTTTTCTGTGGTGCAGTGGGTGCTGGTAGTCTTTTAAAATGAATTAGAAGAAACTGAAAGCAAAAAACAGCTCTCTAAACTCATGGCCCATTCTAGAATGACTAAAAGCTTCCCTTACAGTTTTCTATTTTCCCTCCGAAGCTACATGCTGGTAAAATGCGTCTTTAATCCATCTTGTGGTAATATAATAATAAAAAAATATATATATAGGATACAATGAAAGCATATTTATATGGGAAGGCAGTAGCCTGGTATAAAAATAAACAAAAGCTTTGTAATAAGGAACTGGCAGAACTGCAAACTAAAATAGAGAAAAAGAAATTAGATATTCATAAAGGCAACTTAACTTCCGAAAAAGAATTAGAAGACCTCAACAAAAAATGCTTAGAGATACTGAACCATCAAACAATGATTAATCTAGAGAAGGTCAAATTATGTGCTTACTCTATGAATCCAAAAAATCAAAGTAGAATAGCTAACAGGACAAAAAGAATGATAAAGGCAAATCAGATAAAAGAAATATTCAATAGACACAAAAAAGAAAAGTATCATATTTAGAAGGAATTCAAGAAGACTTTAGTTTTTTTTTTTAATAAACTCAATAGTCAAAAAATAAAGTTGAATCCTGTGAAGCACTCAGAAAATTCCTTAAGGAAAACAAAAGAGTACGACTATCAAATGGGCACAGGAAAATAATAAAGATTTTGACAGAAATTAAAGCGCAAATCAAGAAACTAAAATAAAACAAATCCCAGGTAATGATAATATGACACCACAGATGCTTAAACTACTATTTAATAATGTTTTAAATCTATTACTAAGTGTATTCACATCAGTTAAAGAAGGCAATAAATGCCCTCCTCCTTGGAAAAAGTATCACCAATTCTGAAACAAGATAAAAAAACAGATGAGTGTACCTCATACAGACCCATACGTTTACTAAATATAGATTATAAAATATTTATGACAGTTCATGCAAACAGAATAAAACAAATATTGCTGTTATTGATAGAGAACAATCAAACAGGATTCATTAAAAACAGAAATACATATGACAATAGAATTTTGTCCCTTACTGATTTCATAAATAAAAAATAAAATTAATGCCATTTGCCTAGATATTAACAGTGCATTCCATGAATTGGGAATATCTTTGGCTTGCACTGGTGGAGTATGGCCTTTAGAAAAATTTTACCTCACTAATAAGGTCTCTTTGTGATAAATCTTTGGCGTACCTAAAAATAGGATCCTGTTTTTTGGAGCCTATTACCATTACAAAAGGTACAAAACAGAGCTGTCCACTTTCTCCTTTGTTATTCACATTGGTAATAGAACCATTAGCAAGTTGCATACGTGCAATCCCAAACATTCAAGGAATCCAACTAGATACTGACTTTGATTCAACTATTTGCATTGACATTTTATTGACTTTAAAAGAAGATAATACATTAAAAGAACTATGGAAAACAAAACAGTTTAAGAAGATTTCTGGACTATCATTTAATGAAAATAAAATCAATATATGTTACTAATAAATATGGATAAAGAAGTATTAAATAAAAAATATGAATATCTAAAAATGATACAATCAAATACTTAGGAGTTAAAATTACAAATGACATAGATACAACAGTACAACTAAATTATAAAGAGATTTTAGATAACATCAAAGAACTCATACAAAATGGAATAGGCTATTTTTTTACCATGGAGGAAAGATTATAAATAATTAAAATTACTATATTCCCAAAAATTCTGTATTTTATACAAGCTTGCTCGCTACCTCCACCTAACTCATATTTAAAATAATTTGAGGGGTTAATAACGAAATTCTTATGGTACCCTAAAAAGTACAGTTTTGTACCTACCATAAATGTAGATGTCCGAGAGGTATGCATCTGCAGTCCTAACAAATGGGTTGTCCTGCCTCAGGCAGCCCCTCGGTCGGCCGGATTCCAAAGTCTGGGTCTGGCCTCGGCTGATGTCGCACTTCACCCGACGTCATAGCTGCTGTTTATTGGGTATAAAGGCATCAGCCAACGCCATCTTCCTCAGTGTTTCTTGCCCCAGATGCCAGGTGCCCTCTAGGAAGGCTAAATTTGGATAATGCAAATGGTTCCAAACAGTAGAGAGCAAACAAAATAAGCATGTATATATATACATATATACAAACAAATACACCATAATAGATTCCCCCAGCCAGCTATAAGATGGGCAAATACCCTAGGAGTACCACAGAGGGGAAGGAGGGTGGGTAATCCTGACTGCAGATGCATACCTCTCGGACATCTACATTTATGGTAGGTACAAAACTGTACTATGTCCTTCAAGGATGCATCTGCAGTCCTAACAAATGGGTAGAATACCATAGCCAAACTGGGGGTGGAGGCACTAAGATGCTTATGGTGTAGCTAAGATCCCTTGCAAAACAGCAGTTGCAAAACCTGCTCGGGATCTGGAGTATAAAGGTAGATTATAATGCTTGGCAAATGTATGCACGGAGCTCCAAGTAGCAGCTTCTAAAATGTCTTTGGTAGCCACTCGTAGGAAAGCTGTAGTAGTGGCTGTAGCTCTTGTAGAGTGAGGTCTGATGTTTTCTGGAGTTGTCTTTCCATGAAATGAGTAACAAAATCTAATGCAATTTCCTATCCATTTTGAGATTGTCTGTTTTGAAACTGCTTTTCCTTCCATTCCTGTTGCATACGCTACCAGAAGCTGGTCAGTCTTTCTGTTGGTTTTGGTTCTGTCCAGATAATAGCACAATTGCCTGTGCACATCCAATGTATGTAATAGTCTCTCCCCCCTGTTCTGTGGGTTGGGGAAGAATGTTGGCAGGTGGATTGATTGGTTCAATGATACCCTGGAGACCACTTTTGGCATAAAAGTAGGATTAGTTCTCAAGGACACTCTATCCTGATGGAAGTTAAGGAAGGGCTGTACTGCCATTAATGCCTGTAGTTCAGAAACCCTTCTTGCTGAAGTGATTGCAAGCAGGAAAGCAGTTTTCCAAGATAAGAACTGTAATTCTGCTGTTGCTGCTGGTTCGAAAGGGGGAAGTGTTAACTTTCCAGCACAAAGTTAAGGTCCCATGTAGGCAAAGGTGGCTTCCTTGGAGGCTTTACATTTTTAATTCCTCTCAGAAACTGCCTGAGTAGAGGATGAGAGAAGACTGGAGGATCCATGTTGTATTCTGCTGAAATTGCTGATGCATGAATCTTAATGGAGGAGTAAGACAGGCCATTGTGGAAAAGTTCTGCTAAGTATTCCAGGATGTTAGCTATGTTTGCTAATGATACATTTTCTCCTTTTGCTGTACTCCAAATGAGGTATCTTTTCCATTTGGCTGAATAAGTCTTCCTTGTGGAGGGTCTGCGAGCCTCCAGGATAATGTCTTTAACCCTCTGAGATAAGTCTGGGTTATTTTGCTTTATGTAATATTCCAAGCAGCTAGCTGCAGTGTTTTCAAGTTTGGATGTAGGATTTTGTAGTTGTTCTGTGTTAGCAGTAAAGGAACCAGAGGTAGAGGCCATGCGTGTGTCCGAGACATACTCCTCAGTAGTGGGTACCAATGCTGCCTCGGCCAGTCTGGAGCTATCAGGATGATCCTTGGGTGATGATCTTTGATCTTCAGTTAGCACTTTGTGCATCAAAGGAAGAGGTGGGAATGCATATGCTGTCAGGTTTTCCCAACTGAAGGATAGGGAGTCCACCTTCCAAGCAAGAGGGTGGTATGTCCTTGTGCAGAATTTCCTCAATTGGTGGTTGTGTGGGGATGCGAACAGGTCTATTTCTGGTAGTCCCCATTTCTTTGTAATGGTTTTGAAGATGTCTGGATGCAACATCCATTCGTGGGCATCCGTGGTAGTTCTGCTTAAGGTGTCTGCCAGTGCATTTTCTTTTCCTGGCACAAATTTGGCCTGGAGTTGAATGTTGTGGTTCAGAGCCACATTCCACAGGTCCATTGCCATCCGGCATAGAGGATATGAGTGTGTGCCTCCCTGTTTGTTGATATACCACATGACTGTGGTGTTGTCCGTCCTTATCAGTAAATGACCTTGTTGAAGAAAAGGTCTGAATGTCTGAAGTGCCTGTTTCACTGCCAGCATCTCTTTTTGATTGATATGCAGGCTCAGCTGGTCTTATGTCCATAGGCCTTGTATACACTTGTCCACCATGTGTGCCCCCCAGCCTAGGTCTGAGGCGTCCGTGGTGATAGTCTGGCTTGGTAGAGGTTTGTGGAAGGGCAGACCTCTGTTCAGCTGACAGGCCTGAGCCCACCACCGGAATTCTTGTTTCAGGCATAGAATTATTGGAATCTGGGCTTCTAGACTGTGCTTGTGTTGAGACCATAAATTCCTTAGGTACCATTGCAACTTCCTCATATGTAGCCTGGCATGTGGAATCAATATTATGCAGGATGCCATGTATCCGAGGGCTTGCAGGACTTTCCTTGCTGAAAGCTGGTTCTGCGTTGTTAATGCCATGAAATAGAGTGGTAGTTGCTTTTGCTTTTCTGCTGTGAGAAATGACATTTGCTTTGTTGTGTCTGCACCCAAGAATGTTATCCTTTGGGATGGTACCAGCCTTGACTTTTTCATGTTGACTGTGTATCCCAGGGCTTGCAGTAGTTGTATAACCTTTTCCAAATCTTTTGTTAATTTGGTCTTGTTGTCCGCTTGTATCAGGCAGTCGTCCAGGTATGGGTAAATTTGAATTCCCTGAAGCCTGCAATGAGCAATTACTGATGCCAGGCATTTCGTGAATACTCTGGGCGCAGTAGATAAGCCAAAGGGCAATGCTGAGAATGGATAATGCTCTGATCCTGCAAGAAATCTGAGGTATCTTCTGCAATCTGGTCGTATAGGGACGTGCAGGTATGCCTCCTTGAGATCTAGAGTCACCAGCCAAGACTCCTTGCCCAGCATGGGAAGAAGTTGCTGTAGGGTCAGCATTTTGAATTTTGGAACAATGAGATATGTGTTCAGAGCGGACAGGTCGAGAATAGGTCTCCATTGGTTTTCTTTTCTTGGAATCAGGAATAGTCTGGAGTAAAATCCTAGCCCTTGTTCCATAGACGGTACCTTTTCTATAGCTCTCATCCTTAGTAGGTGGTTGATTTGTTGTAGAGCATTTGTTTTTTGGTTTGGTGGTAGGTTTGGCATTCCTCTCTTTTTTGGTAGAGTGTGGAAGTGAAACCTGTAGCCTTTGTCTATTGTCTGTAAAATCCATTTGTCTCCTGTAATGTAATGCCAGTTTACGAAAATAAGGCAAGCTTTCCGCCTAAGGGTGCTTGCAATTGTTCCCTGGTAGGCGGTATCAGAGTCAAGTCATTGTGTCTGTCCTGTTGGAGTGGTCGCAGCTGGATCTGTGGCAGTACCTCTCTGGTTGTTGGGCTGCCACTGACGTCCCCTGTAGGCACCTCTGGATTGACTTCTGCCTCTTGGGCGCCTATTTCTGCCTCTCTGTGCTCTGGAGGTATCTGGAAAGGACCAATTCTTCGAAGGCCAGTTTCTACTAAACCTCGGAGGCTGGACCTGTAAGAAATCCTTTACTGTTTGGACAGATTTTGCTTTTTCTTCCATCTTTTTTAGCACTTGCTGTGCAGGGGAACCAAACAAACTTTGTTTCTCCATGGGAGTATCTAGAAGCTTTGACTTTACATGGTCTGGTAGGGATTGCTCTTTTAACCAGGCATGCCTTCTAATCACTGTTCCAGTCATAGCTGATCTAAAGTAAGCCTCCAGTGCATCATAGCCGCATTTTAAGGAATGATTACTGACCTGCTGAGTGTTATGTACCAAATCCTGAAGGGACTTACGGTCTATAGGTTCAGGAGAGGACAGTTTTTTATTTAGCTGGTCTAACAAAAATTCCTGATACTGAATCATGTGGAATTGACAGTTTAAGGCCCTAGCCGAAAGAGTAGCAGAAGTATAAACTTTTTACCCCATCTCTAATGCTCTAGATTCTCTTTCAGAGGGGAGGGTTTTTTGGCAGAGGCAGCTGCTACAGCTTTGGGGCCCTGTGAAATGGTTTCAGGATCTGCAATAGGAGCCTTATACAAGTGAAAGTGTGTGTCCGGGACCCGGTAATATCTGTCGGGCTTGGCAGGGGCCGGGGGAATAGAGTCAGGGGCAGTACAAGCATCATTATAAGCATCATCAACAACTGTGAGTACTGGAGGAATGGCTAAAGGCCTATGCTGTGGTAAATGTAAAAAGGTCCTAAGCCTTTTTCTTGAATCTGAAAAATCC
The DNA here is from genome assembly GCF_019279795.1 of Protopterus annectens. Lineage (NCBI taxonomy): Eukaryota > Metazoa > Chordata > Ceratodontiformes > Protopteridae > Protopterus > Protopterus annectens. The sequence goes on along the minus strand of NC_056737.1, from coordinate 613,343,425 downwards.
TGGCCCTGCCATTGAAAATGCTCTCCCATAGCATGTAAAGTTTCCCCAAAAGAAAATTCCTCTGGAGGAGAGGCAGAAGGAATGGAGTCTTCTGCATCGGAATCCTCATAAGGAGAATATGGGCCTTCTGGAGGACCTGTGTTGTCTGAATCATCCGAGGAGTAGTCTGTAGAAACAGGATCCGGGGGCTCTGCTCTAGGCCTCTTCTCTGGAGGGGGTTGAGAGGCCCTGTCTGGGTGAGGTTGGGAACCCCTGATCAAAGAAATGAGATCCTCAGCCAAGCTGAGCATTTGGGAACTGGAGGTAGGCCTGTGTGAGGGGGTTTTAGCAGGCAAGGCCTTAGAAGCTTTAGCTGCTTTAGCCCTAGAAAAAGCCTTGATAGACATAGATGCAGGGGGCCTAGCAGCTCCACGTGCAGGAGTAGAAATGTCTAAAGGAATAGTATCAGATAAATCCTGGGAGCCTGCTACAGCAGGGGTAAGTTCAGTAGCGAATTCAGCCATGCTGTGTGAGGCCTCGGCTATCGGAGGCAAGCTTTCGGCCGAAGGAAGAATAGAGGACTCTGTTTCGGCCGAAACTGAGACACTCGCGGTTGGCTTAACAGTGGTTTCGGCCGAAACCGCGGACCGCGAGTGTCGGTCCTTTTCCTTACGCTTTTTAGCTAATTGTGAAGTCGGAGTCTCCGACGGCATTTTGTAAGCAAAAGCGGGACCAAAAAACTCCTCTGCAAACTCCGACTGACATCTAAGTGTCCGTCGGTTGAAGGAAGCACAGGCTAGACAAGCTGATACGTCGTGGTCTGGGCCTAAGCAAGGAAGGCAGTAAGAGTGGAAATCCTTATGAGGTATTTGTTTCCCACAAGTTAAACAATTATTTACTTTTTCTGACATCGGCTGAGGCAAGAAAGAGTCCCCAACGGGGTACTTAGCTTTTTAGAAGTCTTCGGTAGTAGTAATCTCTGGAACTGACCGACCGGCACTTGCGAACAGCTTCTGCTTCGGGCACCGCGCAGCAAGAAAGACTGAGGAAGATGGCGTCGGCTGATGCCTTTATACCCAATAAACAGCAGCTATGACGTCGGGTGAAGTGCGACATCAGCCGAGGCCAGACCCAGACTTTGGAATCCAGCCGACCGAGGGGCTGCCTGAGGCAGGACAACCCATTTGTTAGGACTGCAGATGCATCCTTGAAGGACATCACCTAGAGTTGCCCTAAGACATCATTTTGACAAATGGGAAAAGGGTGGAATAGGCTTACCAGATTTGTAAGGATTTAGACAATAGTCAGCTTTAAAAACAGTTTCTTTATGGTCTAACAAAGAATATACTTCCAAATAGAAACTAGTACATGAAGTTAAAAACCACTCATGATACAATAAATAAACATATGGAAATAGTACTGAATAGCTTACTTTTGTTATTGAAGGAATATATGGCAACAGCGAAACACAACAATATAAATTCTAAGTATATTATCAATACCCTAAAGACTTTTATACACTTTGCACACACAAATCTGGATATAAAAGCATGGTCTTTTTTCATATTCCCAACAGCATATACACAAAATAATATCATAACTCAGGACTCAGTAGCAGCTAAAACACTTAGTAAGAAAGATCTAATTTATTGGCATCAGTTGATAAACACTAATAAAGTACTAACGATACAGCAAATTATAAGTGAGTTCAACCTTGAAAATAATATGTGGTTAACATTGCAGGGATTACGATGAACAGTTTTAAACCAACAGGTAATAATGCAGAAGTTTGTTAGGGAAAAAGTTCCTAAGTTCATAGAGCAGTTAATAACGCTGACGGAATTTCCCACAAATGGGAAAGGAATTTTATCAATATTGTACAAATTAGTTAAAGAAACAAGAAGTTATGTACTCACCATAACGTTCAATGTATGTAGTCCATCTCACCTCAACATTCTTACCCGTGGGTTCGGAGTCGAATATCGGCTCCGACTCGGCCAAACTTTTCTAGCTCGAAGTCTTCTATTGGCTGGACTAAGGAGGTATCCCATGCTGCACTGCTCTCTATCCCCAGATCTAGTTTGCTGCGAACACCGCACTCATACTTCATGCATAACAAAATCCCAACAAGAGGAATAAACTAAAGGTGAAGGGAACTCTAAAAACCAAGCCTAACCTCCAGATCCTCCAGGAAGGGGGAAGGTGGGAGGGTAAGTAAGAATGTGAGGTGAGATGGACTACATACATCGAACATTATGGTGAGTACATAACTTCTTGATGTCATGTAGTCCAATCTAGTCTACATTCTTACCCGTGGGACAGCGTCCCCAGCACCTACATCCTGGGAGGCTCAAAGGAAGATACTCCTGAGTACTGTGGAACCAAAGGAAGACCTGCCCCTAGATACCACGTCCAGTTTGTAATAAGTAACAAAGGTGTGAGGAGATGCCCAGGTAGCTGCAGCACAAATATCATCCATCTACAATCTGGCGTGGTAGGCTGTAGATGCTGATACAGCCATAGTAGAGTGAGCCTCGACTGGAAACGGTAGGTCTTTCCCCCCTGAAGAATAAATGAAAGAAATACAATTTGATATCCATCTGGATAGGGTGATCTTGGAGACAGGGGACCCAATTCTGATTTCTGAAAAGGAGACAAACAACTGATCAGATTTTCGGCGATCTTTGGTCCTGTGCAGATAGAATCGTAACTGTCTGTGTACATCTAGTTGATGAAATTTAAATTCTGCCTTGTTTGAAAAATGGGGAAAAAACACAGGCAACTCAATAGATTGATTGAGATTAGATATGGATGCCACTTTAGGAAGAAAAGAAGGGTTTGGTCTAAGAGACACCCTGTCTTTATGAAAGATCAAGTATGGAGGTTTGATAGAAAGAGCCTGAATTTCTGAAATGCATCTGGCTGATGTGATTGTCTATTAAGAAGGCCATTTTCCAGGTCAAGAATTTCAAGGCACAGGTAGCAGCAGGTTCAAATGGTGGTGAAGTAAAGGCTTGCAAAACAAAATTTAGATCCCAGGGCATAATAGGAGGGCGAAGTAACAGAGTGCCCTTCAGGAAAGCCTTACAGAGTCTGTGGGCCATCAGACTAGGCTCATTAGCAATATGAAAATTAGAAATCACTGCCAATTGAACTTTAATGGTAGCGGACGCTGAGCCCTGCTGGAAAAGCATAGACAAGAACTCCAAGACGGAAGCAATTGGAGCTGTGTAAGGGTCAGTTCCCTGGGCAAGAGCCCAAATAGAAAATCTTTTCCATTTGCTGAAATAAATTCTCCTTGTAGAGGACTTATGAGAGGACGATAAAATGTGAACCACCTCAGGTGAAAAATGATGAAGCCTAACAAGCGACGGAATTGGAGAAGCCAGGCTGTCAACCTGAGGGTCCGCAGAGGGGGGTGGAACTGTCCCGACATGTGTGTCAGTATGTCTGGTACTGGGTCCAGAGTCCAAGGAGGGTCCACCATGTATGGATGGAGAAAGGGGAGGCCAGTGTGGGGCAATCAGGATCATTCTGCTTCCCAAGGATTGCACTTTCTGAATCACTCTTGATAGCAAGGGAAACGGAGGGAAAGCATAGAGCAGACCGGAGGGCCAATCGTGGACTAGAGCGTCCCTGGGTGACTCCCCCTGTGGGGGGATCAGCGAGAAATAGCTGCTGCATTTGGCATTGAGGGGGCTGGCAAAAAGATCACAGCAAGGCTGACCCCATCTGCTGAAGATTCGTTCTGCAACCAGACGATTCAGGGACCACTCGTAAGGCATCAGAATAGCTCTGCTTAGCCTGTCTGCTATCACGTTGGACTTCCCCAGAATGTGCGTTGCCTCCAGGAACCGATGGGAAGAAACTGCCCACTACCACACTTGCATGGCCTCTCTGCACAGGGGGTATGATCTGATTCCTCCTTGCTTGTTCAGATACCTCACAATGGACATGTTGTCCGAGTGTACTGCAATAGTCCTGAGAGGAAGAAAGCTCTGAAGTGCCCGCAACGCAAGTAACTCCGCTCTCATCTCTATGACGTTGATGTGCAGATGTATCTCATGATCTTACCACGTGCCTTGGACTGTCCTGCCAAGATAATGCCCCCCACACCATCTGGGAGGCATCCGTGGTCACTGTGGCAACATGGGGTGAATGAACGAAGGGTTTCCCCCTGTCCAGATTGTTGGTGCAAAGCCACCATCTGAGATCCTGTTTGCATCTGTCCGTGAGCAAGATCTGATGGGAAAGTGGGAGTCTTTGGAAAGACCACTGGGCAAAGAGGAGCCATTGAAGGAGCCTCATGTGCAATTTCGCTAGAGGGACTAACATAATTGTTGCTGCCATAGTGCCCAGGAGTTGAAGAACCCATCTTGCCTTTACTTTCCTGAGGGGTAACAGGGCTTGTACTTGATTTTGTAAGACTGAATAACAAAATCCCAACAAGAGGAAGTAGAAAGGTTCGCCTCTGAACAGTGTCTAGCTCTGCACCTATAAAGATGACACGCTGTGAGGGCAACAAGGCAGATTTTTCCCAGTTCAGTGTTATGCCTAACAGCTGACAGAGTGTGATGGTAGCGTCCCTGGTTTGTATTAGTAGATGCCTGGTGGGGGCGGTGAGAAGACAATCATCCAGATATGGAAACACTTGGAATCCTTGACGTTTCAAGTGAGCAGTCACCACCGCCAAACACTTGGTTAACACCCTGGGGGCTGTGGTGCGACCAAAGGGCAGGGCTCGAAACTGGAAATGACTGGCTCCCAGCCAGAAGCGTAGGTGACTCCTGGATGCCCTGTCCATCTTGATATGGTAGTAAGCATCCTTGAGGTCGATGGAGTACATCCATACGTTTTTTCCCAACAATGGGAAAATCGACTGAACAGTGACCATTTGGAACTTGGACTTTTGTACATAGTGGTTTAATTGGCTGAGATCTAGAATGGGTCTCAGGTCTCCTGTTCTTTTCGGCACCAAAAAGCATCTTGAGTAAGTCCCTAATCCGATATGGTCTGAGGGGACATACTGGATGACTCCTTTTTCTAGCAGCTTTGAAACTTCTGAAACTGCCTGATCCATTTGACTGGGTGGAATGTCCGGGATTTTCCTGAATGGAGGGGGGTCTGATGATAAGGGGATGGCATAACCTCCGGAAATTATTCGTAATACCCATCGATCCTGGGTGATGCTTTCCCAGGCTTCCAGGTAGAATGATATGCGGCCCCCGACTGGCTCTGGAAACACACAGTCGGGCATCCCATCAGGGACGATAGTAGGGAGAACCGCAAAAGGAATCACGGTCTCCCGAATTGCGGGAACCTCCCCTGCCTCTAGGATGGCGTCTCCCTGAATAACCTCACCCTCCTCTGCCTCTGGAGGGGGGGCTCACCTTGGGCACCGGGAAAAAACTTCTGTGATTTCTTGAACCACATCTTCCCACCTCTCTGGGCCTTGGGGTAAGGTCTAGAGGGGAGGGAAAAATGGATCCTTACAGCAGACAGAGTCTTTCCCTCTTGCTCGCACCTGGTGAGGGTGTCTTTCACCTTGGTTCCAAACAAAGAGGAACCATCAAAGGGGGCGTCTGTGAAAGAAGACTTGAAGGCCTCTGCGAAATGACAAAGGCGCATCCAGGCTTGCCTCCTAAGGGGGACCCCTGAGCTTGCTGCCCTACTCGCTCCCTCGGCTGCATAGGAAATGAGATGCATGGATGAGTTAACAATGGAGTTGAAGATAGACACCTGGGCGTTAACCGTCTGGGCCACTGCCTCCAGAATGTTACCCACTAGAGTATCACCTAACTCCTTGAGGAGATCTCTCTGGAGCAGAGTAAAATGAGACAGGTAGTTCAGTGACCGTAATGTAAAGGTTGCTGATGAGAGGGTATGCTTTCCGTACTGGTCCACCTTGTTAGGAGGATGGACGTTGGAAGAAGTCTCTGCTACTTCCTTCTGAGTGGCCGCCGCCACCACCATGGCATCTACATGGACTCCTTTGGACAAAAACTCCTTACCTGGGGAGCAGATAGAAATTTATTGGGTCTCCTGGGTACGGGTTCCACAGAATCACGGTTCTCCCACAACCTTCGACAAATTAAATCCAAGAGCTCGTCGAAGGGTGGAGACACCCAGGAGGTGGAGGGTTGAGCACCAAAGGCCTTAAGGAAGACCGACTCCTCCTCGGAGGGGGCTCTGGATGGCCAGTCACCTCTCTGTTTCAATATCTCCAGAATGTCACAGAAAGAAACATAGTCAGAGGATGACTTGGGGGACCCCTCCGATTCCTCGAGGTCGGTATCTGAGGTGAGAGACTCATCCTGGGAGTCTATGTGCTTCCTCTTGCACGTTTTCTTTCTAGGGGGCTCCTCAGGCACAGACTCTGAGGGGCCATCAGAAACATGGGGACCACTAGTGGGGGTATCCCTAGGCCTTGGGGCTCCACTGTCAACAGATAGGTGATGATCATAGGCTCTAGCCAGAGTGGACGGGGACGGAATGACCGATCTGCATGATGTGGCTGAAGATCTGGCCAGTGCGCTCCGCATGGCCTCAAAGGCTTGCCCCCCCCCCACGAGTCCGAGGACCATCCGGCCTCCGAGACCATGACAGGGGTCAGGGTTCCACGAACCGAGCGGGAGACTTGGAACCAAAAGGTGTCCCGAAGTGTCCCCCTCGGGTCTGACTGAAGAAACCCGAGTCCCGAACCTTGTGGACGGGGCCGACAGGGTCGGAGCCGATGTCGGTACAGATAAGCCCGGAGGGGCATCGGAACTGACACAGGAACATCACATGGAGTGGAGCATTCCAGCTCCGAAGACAGAGATGCGCTCGGAGGAGCAATCTTTGAAGGTATCGGGACAGGCTCCTGAGCAGAGAACAATTTAGCCAAAACCGGAGACTGAAGGAGCCTCTGTACCACTCTATCGACATCCATATCTGAGAGTGTCCTGGAGGATTTGGAGGACAGGGAAGGAGATCGAGATCTCCTCTCAGGTGACCCTGGTCTAGTAATGGGCGATCGGCTCCGAAGAGGTTCCAATATAATTGGAGCCTACGCTGGTTCCATTACTACCGGCACTTTCTGCGGCTATCAAGGATAGTAGAGCCGAGGAGGTCGAATCTAGTCTAATTACTTTCTCCGATGGCTCCGAAGAGACAGACGGAACCTCAGATCTCTTTTTAGACTTAGCAGATTTTGATTTTGACTTAGAACTGGAAGCAGAATCCATAGCCTCTTCAAAAGATGGTTTTAAGAGTCCCTTCAAGATTAGCTTATTCTTTCTCTCTTGGAGCACCCTGGGACTGAAGGCATGGCAGAAGCTGCAGGACTCCTGCAAATGGATTGCTCCCAGACAATAAACACATACTGAGTGTCCGTCGGTAATGGACATCTTGTAACCGCACTTAGAGCACTTTTTAAAACCCGAAGGTTTGTGCTCCTTCTGATCTTTGGACATCCTAAGGTTATACACAAAAACCACCAAACAAGCAGTCACAGCAGAACTGAAAACTACGGCGAAATGAAAACTAGAGTCACCACACCCCACGCAAAGCGTGGGAACAACAAATACTCAACAGCAGCACCACACACAAAAAGGCAACAAAACCTCTAACTAAAATGGTTAGGAGACACTAAAAAAACCTCTAATTTAAACGTTTTTTTCTTTTAACAAGACAAAAACACAGGCACAAGAAAGGGGATGGACTAGGTCCTCTAACTAAAACGGGCCTAGCCCACTGGAACAGTTAGTAGGATACCAACAAACACCCACACTACAACAATACACAACAACAAGGAAGTAGCTCTTAAAATAGCTTTTGTTGATCCAATACTCTCAAAAAGATGAAGAAAAAAGGGTAATTAGCCACAGCCAAGCGAGACCACGTCTGAGCTACACGAGCGGCAAACAAGATCTGGGGATATAGAGCAGTGCAGCATGGGATACCTCAGTCCAGCCAATAGAAGACTTCGAGCTAGAAAAGTTTGGCCGAGTCCTAGCAGATATTCGGCTCCGAACCCACGGGTAAGAATGTAGGCGAGATTGGACTACATAACATCAGGAGTTCATAATAAACAAAATATATGGAAATACTATGAAACAGTCAATGGTAAAATGCCAGATGATAAAGACAAAAAAATAATTCTTACAACTCCAAAACTAACATCTTTATCACTATACTGGCAACCTTTCACATAACGTATACACAGAACATACTTAACACAACGCAAATTAGAACTAATATAGAAGAAAGAAAATAGACGTTAGGGATGTAAATCACAATCAATAGCCAATTGGCAACATATGTTCTATGAATGTCATTTACTTAAACAATATTGAGAAAGTATTAACGATTTGTTACAGGCACTTTTCACTGATAATTTTCAACTTACAAAATCTCTAGTTTTGTTGGAACACAAGAAGGCACAGGTGTATTCAAGGCAAAAATATGTAATTTTGTGGACTCTCCTTGGTATTGCAAGGAAAAATACTACACAGAACTGGAAAGCTGCAACTCCTCCCAGTTTTAAACATTTCAAGAACATGGTTTTATCAGTCTCGCAGTTGGAATTGAAAACAATCAAGGGAAGAACAGAACAACCTACTTCCTTACGCTTTGCATGGCAGAATGTAAATCAAGTGCTGGAAAGAGAAGACTAATAAATTATAATCTAATTCAAAGACGCATTCAAGAAAACAAAGTTTTTTCAAGTACAGACATCCTATGTAAATAATTGGTTTTGTAATGTTTGTTTTTGGAATTGTTTCTTCACTTTAAGCTTTGACTATGTAATTATTTTTTTGATATACATACTGTATATATGTTTATGCTTGTGAAAATCAACTGTATATTGATACTTCAAGCACTTCATAAAATGTATCTTCTTCTTCTTTCGGCTTTTCCCGGTTAGGTGTCGCCACAGCGTATCACCTGTCCGCTCATGATTGGCAGTGGAGTTTCACGGTGTCGAGTTGCCAGCCCGGCGCCCAACCTTCCACAGAAGGTGCACACACTCACACCTAGGGCCAATTTAGAGTGTCCAATCCACCTACTTTGGGATGTGGGAGGAAACCGGAGCACCCGGAGGAAACCCACGCGGCCACATGGAGGACATGCAGACTCCACACAGAAGGCACCCCAGCAGAGGATCGAACTGGAGAACTTCTTGCTGTGAGGCGTCAATGCTAACCGCTGCACCACCGCCCACTTCATAAAATGCATCTAAATATTCTTAATGTCCATTATCTCGTGGTACCACACTGCTGACAAAAAAGGGCTGAACTTGTACTGAAAAACAGATGTGCAAATAACACTGATATCCCAATCCTTAAGACAACATACATAAGCAGAAAAAATAGCTAACTAAAATTATGCTTGCATAAATAAATTATACCAAACAAAAGTGCTGAAACTACAACAAGACTATTTAAAAGTAAATGTATCCTTACAAAATTACAGGGCAGTTGCTGAAAAGTTACAGTTAATATAATAATTCAGATATAGGTAATTCATCAGAGATCCCAAATTATTTGCTGGTACTTTAAAATTAATACACTCCAGTGACAATGATGAGGATTATTGCTTTGAGCTTTAATCCTCTAAGACGAGGGCTTGATTCTCACGCAGTAATATTAAAAACGTTCAAGCGGAAGGAGAATGCATCTTATTAAAAAGACAGTGAGAGATGGGAAAATAAAAATATACAGATGAGCCTATTAGTTTAAGTCAAATGGTTTGTGATTGATTCACTGAATCCCAGACATAAAACATTACAACCCATTTCAGCAAAACTCGAGTGCTTTTTTTATACAAGTCCTACAGATAGCAAGTCGCGTCCATGTCTACTTGCTAATCCTCAATCTGTGAGTCAAGATTCAACAGACAGACAGACACACACACATTTACCTTCAAGTGTTGTCATACATTCACATTGTCAATGTCTTTGGTCAGACATGGCACAGGCAAGTATTCAACTGATTGCAAAATGCTGATATGTTGTGTGAAACTGTGGTGTAGCTTGGATTGGTAATTTTCCCCTTTCCAACTGCAGTGCAATCTCAGAGTTGGTATATATGCCGCAGGTAGACGCCTCCAGCAGAAAAAAAAACACCTGTTTTATGTCTACTTAATGGTTGAGGTGTGATGGAGTACGGATTGACTGAAAGTGCTTCAATGGGTGTGTGCTTGATCATTTTTTTTATTTATTTTTTATTATTCATAGAGAGTTCAGATGCTTGCATAACTATGCAAGAATCATTATTTTTGAACATACTTGTAAAGAAACTATAAGGAAGACAGGATGCACAATAGTTCCAAACACAATGGATGACGGGTGAGCAAATTTGATGCTGAACACATGACCCAATGTCATCTCAACTCAAAGGGAGGAGGGATTAATCCTGACAATGCAAACCCACTCAACCATTGTTGTGTTCAATTTAGTAGAAATGAACTGCAGCAGAAACTATATCATCAGAATGCAGCAATTCATGACCTAAGCCCATGAAACCTCTGGCAGATATACAGCTGTCAATAAATAAACAGAGCTCTAATATTAGCAGCTGTCTAATTCAGCAAAAATGTTCCTATCAGGATGATTAATCTGCATTATTTGAAGATTTTATACATAGTTTCGTGTGTTTGTATTAACAACTTACGGGGTGTTCTCAGGGTGCATTTTTTTTTTGTTTGAGATTTTTATTTAAACAAAAAGTCTTGTAAAATGTGACATGTTTCAATGTAGATAAGAAAAAAATGCACAAAGGATTATCCTGACGAACATTAACAGGTGCATGTACCACAAAAGCTAGAAATAGACATTTAAATTTAAATTAAATTTAAATGAAAAACATTTAAATCAATGACCGTCTTTAATGCACAACGGCATCAAGAACACCATCAAAAACTAGGCAGCCTACATATTGTAAAGAAATTATTTACAGACTCTGCCTAGGTAATGTTAGCTACCACTTACCTCTTACCCTCCCTCTCCTATATGGAACCCCTATTATGACCAACTTACAAGCCTCACTCAGTTCTAAACCTGAACAGTGCGATAACATAGTTGCCAGATTCACTTGTAACAAACCCTACCATACCCACCACTGTTTAGCACTAAAAACACTTAACTGGTTCAAGCTTCCTCACCATCCATCTTACACTCAGCTCCCTTAACCCATGAAATCATCCATAACCCCATCTCCCCACCCTGCAAATTAGACCTCTTCTCCAACACTCTCTTCCAAACCATACCCTTTGGTCAAATAATAAACAACTGCTTCCATCAACAAACCACAAAGGGCTGCTGGGATCAGTCTCTATTCCAACAATGGAGCCAGAACTTGGAATAAAATTCCTATATAAATTAAGTCTATCACACACCTTCAAATTTTCAACCATTACTAAAATACTTTCTCTGTGCCTCCTGGCTTTGCTCCTGCTCCTCATCTGGAACATAGCTCTCTAACACTCTTCATCACCTTTCTTATACCTCCCTTTAAAGCACTAAATAATTTAACCTGCTTATCCCCTTCTAATCTCTCACTTTACTGTACTTCTTAAACTACTACACCTACTTCTAATTAACACAACCAAATTACTGTTGCATCACTGTTTCTCTTTTAATACTCAGACGTGCTTACCTCCTCTAATACCTCTCTATATTGTATTTCTTAAATTACTCTTATGTTATACATCACTCTTCTATCTGTAAAGTCAAAATACAAGACTTGTAAATGTAATGCTTTTGAATATCAATACAAATTTTATTATACTATTATGCTATGTATTAACTGAAACTGCATTATAAAATTTGTGACTGTAAATACTGATTTCAATAAATATGAAACCTTGGAGCATTTCTCCCGGGCCTCCACAAAAAGGGCACCTGTACCAGTCAAACTTTCACAGTAAACAATGCCAATAAATAAATAAATACATAAAAAAGCTGAAATATATAATAGGTGGGAATAATGACTTCTTACTATAATGGTAACACTTTCCATATTACTGTGGAATTTGAATAGTCTCACAGGTAAAGACAAAAAAGAAAGAACAGTTAATTATATTAAAAAAATCCTACAAGGGATGCATTTGGAAAGAACTTAGCATGTAAATTTGATAAAGGATTTCAGGATGGATTTCAGGATGGATATTCTGCAGACTACAGGGACAAAGGACAATTGAGCACTTATATTAAATGTTAGAGGAGCTCCAGTAGTGACAGAAGATGAAAAAAAAAGATAATGGCAGATTTGTGGTGATGGCGGGGGGGGGGGGTATTGGTAAGGGATGAGGATTACGCTGGCATTCATTTTTATTCTACCTAAAACTGATATTTTGGAGCTTAAAGAAATTTGGGGGAGAAGTAATCAGCTTTCAGCAATGAACATTACTTATAGGTGGGGACTGGAATTTGATTTGCAACAATGAGGATGTATCGGGGGATCTTGATGGGAAAATAAAACAGTATTGGGCAGATTTATGAAAACGTTTATGAAAATATTTGGCATGAAAGACATGAATTTTGTAATAGGAACTCAGAGAGAATTTACAGAGATCTTGTTCAGAAGTAATAAGAATTACTTAGAGGAGCTGACCAAGGTTAAAGTATTACTTAAGAATTACTTAGAGGGGTTGACAAAGGTTAAAGTATTATAAAATAAGGAGGATCTGAAAAAAGAGGTGCAATTGCAGAGTGCTAAGTAGAAAATAAGGGAGTACCTGGATAATAAGCATGAGATTAGAAAGACCACTGTTAAGCAATTTTTTTTTAATAACTCCAGGGCACAAATACTTTTGGCACAACTTAGGCAGCAGAAAGTTGAAAAAACTGTTGCCAAACTTTGGGAGCATATAACAAAAAAAAAAACTACAGATCCTGTAGCAGTACTGGAGATATTTCGGAAATTTTATGAAAATTTGTACAAAGCAGAGAAGGGGGGGTCAAGAAAAAGCACAAATGGAAACATTTATGGAAAAATTCAATATGCCAAGGTTAGGGGTAGAGGACACTCAACAACTAACAGTTAAGACAGAAGGAGAGGAGATAAAAATGGTGATGTATAACCAATCTACCGGAAAGTCTCCAGAAATAGATAGTATTGCAGTGGAAGTTTGAAAGTTAGGAGGAAAGGCACAAACTTCCTGGAATGGTGGCTGCAATATATAAAGATGGTAAAGACCCATCTGATCCAATTTCATGTAGGCCCATATATGGTCTGAAGAAGCCACTAGTAGTGGGAAAAGTGCTTACCTACTCGCATTTGTTTATTAAAGTTTTTATGGTTGTCGTGCGTCTGACTGTCGTTCAATTGGTTGCTTTTACACCATGATTATAAAATGTGTGTCTATAATGACTAAAATAAAATGGCAAAGTTGAAGCTTGAAGGTAAAACTGATAGATATGGACCAATGTAGTTATGTGGATGGGGAGGCAAACAACTGACTACATTAATAGAACAATGATGGTCCAGATGGGAAGCATCTTCTTCTTCTTTTGGCTTTTTCCCGGTTAGGGGCCGCCACAGCGGATCACCTTGTCTGCACATTGAATGGCAGTGGAGTTTTACAGTGTCGAGTTGCCAGCCCGGCGCCCAACCTTTCACAGAAGGCACACTCACACGCACACCTAGGGCCAATTTAGAGTGTCCAATCCACCTGCAGCATGTCTTTGGGATGTGGGAGGAAACCGGAGCACCCGGAGGAAATCCACGCGACCACAGGGAGGACATGCAGACTCCGCACAGAAGGCACCCCAGCCGAGGACCGAACCGGAGAACCTCTTACTGTGAGGCAGAAATGCCAACCACTGTACCACTGTGGCCGCCCGGTCCAGAGGGAAGCATAATGTTAGAAAATACCAATGTTATTTGTGGGTCTTGATGTTTCTGCAGTGGTACGGCGGTAGCGTTATTACCTCAAAGCAAGAGGTTCTCCCGTTCAATTCTCGACTTGGCTTGGGAGTGCCTTCTGTGTGGAGTCTGCATGTCCTCCCCGTGGTTGGGTAGCGATTGAAAGACATGCGTGCGTAAATGGGTGTTCCTTTGTTGAAGGTTGGGCGTCGAGCTGGCACCTCAGCATTTTGTAAAAATCTACTGCCAATCATTAGCGGACCAGAGTTCCGCTGTGGTGACCCCTTACTGGGCAAAAGCTGAAAGACAAACAACATTGCTGGGTCTTGATGCAGAGAAAGCATTTGACAGAGTAGGCTTGGCTGTTATGACTATGGCAATGGAAGCATTTGCATTTCGTAATACAATAAGGAGGTTAATCAGAAGGATACATGAGGGATCAGAGACAAAAAATAAAAGTGGGAGGGTTCCTCTCTGATAAGTTGTGTCTGAACGAAGGAACCAGGCAGGGGTGTCCTCTTTCTCCTTTGTTATTTGCATTATATTTAGAACCATTAGCAAAAAAAAAATAAGGGACTCAGAAATTCAAGGATATAATTGGCATGGTGTTTAAGAAAAGCTGGCTTTAATTGCAGATGATATTATTTTCTACCTGGTGGAACCAGAAAAGGCTATCTCAGTGTCAGGGGAATATTCTGAGGCAGGTTTTTTTTTTTTTTTTTTGGGGGGGGGGGGTATAAAATTAACGAAAATAAAACAAAGGCTATAGTTATAAACTGTGTACCCACATATGAACTGGTTCACCAATATCCATATTTATAGGGACAACATACAAGTATTTAGGAGTATGGATTAAAAAGGATTCAGTTATGGCAGTTAAGGTTATGGGAGAAGAGACTAAACAAAATAATATAAAAACTGAGAAACTGGCAGCTCTTGTCTATGGATATGGATAGCATGATACAAGCAGTAAAATTCTTTTATTCCCTTTAGTTTTGTACACAGATCAGGCATATTTTTATCAATTAGAGGAGATGTTGTGACATTAAAAAAAAAGAGTTGAAGGATTTTACTTCGCATGAGAAGAGTGCAGGAGTCAAGTCGGAGAAGGTGATCTTCCGAATAGAGCAAGGATGTTTAAGAAAACCTGATTTGAGGTATTTTAGAGGTATACACTTAAGTCTCTTACACATAGCAAAAGTAGAAAGCCACAATTCAAAGTGAAAAGGGAGGATAACAAAGCAGGGGGGATAAGTTCAAGAAATAAGGAAAGAATGAAATTTTGGATGCAGTTCCTCAAGGAGAATAACAGTCAAAGAATGTTTAAAAAATAGAAGTTATGTTCTTACCATAACGTTCCATGTTAGTTGTCTTCTTCTCGCCTTCTTCTTGCTGGATGGACTGCCACTCTAAAAGCTTGAGAGTTGGTTCCACCGGCTCGAGGCTCCCCTTATATCCCACAATGCTAGGCGAGAGTTACCTCAGATCTCGTTTGTAAGCTAACCCCAGCTTATAAAAGTAAAAGAATAACTCTAAACAGAGTCCACCTCTAACAACAGGAAGAAAGAAGGGTGACCTACATCCTGAACCGGGAAATATGCACAATAGCATATGCCTAAGAAAGAGGTGGTAGAAAGAGAGGTCACAATCACAACTCCTCGCCTGTCCAGGCCCGGGGAAGGAGGGTGAAGCATAAGAAGAAGACAACTAACATGGAACGTTATGGTAAGAACATAACTTCTATATGTTAAGTTGTCTATCTCGCCTTCATTCTTGCTGGATGGGACAGCACCTTGTCCCGGTGGCCTAACGGAACAGACTCCTGAGAACAGTGGAACCAAAATTAGCTCTATGCCTAGAAGCTAAGTCCAACTTATAATGAGAAATAAAAGTGTGAGGAGTAGCCCAAGTAGCCGCTGCACAAATGGTGTCAATAGGCAGTCTGTCTTGGAAGGCTAAAGAAGTAGCCAAAGCTCTGGTGGAATGGGCTTTAGGTTTATTAGGCAGTTTTGGTGTCTAATTTCATATACAAGGGAAATCAAAGATGTTAGCCATCTGGATAATGATACCTTTGAAACTGAAAGTCCCTTTCTGCTTTCCATAGGAGACAAACAGCTGATCAGATTTTCTGAATTGTTTTGTTCTATCCAAGTAGTACCTCAATTGACGATGAACATCCAGGCAGTGTAATTTTGTTCAGACCTATTGGAATATTCTGGAAAAAGACAGGGAGGTCAATGCTTTGGTTTAGATTTGACGTCGAGACCACCTTAGGCTTAAAGGACCGGTTTGTTCCTATCGATACTCTGTCCTTATGAAACAATAGATAAGGAGGTCGACAGCTGAGTGCTTGAAGCTCTGAAACTCTTCTAGCTGAAGTAATAGCTACCAGAAAAAGAGTCTTCCAAGATAGCAATTTTAAAGAACAGGAGACTGCAGGTACGAAAGGGGGAAGAATCAAAGAAGCAAGTACTAAATTTAGGTCCCAAGGAGAAGGAGGATTTCTTATAGGAGGTCTGAGAAGAAAAACTCCTTTTAAAAAGGCTTTGCAAAGCTTGTGGGACATTAAGGCAGATTCAGAAATACCCACATGAAAGTTAGAAATAGCTGCCAATTGAACTTTAAGAGTAGAGGGAGATGAACCTGCATGGAAGAGTTCAGCTAGAAAATCAAGGACTAATTGGATGGAAGCAGTGAAAGGATCTATGTCCTTTTCTTGAGCCCAATATGTGAAGCATTTCCACTTACTCAAATAAATCTTCCGAGTGGAAGATTTATGGGAAGCTATCAAAATATCTCGAACAGAGTGAGATAATTGAGGAAGCCTGGCTAAGGTTGGAACTGGAGGAACCAAGCAGTGAGGTTCAGAGAGGGAGGATGAAACTGACCCGACTGATGGATCAAAAGATCTGGAACTAGGTCCAGATTCCACGGTCGCCCAAAAGAAATTGATGTAGAAAGGGGAACCATACCTGTCGAGGCCAGTAAGGAGCAATGAGGATCAATGAGGCCTTCTGAGCGATAGCTTTCTGTATCACTTGAGAGATTAGTGGGAAGGAGGAAATGCATACAGAAGTCCTAAAGGGAATAGAGTGAAATATTCTCTGCACTTGCTGTTTTGGGGAGTAGCAAAAAGATCGCAGCAAGGCTGACCCCACTTGAGGAAAATTTCTCTCACCACAGAGTCTTTCAGAGACCACTCGTGAGGCATGAGGATTGCTCTGCTCAACTTGTCCGCAATTTGATTGGACTTCCCGGGGATGTGCGTTGCTATCATAAACCGCTGAGAAATCGCCCATTGCCACAGTCTGAGTGCTTCTCGACACAGGGGATATGACCTGGTTCCACCTTGTTTGTTGATGTACCACACTACAGACATATTGTCTGTCTGGATTGCAATCGTTCCCAAGGGAAGTGAGTCTTGAAGGACTTGCAATGCTAAAAGCACTGCTCTCATCTCCAGAACATTTATGTGCAAGTGGTTGCCATGTGCCCTGGACCGTCCTGCCCTGATAATGCCCCCACCCGATCAGGGAGGCATCCGTTGTCAGAGTAGCAACCGGAGGGTGGAACAAAGGGTCTTCCCAACAAGAGCTGAGGGAAGACATCCACCACATGAGATGATTTTGATCATAATGGTGTGAGACATTGGAAGTTCCTGGTATGACCATTGAGTAAAGAGCATCCATTGAAGGATCCGCATATGGAATCTGGCTAATGGAAGCAGGGTATGGCCGCCATAATTCCTAACACTTTCAGAACTAATCTGGCTTTGATTCTGTTGTTGTTGAAAAGGAGTGAGACCAGTTTGTGAATGTCTGTTATTCTCTGATGTGTTAGTCTCGCAGACATGTCTACTGTGTCTAGATTTGCGCCTATGAAAGTAATAGACAAAACAGACTTTTCGCAATTTATTGAAATGCCTAACTTTTGACAAATGCGAAAAGTGTAATCCCTGGCCATCAGAAGGAGATGCTTGGTGGGAGCTGTGAGGAGCCAGTCGTCCAAATATGGAAACACGTGGAATCCTTGTCGCCTCAGGTGAGAAGCTACCACTGCCATGCATTTGGTAAACACCGGGGCAGTGGTGAGACCAAAGGGCAGGGCCCTGAACTGAAAATGACTGGTTCCCAGCCTGAAGCGGAGGAATCTTCTGGAGCATCTGTTCATTTTTATGTGATAGTACGCATCCTGAAGGTCTATAGAGCACATCCAGTTTCCTTTGCCCAAAAGGGGAAGGATGGATTGCAGCGTGACCATCCGAAATCTTGTTTTCTTGACTGATCTGTTCAAGATACTGAGATCCAAAATTGGTCTCCAGTCCCCTGTTTTCTTTGGAACTAAAAAGAACCTTGAGTAGATTCCGGATCCTTGCTGGTCTGCTGGAACTGGCTGAATTGCTCTTTTGTAAGCAGTTTTGAAATCTCCAAACCGCTAGATCCCTTTGAGCGGGTGGAACATCTGGAAGGGATTTTTTTGATTGATTTGGAATGCGAAGAAAGGGAATAGAATAGCCTTCGGAAATGATGGACTGTACCCATTTGTCTTGAGTCAGGGATAGCCAGGCTTCTGGGTACAGTGACAATCTTCCCCCGACTGCCTCCGAAGATGGGCAGTCGGGCAACACCTCAGGGATGCTGAAAGGGCTTGTCAGGAAGGCTTCCGATTGCCCTGGTTCTGCGGACCCCCTGCCCCTAGGACCATTGTTATTCCCGCTCTGCCTCTGGCGGGAAACGACTCCAGGCGAAGTCCCTTGAGATTGTTTACGGAACCACATCTTTCCACCTTTCTGGCCTTTGGGGTAAGGCCTAGAAGGAGTAGAAAACGGACTCCGACAGCAGAAAGGGTCTTGCCATCAGTTTCGCACCTAGTCAAGGTTTCTTTCACTTGAGGATCAAAGAGATGATCCATCAAACGGGAGTTAGTGAAAGACGCCTTGAAGGGGTCCGAAATTACATAGCCGCATCCAGGCATGCCTACGTAAGGCCACACCTGTCCCTGCGGCTCTACCGCTCCATCAGCCGTAAGAGAGAAGGCGATGGAGGAGTTGGTTATGGAGTTAAGGGTAGCCAGCTGCGTATTCATCTTATCTTGAAAACCCGCAGCTGTAGGGTCCTTTAACATTTCACCTTGATCAAGTCCCTTTGAAGACGAGTAAAGTGGCATAGGTAGTTCAGCGAACGCATGGTAAATGTCGCTGACGAGAACATCCGCTCTGTCCATGGACCTAGATTCCTTGTTAGGTGGATGGACAGGTACTGAAGGATCAGCTAGCTCCTTCTTAGTGGCAGCAGCTACCACCATAGCATCCACAGAAACTCCTTTTGTTAAGAACTGTTTGTCTGCTGGTGCCGTTATGAACTTGGAGGGCCTCCTGGGAGTGGGGTCCACTGAATCAGGAGCCGTCCATGCCTTCTTAGCAACCACCTGCATGAGGGGGTCAAGGGGAGACACCCAGGAGGTGGAAGGGCGAGAGCCAAACGCCTCAAGGTACACAGATTCATCCTCGGGTTGAGGGCTGGCCATTTCCCTCTGTTTCAGGATCTCAGTATGTCTGCAAATGAGACATCTTCAGAAGGAACCCTCAGAATCATCCAAATCTGTGTCAGACGTGATGGACTCAGGTGAGTCAATGTGTTTCCTCTTACACTTCCTCTTCCGAGGGGCCTCTTCTGCCAAATCAGGACAGGCCTCGAAGAGGATGAAATCCTACAGGGAGTTCCTGAGGAGCTGGCTCTCTGCGGTCCGGGATGAGGGGACTTGACCTGAGGCACCGTGGAGTAGAGCCAGGCTCTAACACCTCCATGACTCGATGCACCCCTGTCAGGCAAAGCCAGAGGTCCCGCTAAGAACCTCCGCACCGACAGTGATGGCTAAGTCCGCGCCGAGATTCTTCCAAGGAAGGAGCTCAAGAGAGTCAAGGAGGAATATATTGATGGACGGGCAGGCATCGACTGATGAGTCGGGCTCTGAAGCATCTGGGCCAGTGCCTCGACTTAAGAAGTCGACTCACTACCCTCTGAAGGTCATGATCCGACAGCCTCGATGACCTAGAGGAGATCTTTGGCCCGCTCAGACAGCAAGGGAGATCCTGTAGCCGAATGAACGGAGCCAAGAGATGGTGACCTGACCTCTTCCTCCAGCCGGAGGAACCACAGAAACTGTGGACTGAGACTCATCGGCTCCAGCCGAGCCGATGTAGGCAGAGGTTTAGAAACCTTAGGTCTCGGCTCAGCTGTCGGAGCCAAGACCTAGATGCCTTAGAGGGTTTCCTGTAGAAACAGAAAGGGAAGGCTTGAGTAAGCCTTAAAATCAATTTATTTTTAGCCATGGCACACAGCACAGGAGTCCTGCAGGTGCAAAGGTCCCAGACTGTCAGAGACATTTTCTGACAGCACGCATCACACTTCTTGAATCCGAGACCTTTGCTTCTTTAGACATAACTACAGGTGTAATCACACACACAGTCACAAACACACTAATTACACCCTGTCTAATTAAAATATATAATAAACCACTAACTAGGTTTTAAGAGAAAAATAACACACACTCCACTAGGGAAGGAAAAGAGGCCTGAAGGCCCAAGGGAAGAACTTAAAGTTCTTGAGGAAAAACAGGAATTTTAAAGAAAGGGGATAAGAATTTCTAAACTAAGGAAATAAAAATATTAAAATTAAAGGGGTTTTAATAGACTAAGTACACTAGAAAGTCACTTACCAAGAACCGGTAGAAAACCAACACCTCGATAGCTGTAGCGGCAAACAAGATCAGAGGTAACTCTCGCCTAGCATTGTGGGATATATTGAGCGGTGGAACCAACTCGAGCTTTTAGAGTGTGGAGCCGAGGTCAGCTCCGAACCCATCCAGCAAGAATGAAGGCGAGATAGACAACTTAACATCTGATTTTAGACACTAAATGATAACCATATGATCAATCTGAATAATTAATTAACACAAGCACTTTTTTTAAAAAAACACTAGATAATAAAAGATTTCATTTTAATATAAATGAGGTATAAAAAACTGTGCGACAATACTGCTATATATTAATGCAATGAAATCCGCTGTGATTTTAATCAACATTTGATATTGATGTTTTCATTTAAGCCTGGAATTTTATCTGCTTGCAACATTATTTTGCCTTTCAGCTTCCTTCACTTCTAGCCTCCTGTTAAGATCTCCACTGTATACCTTACATACAACATGGTCAATGACAAAAAAAAGAGAATTTTTAAAAATCCGGACAAGAAAGGGCAAGTTTTCCTAATGCATTTCCTAAGTCTTTGTTTTTAATGGCTAAAACATGTTCATAAATCCTCTTTGATAATCTCCTGGTTGTTTTTCCTGTATAAAATCTTTCATAATGCACATGTCAGAAGGTAAATAACTAAACATGAATTACAGTTAAATATTTCCCTTGCCCAAATCTGCTGTCCCAAATACTTTAAAACTATACTTGACCCTTCATTTATATACCTACAGTATTTACAACTGTAACATTTAAACGTTTCACATCTACTGTAGTTTTCTGTTACTAGTACTTTCTCAAAAATATTCTTAAAGTTGTAAGATTTTTTTTTTGTACGTGAATTTTGGTTTAGCACCGATTACAGGAGACAGATTTTTATTCCCTAGAAAAATTCTCTAGTTATTATTCACAGATTCCCTTATTTTGCCAGAATCTGGCGAAATAGGAAGGGAAATGCTCTTAAAATTCTCCTGATCTTTTTGTCTCTCTGTCTTCTTGAGACCAGTTAAAATGATGGGTGAAAACCTAGTATAAAATTAATGAAAATAAAACAAAGGCTATAGATATAACTGTGTACCCACAGCATACACTGGTTCACCAATATCCATATTTATGGGGACAAGATAAACGTATTTAGGAGTGTGGATTAAAAAAGGATTTAGTTATGACAGCTAAGGTTATGTGAGAAGAGACTAAACAAAAATAATACAAAAACTGAGAAACTGTCACCTCTTGCTTATGGACATGGATAGCAAGATACAAGCAGTAAAAATGTTTTAGTACACAGATCAGGCATATTTTTATCAACCATTTGAGAAGTTGTGGACAGTAATAAAGAGAGGAAGTATTTTATTTGGGAGGAGAACAGTGCAGGAGTCAAGTGGGATAACTTGATCCTCAGAATAGAACAAGGAGGTTTAATATCATCTGACTGGGGATATTTTAAAGCTACACAGCTAAGGCTCTCATACATAACAAAAGCAGAAAGCCACAATTCAAAGTGTAAAGGGATGATAACAAAGCAGGGGGGTAAATTCAAGAAAAAACAGAATGGGATTTTGGATCCAGTTCCTTAAGGAGAATAATAATAGTCATAACAGTCATACAGAATGTTATATTCATAAAGTAAGAGAAAGTATACTAAGAACTAAGCACGGGAATGGAGTTGACTGCAATTAAGGGTACAGAAAATAGACAAGAGGGTGCTGCAATCTACTGAAAGACGATGGCAAAGGAACCAGTGTATTGGGAACAAATAATTAGAGAAGGAAAGATAACAGAATGGGAAGAAGTCAAGAAGACTTTTGGATTGCAGGCTAGTGATTCACTTCAATCAGGGATTGATATCAGAGTATGGGCAAAGAGAAATAGATAGTGGAATCCTAAATGAAAGACCTGCACTGGCTGATATCTAACTGAATATAGCTACTGTAAAAAACAGATAATTAGTAGGACATATAAAATATTGCACTATATCTACAGGAATCAATCAGAAGAGGTCAGAGAAGATTAGGAAGAGAGATTAGATTTGCAATTCACAAAGAAACAATGGAAGGACATGTGTATGGCTCCCAAATATGCAACAATATCCACAAGAGTTAGATTTTTTTTGCTTGAAAGTGTTTGCACAGACACTTTTACACCCCGAGCAGACTTCAAATAATGTTTCCTCAGGTAGACAGTAAATGTTAGAGATGTTCATAGGTAGGTACTAGCTATCGGCCTTGGGGCCTATACAAGTCCAGCCAAAAAGGTACCCTGGCTTTTGCCACCCAAGAAAATAATTGTCCTGTGACACTGTCGAGCAGAGCCACAGAGGTGATCCCTGGGGTGAATTTCCTATTTCCCATCCAATCATCAAAATTCAATGCTAATGAGGAGCTTTTTGTTTGATACAGATAAGTAGTTTACTCCAGAGTATGGGAAGTCTCTGGGAAAGGAATCTATCCCTCCGGCATGTTCTTTTTATTGTGGTGACAAGGTTTAGGGCCCTAGAGCATGTAGCTCAGAGGGATTGGGATTTCTTTAAGTGGAGCATGTCCAACGGCTATGGGTTTGACATAGCTTTGTATGTTAGGCAGAGATCACCTCCGAGTAGGTGATATGCGATGGAGTAAAGCTGTTTTTTTTCCAGACGGTCTGCGTAGGGCATCTGTTTGAGGCCAGTAATCCTCTTTGTGAGGTATTTCTGCAGCCTTTCCAGTTGATGTAGATGTCTTGTGAGGTACATATCCAAAAGGGGCACTGTACTCTATAACAGGTGTAATGAGTGATGAGTAGATGGAACAATGACCTCTTTTTTTCTGGATGAGAAACCTTTTGTGATGAGGTGTGCCATGTAGAAGGATTTCCTGACTACTGTGGTGATGTGATTATCAAAGGAGAGACTACTGTCCACCTGTGTCCCAAGGTCTCATCACACTTTTGGTGTTAAGCATACTATCGCTTATGTTGTAGTTCATGGGTACAGAGTTTTTACCAAAGGGGATGACAATGCACTTTTTGGCATTGAGCTTGAGGCCATGGCTTTGACACCAGGCATCTGTCTCAGTGAGGCCCTTTTGTAGGATGGTCACATCGTTAGGAGATTCGATTATGGCTCCTAGTTTGCAGTCATCTGCGAACTTCATTAGCCAAAGGCCTTCTGTGTTGGCCAGTACTTCAGAGAAGTAGATACCAAACAGGAGAGGACCCACGACTGAACCCTGTGGTACTCCACTTGTCACTGGTCTGAAGTCGGATTTTGAGTCTGCTACTTTCACAGTGTGGGTTCTGTCAGTGTGCCAGTTGGCAACACATCTTGTGACATAGGGATTTATACCTAGTTTAGTGAGTTTATCTATAATTCCAGAGTGGGGGATGATATCGAAAGCCTTGGCAAGATCTAGATAGGCTGTGTGAACCACCTTACCCTTGTCTATGGCTTTGATGGCTGCTTCAAAGAAGTCCATCAGGTTTAGGAGACATGATCTGCCTTTTACAAACCCAAAATGGGTGGGGTCCAGAGTTTGGAAATTACCAATGTCTTTGTTTACAAGTTCCATGATGATACATTCCATGGCCTTGCAGACCAGGCTCGTCAGGCTAATGGGGTGGTAGTTCCCGGGGTCCGTGGTGGCTCCCCCCTTGTGGAGTGGAATAACCGTCGCTGTGCGCCATTCAGCAGGCACAAAGCCTGAGGTGAGGCTATGAATGAACATGGTACTTAAGTGGGATGCCAGTTCATTTTGTAGTTCGTGTAGAACGCAGCCTGGGATGCTGTCTGGTCCCATGGATGCTGTGTTCTTGGCTTTGGAGAGTGTGGTTTTTACCTGTGCAGCCGTGATTACAGGAACTTTGCATTCTTCCAGTATAGAGACGGGCTCTTTAGGGGGTGAGAGGGGGGTAAAGTTAGCACTGAAACTATCTGCCAGAATATTGGCAATATCAGTTGGGTCTGTATATTTAGTGCCATTGTGCTGTAACTCACAGCAGATCTGAGTGTTGCCATTGAGATTCTTGACATAGCTATAGAATGCTTTGTGGTTGTCTTTAGAATCAGTGGCGATTTTGTTTTGTAACTAGCTTTGCAGGATTTTATCAGGGATCGCAGCTTCTTACTGAGGCTGACAAGGGAGCTCCCCCACTCATGGGATTTTACTCTCTTTTGCAACAGTTTCTTCCTTCTGTTGTACAGTTTGTTTATGGCAGGGGACCACCAGATTGGCTTCCTTTTTTTGGAGGATAGCATCTTGGTTCTGTTTTGGATAACACGCTCCATGCACTCATGTAAGTGCTTATAAAGTGCAATTGTGTAGGATTCAGTAGTCATAACTGTATTGCCCATCTGCATGGGTGTCAAAGTTCACCGCTTCTGTTTTAAGAAGCATGAAGTTGGCTTTGGAGAATTTTTTTACCATGGTTTCCTTAATGGAGCATGGGGGCAGGATGTGGATATCTAGGGTAATTAGCTTATGGTCGAATCGGATCAATGAGGCATTGACTTCAGGTGTGGAACACTGGTCACTGATGTTGGTAATGACTAGATCTAAGATATTGTTGCCTCTGGTGGGGATGTGGATAAGTTGATCCAGGGCATTGGAGTTTATGAATTCCAGAAAGCGTTGAGCAAAGGAGTTGGTGCAGGAGTAGTTTTCCCAGTTAATGGTGGGGTAGGTGAAA
The DNA here is from genome assembly GCF_019279795.1 of Protopterus annectens. Taxonomy (NCBI): domain Eukaryota; kingdom Metazoa; phylum Chordata; order Ceratodontiformes; family Protopteridae; genus Protopterus; species Protopterus annectens. Next base: position 613,318,186 of record NC_056737.1, on the reverse strand, counting down.
TCGCCCATTATTAGGGTGTTTGGTTGAACCCTAATATTTTCCAGTACATCAAGAAAAGAGGAGTGGGAATCCTGTGGCATGGCGGGTGATCTGTAGCAAGCTACAATTTGGATTGCAGTTTTGCCCAGAGTTACTTGCACTTGGATAACCTCGGCTGCATTATGCTGAGCAACTAGCCTGCAGGTGTGGATATCCTTAATGAATATGGACACACCTCCGCCTTTGGTGTTCAGGTCCAGGTTACATGGCCGAAAAGTGTGGTATGAGTTTTAGCCTGGTAGTGCAGGGGTGCTCTCTGGAGCCTTGAAACAGGTCTCAGTCACTGCACAGATATCAATGTTCGCCATTATAAGGAGTGCCTTGAGTGAGTGCATTTTGAGATTTAGACTTCTAGCACTGAGTAGCATATCACCCTCAGTTTTTGCTTGCCTGTTCCTGTTACGGTGGTGAATTTGTCATTTGAACCTTGCCTAAAAAAGGCACTATAGGGGCAGCAAGAACCTTAGCCAGTATACGGAATCCCAGGGGTGACAGGTGCATGCCATCTCTGGCAAAGCATCGTGGTCTGTCGACCATGTCATCCCAGGCAGACATATACTGGATAACTTTAGAATGGCACCAGAAGCTTAGCCAATTGTTGAAGTCAATCATTTTGTCCTTGTACTGCGGCATCATTCTGGGTGATGGCAGAATGCTATTCAGGACTAAGGTCATACCTGCCTGGGCTACAAGATCGGAGAGATCCTCCATGTCACTTTTCATGCAGTCCAGGGAGGTACATCTCAGGTCGTTCACACCAACATAGACAATGACAGAGTCATATTTGTACTTGTTGTGGAGTGACTTGAATGCTTGATTATGTGATGGATCCTGGCACCTGACAGGCAGCTGACAGCTTCTCCTTGTTTAGCCTGGTGAGTGGGACATCAGTGTGCCTGACTATAGAGTCACCTATGACTAGTGTGTTGGGTACGTTGTTTTGCCTTATTGGCTGTGGCTGAGTGGCACACTGAGTCTGCGGGCTATGTGTCATTTGGGTTGTGTTGGGGGGTGGAGGTTGCTTGCATTTCTGCTTTGGAGGTCTCGGTTGCTTGAGCAAATTATTATTGAGAGCCTCTGCGAATGCTTTTGTGTTTCTATGTGTGGATTTTGGTGGTGAGTGTGGTGTGGTGCAAGTGTTTACCTTCTCCTCTTGACTGCCAAGTTCAGTCTTGATTCGAGAGAGCTCTACCTCCAGTTTGGCTAGATAAGTGCATTTCTCACAGGTTGTAGTGTTGGGTGGTAGGAGGAGAGGGTTGTCTGTGTACATGAGGCAATTTCTACATTGCCCCAAGATGCCCAGCTTCACCAGATAGACAGGAGAGAACACTGGGAGCTGACCCTTGGACATGCCTGAATAAAAAACTATTTTCCTCTAGATAAGTGAGGAAGTTGAGTACAAGAGCCGTTTTTCTCTAAGCAAGTGAGGAAAGCAAGTACCAAAACTGTTTTCCTCTAGGTAATGAGGAAGTCTGAGTGCTGTAGTAATTAGTAGGTTATTTAGTGCTTACAAGTTCTGAACAAGTGCTGATCATGAATAAGCAAATTCAAGTGCTAAAACTAAGAAATTGTATCTGGAATAAACTAGTTACAGGAAAGGGGGAAACAAGTGCAAATGCGGGCTTTTAAATCAGAAAGTTGAGAGAGATGGAAAAACTGCCCAAATGGCCAATAAGTACAATTTCTGGGCCAGAACCACTCCTTATGTAGTAGATAGGTTACCTAGTGCTTACCACTCCCACTGATAAGCTAGAAGGCTTCTCTCCAACACAGAAAACTTGGGGGGGGGGGCTCAGAAGCTTACATATAGTCCTGGATACAGCAAATTTGAATCTGGACTACACTAGTTACAGGAAAGGTATTTTATATATGTATATATATATATATATATATATATATATATATATATATATATATATATATATATATATATATATGCATACAGAAAAGTAGCTAAAACAGCAGTAAAAACAATTCAAATGCAGTGCAAAATAGCACACGAGTATGTAGCAATGTTAGACCAAACAGTTTAAAAAATGCAATTTAATTAAAAATGACTAAAAACAAGTGCAGAAGGAGTCTATTAGGTAGAATGAGGTAAAGAGATGGGACTGGGGGGAGTGTCCCAGATCAAATCTACAGTGGGGGCGGTCAACTGCAAAAGCCTCCAAATTTAAACAAGACAGGAATAAGGTAGGTAGGGGAAAACCAACACCTTCAGCAGAGATCTGAAAAACTATACAGTGAAGCAAAAATAACAGTGCACAACTCTGCAGTCAGCCAGCAATGACATAAAATTAGTCAAACAACAATTACCAGTACACAACTCTGAAGTGCCAGAAAAATATACTCAGCTTTGTATATCTCCAGATAGTTTGAAGAGCACTCTTTCAGGACACAGGAAGGCTCCAGCAATGATGTGTGATGGGGAAAAAGAGGTAAATGGGAACATTTTTTTCTGGGGAGTGTAATGAGTTGGCAGATTTAAAAAAAAATCCCCAAAGAGCATTCTATCAGAAATACTAGGGTAGCAAGTAGCTGTAACTAAGGAAATGATTATTTTGAATTGGGACAAAGGACACGACTTCCCTAGACATACTAAAGTCTTAAGTTTAATTATGTTGGCTGCAAAAAAGAAATTACTAGAAAATGGAAATCAGAATCTCTACATCAACTGTACATGAAATAATGAATATTATTCAAGAGAGAGAAAAGAACTGGAAGTGGATCTTTAGAAAATCTTTAGAAAAGGGAAGGAACAAATTAAATAGAAAAACTGAATTTGTGGGATATTGTTTAAGAGGAGTGAGGTTTAAGGGGATTGAGCAATTTATGTAATGTTGGACTGAATGACTGTTATAAAGACAGAAAACATACATGTAATGTACGTAAAATGAAAAAATGTTAATATGGTTTGTTTCTATTAATATGTGTGTGTGTGCCTATGTCTTAACTGATAATTTAATAAAAGTGTTAACATATTTAGAGTGTCGTTCACAGTGTAATAATTTTAATGCTCACAAACTTTCACGTTTTATGGAAGAGTAGCCCTACTGAGACTATTCTATAAAATTTCCATGTACAATTATGGAACAACTGGGAATACTCTGTATCTGGAAGAATTTAAGAAATGTTATGGAGTTTGCAGTTACTTAAGGAAAAGTAAGGTAAGAAGCATACAGTATTCATCTTGGAGAATGAGATACTATTAACAGACTGGTCTTTCAGGAAACTATCATAAATAACTGGACAGAAGAGATTTCTCCATTGAGATCCTCTATATACTGGAATTCTGGAAGCACATAATTATTGTAAAATCCTGTCCAGACTTACAGTTAGTCAAAGGTAGTATGGGAGTGGTCTGCACTTTGGATCAAGACAAAAGGCAAAGTTTTTTTTTAACAAAAAAAACTATTAAATTATCACATGACATATACAATCTTACATTTATATGAAAAACAAACACTGACACCACTTTAGTTGCAAACATTATGCATCACAGACACCGCTGAAACAAGTGTAGTTGCAAAGATTTATACATCACTTATAATCTAACCAGTCACTGTCAGTTAAGCATTATACAGCTTATTCAAATCCTGACTTCTTTTAAACCTTTAATACAAAATTCCAATATCGAAATGAGCGCTTTCGTCTGCCCACAGCAGACTTCTTCAGATACATAAAACTCTGGTGCCTTGGTTATTTATACAGTTCTTTTCGTAATAAATCAATAATTAAATCAATTAAGCATGCATTATCATTTAAAGGTATACAGGGACTACGGTGTGGATTTAACCTTTCTGCAAGTCCCTTTCATGTATTGAACGTTTTTTTCTATATACATTGTTACTACTGCTGTATATCCTAAATTGTTGAAGAATACATCCAACAAGTTAAAAATTAATAATACCAGATGTCTGATCAGGAACAATACTAAAATTTTTAAAAAAATGTAGCTGTATAAAAATGTACACATTATTATGCAATGTTTTACATTAAATAATCATACTTTTTTCATTCAGCTGCCTACTTTATATGAAACCAAATAGGTTGAAAAACCAATTAGATATACATAAGAATTGAATATCTTTTGTGTTGTGCTGTTAAACATTATTTTGTAACCAAGTACAATACAATGATGAAGAATGCATAAAGTGCATAAAACTATTGGAACAGGGTAAATGTATTAAAAAACATGTATTAAACCACTTCTTGATGCAATTACTACTAAATAAACATAAGACATTAAAAAAGTGTTAAAAAAGTAGAAAGGCTACTATTTTTGACAGGGAAACTTTTTACCTAGACAGACTAAGTCCCTCAAAATAGTGGGTGAGAACTTTAGTTTAATCAGAGAGTAATGAATGTGTTGTTTATAGGGGGTGTTGTACTAAAAGTATGTGTGTGTGTTATGTGAAGTCAACATGTAAAAAATGAAATACCTTTGAAATAATGTATCTATATAATAATAATACTATCATACCGAAGCAGCTTTGTCCATGAGAATAGCTTTTATATTAATGTATTCATTAAGACCTGGAGCATAGTTGGACCTCAGTCTTAATTGCCATTTTATCTCTCTTTGCAACAAGAGATTCTTAATGTCCCCTCCCTTGTTGTTTAATTTAATAGAGTCTAAGATACCAAATAAAAACCCCACCCCACATATACTTCATCCAAAATTTCTCCCACAAAATTTTGAGGATAGTCTCTTTCCATAAATTTTTCCATCAGAAAAGCAAATTCAGTCTGTAAATCGTTGAATTCAGAGGTCATTCTGGCTATTCTTACCGCCTGGCCCTTAATAATACTTTTTTTCTGATGAAACGGGTGTTGGCTATCAAAATGTAAGTAGCTATTACACCAGGTGTTTTTTCTAAAAATGTTAGACTTAAAACCTTTGACTGTTTTACTAAGGGTAATATCCAAATAGTTGATACTCTGGTTTTGTATTTCATGTGTAAATGACAGAAAGGTAGTAGTTTCATTTATATATTTCATGAATGCATCAAATTTACCCTCCTCATCATCCTCCCATACAAGAAAAATATCGTCTAGAAACCTGAGGTAGATTTTTATGTTTTCCATAAATGTACTAGAGAAATTTTGGATGAAGTATATGTGGGGTGGGGGTCAAATTATAAACCATTATTAGGTCAAAAGTTTGTATCTAAGGAAAACTGCACCTTTGATAAGAAAATTTTCTCTGGAGCTTGTCTAGTTGAATACAATGGATTTTCGGACTGCTTCAGTAAAATTTTAGAAAACAACTGGTCTATTTTTAAGACAAATAAGGAAATATATGAAACAGTGGGTAACAAACCATTGTTTTCTTACAAAACTGGTACTAATTTTAAAAGATTATTTGAAATGGAATTTAAGACTGTTGAAAGGAAAAGAGGAACAACTAGGTGTGGGTGTTGTAAACAGTGTGTACATATAAATTTAAAGGAGAACATTAATTTGAAAAATGGATTAAATAGTAGGGTCTTTTTTCACAAAGGCAATTGCCGAAGCAAAATGATAGTCTATTTGGCCACGTGTAAAAAATGCCCCTCATTTTATGTGGGCAAAACCGAGAGAACACTTAGGGAGCGAATATATGAACATACTAATGACATTAAAGTGAAGAAAGACACTAGTGCCCTTTATAAACATTCTTCAGTGTGTGATGGTTTTGCTGGGTTTTTATTTGGTATCTTAGACTCTATTAAATTAAACAACAAGGGAGGGGACATTAAGAATCTCTTGTTGCAAAGAGAGATAAAATGGCAATTAAGACTGAGGTCCAACTATGCTCCAGGTCTTAATGAATACATTAATATAAAAGCTATTCTCATGGACAAAGCTGCTTCGGTATGATAGTATTATTATTATATAGATACATTATTTCAAAGGTATTTCATTTTTTACATGTTGACTTCACATAACACACACATATACTTTTAGTACAACACCCCCTATAAACAACACATTCATTACTCTCTGATTAAACTAAAGTTCTCACCCACTATTTTGAGGGACTTAGTCTGTCTAGGTAAAAAGTTTCCCTGTCAAAAATAGTAGCCTTTCTACTGTTTTAACACTTTTTTAATGTCTTATGTTTATTTAGTAGTAATTGCATCAAGAAGTGGTTTATTACATGTTTTTTAATACATTTACCCTGTTCCAATAGTTTTATGCACTGCATTCTTCATCATTGTATTGTACTTGGTTACAAAATAATGTTTAACAGCACAACATAAAAGATATTCAATTCTTATGTATATCTAATTGGTTTTTCAACCTATTTGGTTTCATATAAAGTAGGCAGCTGAATGAAAAAAGTATGATTATTTAATGTAAAACATTGCATAATAATGTGTACATTTTTATACAGCTACATTTTTTTAAAAAAAATTTAAAAAATTTTAGTATTGTTCCTGATCAGACATCTGGTATTATTAATTTTTAACTTGTTGGATGTATTCTTCAACAATTTAGGATATACAGCAGTAGTAACAATGTATATAGAAAAAAAACGTTCAATACATCAAAGGGACTTGCAGAAAGGTTAAATCCACACCGTAGTCCCTGTATACCTTTAAATGATAATGCATGCTTAATTGATTTAATTATTGATTTATTACGAAAAGAACTGTATAAATAACCAAGGCACCAGAGTTTTATGTATCTGAAGAAGTCTGCTGTGGGCAGACGAAAGCGCTCATTTTGATATTGGAATTTTGTATTAAAGGTATTTTGGTCTGTGCAGTACGGAACTTTCTTATTTTTTGGTTTTTGGTCTTTGTTGTTGGAATTGGTTCTGCATCCCGAGTTCCGTACCATTGCAGACCAACCATTGTACTGATAATTATCTTCGCTGACAAGGTTTTTTATCGTGAACTAGTACTTAGTGGTGGACATTCTACTACAGTTGGTGCCTGTTTTTTGAAATTTTATTCAATTCAGTTGTTGTACGGAGGTGCCGGATACATATTTTTTCAGCATGGAAAGAACCCTTAATGATTCTACCATAATCGGCTGTGATGTCGAGCTCAACAACAGCTTGAACATTATACAGACACAACGTGAAGTATCTCAGTTAAGAGCAGAGATCTCCACTTTGCGTGGAGATCTCACAAAATTGATCGAACTGTTTTCGCAGGGTGAAATAACTAGGAGGGAAGCAACAGCCGACTACATTGGTGGTAACACTTCCGTCCACCCTTTCACGTCATCTCCACGCTCAGACGGAGTGGGTAATGGTGGAAAGACGAGGAAAGACGGGGTGGAATTACTAAATAAAGGCAACACACTTGATGGAGAGAGTACACGCATCGGCCAGGATGCCAACCCCATAACGGACAACAGAGGTTCTTGTCATCGATCGAAAACACTTCATTCCAGCTCTAAAGGTACTGTAAATATGAATGCCCAGGTTAATGAAGTATGGGCGTCTTGTTGTGTTCACAAATCTCGTCAAACTGTTGCTATTACTGACAATCATATACACGGATACAAAGATATCCTGGACAAAAATTATATGTTCGATAGAATTCTGAACAGCAATGGTGATGGTTTACATTTAGGGAAAGACAACGTTTTTCAGCATAAAGAACTCTCTTTAAAGGACAAAATGTTTGATTTTGAAAAAATGTTGTACAAGTACAAATGTTTGCAAGTGGACAACAACTATTTGCACCAATGTTTAGTTAGTAAAATAGTCCCACAGGGACTTAGGTTTTACAAGTTTCCATTTGGTATCAGCTATACGGAAAATGTGTTAGCTGATTTTCATTCTTTTTTTGATGAATGTGGATTTACACTTATTTCCAAATTAATTAAGTATAATGAAGTGCAACTTAACAAATTATTGGACGAAGTTAATAGTGTCCAAATTGAGATAGTGAATGACCTGTTGTTTGAAGAACACGAAAGTTTATATTTTAATATTTTAAAAAGAATTGAAACCAAAGTTGAAAAGGTATATACAAGAAAACAGGGTAAATTACTTAGAGACAGGGAACAGTACAAGAAAGGTAAAAGTTATCCCCTTCCTTTTCAGAAAGCATGGAAAAATTCAGGGAAATATACTATTAACAAGGAAAGGCATTTTCATAACCAGAAAGAATCAGAGGGGTTCAAAAGGGTAAAATTTTATGATGGGACTGAAAAGGGAAAAACCTATGAGAGGAGAAACAACTATATGGATGAATTGGATTCCTTTCAAGAGCCCTCTGAAGCTTTTTTAGGGCCCAGGAGATCAGAGAGATTGGCAAACAAACAAAGGAATCCCTCCGACCCGGGACCCCAGGAAGCAACGGGTGGGAGCGGTTTTGCCTGGAAAAACAGCAACAGGCGAATGAGATAGATGTAATTAAAAAGGATGATGACGGTATTACATTTCAATACAAAGGTTTTAAAATACACAATTATACAGAATTAAAACTGGAAGAGCTTCATTTTGAATTATTTTCTAGGGGCTTCAAGTTTGTTAAAACTACATGTGGGGACTTAGCTAGTATACTATTAGAATTAAAATTATATCTTAGAAAATTGAACTTGAAAGTTCTCAATCAACACAGGGATGCACCTAATGAAAACACACCACATATCAACATAGAAAGGAACACAACCGAAACCCCCACAATACTTTGTAGAAAAAGTACCTACAATCCGCCTTTGCACCCGGTTATTCATACCTTTGAAACAGTAGTGACTAATGACATATATGAAGCATACAAACGTACAAAGGGAAGTACCATTGAAAGGAATTTAAGAAAAGATGAAGAAACACTACTGGAAAACCTAAGGAAAGAGGCAGATTTGAGATTCATGCAGCCAGATAAAGGTGGGGGTGTGGTAATTTTTTACCAGGAGGCATACAATGATGCTTTAAACAATTTATTGATGGATGAAAATACATATTCTACAGTTTCATACAATGAAGTTCAGATAGCATATAGTAGAATAGATTCTCTTTTGGAAGAATATCTCATTGAGAATAGAATTGAAGATAAAACATACAATTTTTTGAAGCAAAAAAATTCACGTGTTCCACAATTTTTCGGAACACCTAAAATACACAAAAATCTATTGAAGCCTCCTTTTCGCCCTATAGTCTCAGCTAGAAAGTCCAAAACACACCCGCTGGCAGTATATATTGATCAGAATCTCAAAGAAATTGTCAAGACACAGAAACATCTAGTCCAAGATTCATGGGATTTTTTGGGGAAAATTAACGACAACCTATGGTCCCAAACTTGTAAAATGGTCACCATAGATGTGAAAGACCTATTTACGTGTATACCCAGAGACTTGGGCTACAATTATTTTGAGGATTGTGTTAACAAATATTTGAACCTGCCATTGGATAATAAAAGATTAATACTAGAAATGACTGAAGTTGTTTTGGACAACAACTTCATTACATTCCAAGGGGAATATTATAAACAGGTGACAGGAGTGGCTATGGGGGCAGCTTGTGCCCCCATATACGCGAACCTTGTTCTCCTTGGATGGGAAGAACAGTTCATCTTTTCTAGTACATTTATGGAAAACATAAAAATCTACCTCAGGTTTCTAGATGATATTTTTCTTGTATGGGAGGATGATGAGGAGGGTAAATTTGATGCATTCATGAAATATATAAATGAAACTACTACCTTTCTGTCATTTACACATGAAATACAAAACCAGAGTATCAACTATTTGGATATTACCCTTAGTAAAACAGTCAAAGGTTTTAAGTCTAACATTTTTAGAAAAAACACCTGGTGTAATAGCTACTTACATTTTGATAGCCAACACCCGTTTCATCAGAAAAAAAGTATTATTAAGGGCCAGGCGGTAAGAATAGCCAGAATGACCTCTGAATTCAATGATTTACAGACTGAATTTGCTTTTCTGATGGAAAAATTTATGGAAAGAGACTATCCTCAAAATTTTGTGGGAGAAATTTTGGATGGAGTATATGTGGGGTGGGGGTCAAAATATAAACCATTATTAGGTCAAAAGTTTGTATCCAAGGAAAACTGCACCTTTGATAAGAAAAATTTCTCTGGAGCTTGTCTAGTTGAATACAATGGATTTTCGGACTGCTTCAGTAAAATTTTAGAAAACAACTGGTCTATTTTTAAGACAAATAAGGAAATATATGAAACAGTGGGTAACAAACCATTGTTTTCTTACAAAACTGGTACTAATTTTAAAAGATTATTTGAAATGGAATTTAAGACTGTTGAAAGGAAAAGAGGAACAACTAGGTGTGGGTGTTGTAAACAGTGTGTACATATAAATTTAAAGGAGAACATTAATTTGAAAAATGGATTAAATAGTAGGGTCTTTTTTCACAAAGGCAATTGCCGAAGCAAAATGATAGTCTATTTGGCCACGTGTAAAAAATGCCCCTCATTTTATGTGGGCAAAACCGAGAGAACACTTAGGGAGCGAATATATGAACATACTAATGACATTAAAGTGAAGAAAGACACTAGTGCCCTTTATAAACATTCTTCAGTGTGTGATGGTTTTGCTGGGTTTTTATTTGGTATCTTAGACTCTATTAAATTAAACAACAAGGGAGGGGACATTAAGAATCTCTTGTTGCAAAGAGAGATAAAATGGCAATTAAGACTGAGGTCCAACTATGCTCCAGGTCTTAATGAATACATTAATATAAAAGCTATTCTCATGGACAAAGCTGCTTCGGTATGATAGTATTATTATTATATAGATACATTATTTCAAAGGTATTTCATTTTTTACATGTTGACTTCACATAACACACACATATACTTTTAGTACAACACCCCCTATAAACAACACATTCATTACTCTCTGATTAAACTAAAGTTCTCACCCACTATTTTGAGGGACTTAGTCTGTCTAGGTAAAAAGTTTCCCTGTCAAAAATAGTAGCCTTTCTACTTTTTTAACACTTTTTTAATGTCTTATGTTTATTTAGTAGTAATTGCATCAAGAAGTGGTTTAATACATGTTTTTTAATACATTTACTCTGTTCCAATAGTTTTATGCACTTTATGCATTCTTCATCATTGTATTGTACTTGGTTACAAAATAATGTTTAACAGCACAACATAAAAGATATTCAATTCTTATGTATATCTAATTGGTTTTTCAACCTATTTGGTTTCATATAAAGTAGGCAGCTGAATGAAAAACGTATGATTATTTAATGTAAAACATTGCATAATAATGTATACATTTTTATACAGCTACATTTTTTTAAAAATTTTAGTATTGTTCCTGATCAGACATCTGGTATTATTAATTTTTAACTTGTTGGATGTATTCTTCAACAATTTAGGATATACAGCAGTAGTAACAATGTATATAGAAAAAAACGTTCAATACATCAAAGGGACTTGCAGAAAGGTTAAATCCATACCGTAGTCCCTGTATACCTTTAAATGATAATGCATGCTTAATTGATTTAATTATTGATTTATTACAAAAAGAACTGTATAAATAACCAAGGCACCAGAGTTTTATGTATCTGAAGAAGTCTGCTGTGGGCAGACGAAAGCGCTCATTTCGATATTGGAATTTTGTATTAAAGGTATTTTGGTCTGTGCAGTACGGAACTTTCTTATTTTTTTCTTTTAAACCTTGTTTCTTCTCTGCTTATATTGTTCCCATAATTCCCATCTTTTCCTATGTAGTTTGCTCCTTTCCTTTTCTAAAGATTGCCAGTTCCAGTTGTTTTAGCTCTGTTATTATATTCACTACTTCTAGTAAAGTTGGTTTAGACTGATTTCCATTTTCTAGTAACTGCTTTGTGGCAGCCACCATAATTAGACTCAGCAAGGCTTTACTATGTCTATGCAATTCCGATTCTGTATTATAGCGCAAAAAAATCATCTTCCCAGTCAATCCAATATGCTTACCCAGCATCTCTGACAAAGCTGTCTGCAGGGAATCTTTAAAGACACCAGATACACAAATGCTGTAGATATAGCTAATCTATTTCAGTGAAATATTCTCCCCTCTGTTCCCCCTATCAGTAAATCTGGACATCCCCTGTACCTGCCCCCAACCCTTATCTCTAGGGAACGGGTCATCACTGCCCTCTCAAAGGCAAAAAATACGGCCTCCATGGGACCTGATAACATCCCAGGCTGCATCCTACATGAACTCAGGCATGAACTTGCAGCACCATTAGGCACACTATTCAACCAAAGCCTGAGTACTGGGCTTTGTCCCAGCCGAGTGGAGAACAGCCACTGTCATCCCTTTACACAAAGGTGGAGTGTGCACCGATCCAGGAAACTGTAGATCCATCAGCCTAACTAGCCTGATCTGCAAGGCCATGGAATGGATTATTATGGACCTCATTAACAGGGACATTGGCAACCTTCAAACACTCGAACCCACACAGTTTGGCTTTCTCAAGGGGAGGCCATGTCTGTTAAATCTGGTTGACTTCTTTGAGACAGTCACCAAAGCCATGGACGAGGGGAAGATGGTGCACAACGCTTACATTGATCCGACCAAAGCCTTTGATACTTTTCCCCACTTGGGTAAAGTAGATAAACTCTCTCAACTAGGCATCAATCCATATGTTACCAGATGGGTAGCAAACTGGCTTACTGATGGAACTCACCGAATCAAAATAGGGGAAGCCACTCAAGAAGTAGACCCGTAACGAGTGGCATGCTCCAGGGATCGGTCTTGGGGCCTCTGTTATTCGGGATATACTTCTCTGAGGTGCATGCCAAAACCAGTGGGCTATGGCTGACCAAGTTTGCAGATTACTGCAAGCTGGGTGCAGTCATCAATTCCCCAAGTGATGTGGACGTCCTCCAAGAAGGTCTCACCCAAACAAATGACTGGTGCCGGAAATATGGCCTCAAGCTAAATGCCAAAAAATGCATAATCTTCCCCTTTGGGGAGAGTGACATCCCCACATATTATCACATTAATAACAACGTCCTACGTACACAATCAGTAGTGAGGGATTTGGGCACCCAGGTTGACATCAACCTGACTTTTGACCACCATATTGCTTCCATTGTATGGAAAAGCTTTCTACATAGCCCACCTCGTAAGTAAGGGTAGCTCGTCCCAGGGACAAAGAGGTCATAGGATCCCTGTATTCTCCCCTTATAAGGCCAGTTATTGAGTACAACACCCCCTTTGACATGTACCTCGCAAAGCACATGCAGCAGCTGGAGTCTCCAAAGAGGTTTCTCACCAGGAGAATCTAGGGCCTCAACACCTACCCTACACAGACAGGCTTAAAAGCCCTGTCCCTATACTCGGTTTCCTGCAGACTCCTCAGAATTGACCTCTGTCTGGCATACAAAGCAATCTCAGACCCCACCTTGATGAGACTGCTGCACATCTGCAAGTCAAGCTCCACTCGAGCAACCGTACACGTGACCTCAACCTGGTCTGTGATATATCAACAGGCCTTGTTGGCGTGACAGATGTGTCCCAGAGACTTCACCATCTGTGGAATACATACACTACCTTCTCCACATCAAGCAGAGTACCTCATTATCCCTTTTTAAGGACAACCTAGATGGGAAACAGAAAATACACTCCTGGGATTCCACCTGTGTCCATGCTGGACAGGGGCTCTGGGTGCTGACTTGTCTAAACATGGGCTAAACTCTTGGCTAGGCTTATAAGGGCCTCAGGGCCAATAGCCTAATAACCTCCTATGATGCTATAAAGTCTGCCAAATCATTACACTCCCAAAAAACATGTTCTCAACTGCGTCTTTCTTCCCTGTCACACCTCTAACATTTGCTAGCCACTTTAGGAAAAATTCTCTGGAGTCTACTTGGGGTATAAAATTACTAATGTAAACACTTCCAGGCAAAGATCTTACATCTTCTAGCCTTTGGTGTATATTTGGGAGATATACATATATCCCCTCATTGTCTCTTTGTGAATTGCTTACCCAATCTCTCTTTCCAAATCCTTTATAAGCTCCTCTGATTGATTCTTATAGTTATCATGGAATATTTTAAATGTGTTAGAGATTAGGGACCTCCATTTTAAAGTAGTTACTAGGCATTAATGTAAACTAAAAGGTAAAATATGTAGTGTCAGACATGTATGCATTCAGTTTTAGACAGTTTATTAGAAAGGAAAGATATGCATGAAATGTGCAGAAAATACAGAATGTTTTTTTTTCAAAGGAAAGATACAATTTTGCCAGCTACAGAATGTTTATTAATGGAATGTTACAAGGCCTGAGAATAAGGTTAGTTTGAGTAAATGCGGTTTACAAAGGAAAATTACTGGACTGAAGCAATATAATATATTGTGTTCAGGATGGCAGTTTGGTTAAGGTTAGTTAGTTCATTCGACCTGTCATTAGAGGGAAGATTAAGCTACAATACAGACACTCGAGCCTGAGTACAGAAGACAGGTCAGATAAAGACTATTTTAGTTTATGTTGTTCAGGACAATCAGAATATGACGTGCAGTAGCTTTGGATACTAATCAGCAACCCAGCATTTCTACAGATTGTAATTGTTTATCAGCACTCTTAATGAAGACAGCATTTGGACACTGTGAACATCTAATAAAGCCTTATTGAATGAACTACAGTGTTTGAAGAATTCATTCTGAAAAGTACACAAGACTTGGCCCATAAAGGAAAGACTGGCACCTGTTCAGCAAGAGTTTGGGTAATTAACAGATAAAGACTTTCGTTTCAGTCTCATTTCAGTCGTTTCCAGTTAATTCCAGTACAGTACAGTCTTATCAATTCTTATAATATGCTCTAGTAATTACTTGTTTTTTAAAAGCAGCTTCTGTTCTAGATTCTATTAAAAATTCTACCAGTGCTGGTCTTTCATTTAAGACCCCCCTATTGCTTTATCTTTGCCTGTACTCTGACTTTCCATATGAGTGACACTAGTGGGAGCACAAGCTTAGTGAGCCTGCACTGCAATGTGCAAATCTTACAATAAACTGTGGGGAATTCAGCATGTGGAGGCAACACTTTCCCTTGTAAGACAGCAATAATGGAGCTCAGATCAGCCACTGTATGGGAAGGGGTACTCTACTGATGGAAAGCATAGGCCTCGTGGCAGGACCAGTACTCTAACTTGTATCCATACCATCTGATTCTCATTGCACATCAGATAAGTTGACTGGGGATTCCCAGGCAGGAATGAATGGTCCACACAGCTTCCACCTTACCCAGGAATTCCTGGCTTTTGCCTCTGTGGAACTAATGGGACGACTGGGTACTTGCCAGAGAGAAGACTTCAGGTTCAGTTTTGAGAGCAACAGAGGGAGGAAAAGTAAATAAATAAAACTAAAATACTGAGCAGTCAAAAATCCTCATAAGACTGGTGCAGAAAAATACCAGACTTACAGGATGGACATGAGGTTAGAATCCAAAAGCCATAGGAAAAGTCAATAGCCTGAAACTGAAGTAATTGAAAAGGCAGCTGAATCCAGATCCTCTGCATCTCATGAGAAAGATAGTAAGCTATACACAAGAAATCACAAATATATGGAAAAGACAAGCATAACAAAACTGTAGATCCAGAAAGCTGAGGAACCAAACAATCCCAACATAGTAGTAGAGAGACTGAAAAAACTGTGACAGACAAGAATTGCTTAGAGAGACTCCCGAAGATCAGTTTCCTTAAAAAAAAAAAAAAAAAAAAGATAATGTGCAGCTAGAACTGTGTCAAAATAAATGAAAAGCAGATGTCCAGTACAAGCAGTCTTATTAAAAATCGCTAAATATGGTAAATCACTGAAAAAAGTCATTACATGGACTGCTCCAGAGGTAAAAAAAAAGATTCCTGAAAAGTTGCATTATTAAAATATATTCTTCTCAATGTGTAGTAAAGCTTTTTTTCTTCCTTCTAATGTAATAGCCCATGACTTTTAGTACAAAGATAAAATTAAACTGGAAGTGATCAATGTAACATAATGAAATTATAAATTTCAGATATGTACTTTAGATATGGGTACATACATATGAATGCTAATGACATAGCTAGAGTGAATTTTTATGTAATACACAGACAATCAAGAGAAATCAGTATGAATACAAACTTCATTGGCTATACCACAATAGCCACAATGCAAAAAGATGACTGACTTTAAAAATTGGCTTAGTTTCTGGTGTCATTCTAAGGGAATGCAATATTTGTCAGCATAGAAGGAGATGGTCAACAGACCAAGCTGCTCTGCCAGGGATGGTCTGCACCTCTCCCCTCTAGGCTTTTGAATATTAGCTGAAACATTGTCTTCCTCCATAGTGCCTTTCTTTAGGCAATGCCAAACTGAAAGTACTTCTGACACAGCAAATCAAAGCCAAGAAAATCTAAATGTATTACCACTCAATGCTAGGAGTCTAAACAAAAACTCCCTAGTAGCTCTCTTTTATCCTGCAGAATGCTGACATCTATGCGATCACTAAGACATATTTTAAAGATATGGAGAGTACCCCAACAGTGCAGGGTTATAATGTCTTCCACACATTTAGGCCAGCTACTTCATAGGCAGGGAATAAAGGTGGAGGCATCTCTATTTTCATCTAAAATATATGTACTTCAAGGCTGGTCAAACAGGACAATGCACTTGAGCTGCTCCATGTTCAAATCACCACAGGCAAAATCCAATACCAATTCCTTGCAAACTATAGGTCCCCCTCTATGACCCAGGAAATCCATACCATGTATTTAAACTTAATACACACTAACCATCCAACCCAATACCATACTGATGGGTGACTAACTACCCCATTATTAAATGGGAATCCTATACAACACCAAATGTACATGCACAGAAATTCCTGGATTTTGTAAACACAAACACCCTGGACCAGACAGTCAATACACCAACCAGGAGGGGTGCAACCATACTGGATCTGGTCCTAACTAATATGGGAGAGTGCTGTACACGCCTTATTCTAATGCCTTCCCTGGTACAGTCAGACCACAAATGGTCTCCTTTAAAGTAAAAATAAAACCTGGACTCCCAGCTAAACCTGGAATATTCAGGAACTATTCTAAGGCTAACCTCCTGCAATTAAGTGAGACCCTGGCAAAATTTCAAGCCCCCATAAACCCTGAGAACACTGCTGCCTATGCAGAACTGCTCACAGAAACCCTGTACAAGCATGTTAATAGCTGCATAGAGGCAGCTGTACCCACCAGGAATAATTACAGAACTCAAAAAACAAGCCACCCTGGTAAAATCACAAAATTAATAGGCTGTATAACAGTAGGAAGAAAACTGTGGCAAAAATTAGGAGGTACAGCATCCAGCAGGATAAAAGCACTCTCACCAAACTAAACAACTCAGAGGACAAATAAAGTCTACAAAAGCCAAATTTGAGGTAAGTCTGGCCTCCCAGGTGAAGGACAACCACAACGCATTCTTTAGCTATGTTCACAACCTCAAAGGCAATACACAACTGTGTGCAGAGCTCATTGCAAATGAACGCACCTATACTGAGCCAGAAGATATAGCAAACCTCCTGGCTTATAAATTCAGCTCCAACTTTACCCCTCTCACCCCCTCAACCTTCCCTCAGGAAATATCAAATATAACCCCCCTACTATTACTAGGGAACAGGTCATTAATTCTCTCTCTCTAAGACCAAGAACACTGCATCAATGGGCCCGGACAATGCCTTCTAAATAGCATGAAACATGGCCTATCAGGGCCTCTGGAATTACTATTTAACAGTAGACTCCAAACAGGTTTCATGTCTCATGAATGGAGGAAGGCAACAGTCATCCCCTCTGCACAAATGTGGGCCAACTACAGACCCATAACTTGCACTAGTCTTTTATGTAAAGCCATGGAAAGAATTATCATGGAGATGATAAAGGTATAGTAAACCTCCAGACACTGGACCCAACCCAGTTTGGTTTCGTAAAGGGAAGATCATGTCTACTTAACCTGGTGGACTTCTTTGAGAAGGTCACCAAAGCAATGGATGAGGGCAAAATCATTCACACTGCCTACCAGACACTGGAACCAACCCAGTTTGGTTTCGTAAAGGGCAGATCATGTCTACTCAACCTGGTGGACTTCTTTGAGAAGGTCACCAAAGCAATGGATGAGGGCAAAATCATTCACACTGCCTGCCTTGACCTGGTCAAGGTATTTGACAATACCCCACTTGGGCATTGTTGACAAACTCAAGAGGTTAGGTACAAGCCAGCGTCACCCAGTAGATGGCCAACTAGCTCGCAGACCGGACCCAGGAAGTTAGAATCGGGGAGTCCACCTCTACAAAGAGGCCAATCACAAGTGGAGTTCCTATGGGATCATTCCTTGGACCGCTCCTTTTTGGCATTTACTTCTCAGAAATCAAGGCCAATATCAGTGGTTTCTGGTTGACAAAATTTGCAGATGATTTCAAATTACGAGCTGTCATTGAATTTCACACCGATAAAAATATTCTCCAGGAGGGGCTGACGCAGACAAATAAGTGGTGTCAGAGCCATGTACTAAAACTAAATGCCAAGAAATGCATAACAATATCCTTTGGGAAGTCATCCATCCCTGCTATCATACTGACAACACACCCCTTACAGCTGACCCAGTAATCAGAGACTTAAGGACACAGATCGTAATCTAGCCTTTGACCATCAAGTGTCTACAGTGGTGAGGAAATCATTCTATATTGCACAACTTATAAACAAACGTATGGCATCTAACTCCAAGAAAGTCATTGTTCCACTGTATTCGGTATTCATCAGCCCTATCATCAAGTACAATGCCCCCTTTGGTATGTACCTAACCAGGCATATCCAACAACTGGAACGTCCACAGAGATTCCTCACTAAAAGAATAATTAAGTAATAAGTAAGTAAAATGTCCTATGCAGACCATCCCAAAGCCCTATCCCTGTATTCTGTCTCCTACAGGCTTTTGAGGGGAGATCTATGCATGGCATACAGTGCATTGTCAGATCCCACTCTGATGGACCTCCTGCATATCCAGAAAACAAACAGCACCAGAAATACCCATTCTACAGACTTACACCTTGCCTGCGACATAAATAGGACCTGCTAGAGAGATAAGTATGTATCCCAGAGACTACCTCATAATATGGAACAGGCTCCCCATCCATGTGAAGCAGAGTTCCTCCCTAACCCAATTCAAGCACAACTTGGACAATTGGATGGGAAACCAGAAATTCATCCCTGGATTGGCACCCATGTCTCTAATGGACACAGGAATGTTTGACATAACAGTAACCATAATATTTCTTCAGCCTGGTGGCTTTTTGGTACAATCTTCAATCCTGTTGCATTCTAATACTTCTTTTAATTTTCCCCACCCCTCCTTAACTAATTCTAGGCAGTTTTGGCCATCTTCTTCCCATGTACAGGAAAGTACAATTGTGTAAGTAAAAATTACCATAACAGTAGATGCTCAAATGATCAGTGCTGCAGTAGCTTTAAGCTATATAGGTTATATCCTGCCAAGGTTATAACGGCCGGTCAGATTCCAAAGCTTCTGGGCACCATCCACGTGTCCAAATGGTCAGACAGCTTAGCTGACTAAAAGACATGTTTGAGCACAAAACCCTTCAGAGCTTTCCTGTCACCAGAGAGAGAAAGAGAAGGATGGAGCATGAGCTCTGAAGGGACAATGCTAGGAGCAAAAAAAAAATAAACGTTCACACCTTGGCATAAAAAACACACCAGAAAACAAGGGAGGTGGAGGAAGGGAGTGGCTACTGCAGCAGTGATCATTCAAACATCTACTGTTAAGGTGAGTTTTACTTACACAAATATACTTTACTCATCATACTGATCACTGCTATAGTAGCCTTAGTTATATGGGGAGATTACCTTAGCTAACTACATCGGGGAATGTAAAGAGAAGAGTCCAGGAGCCTGGAGAATGGCCCTTGTAAAGCTTGAAATGACCTAGAGAAGGAATCCAGCTTATAATGATTTGTAAAAGTATGTGCAGGGGACAAAGAGGCAGCTTCTAGAATACTGCTAGACTCCAAGCCTTTCCAAAAAGCCATAGATGAAGCCAAGGTCCTGATACAGTGGGCCTTGACCATACCTGGAATAGTTTTTTTATGGTGAGTATATCAAAAGGTAATAGCCTCAGACAACCATTAGTCTGTTTTGATGAAGGCTGTCCCTTCTTCTTACCTTCACAAGAAGAGAACTAATCTGAAGATTTGAAAGGTTTAGGTCTGTCAAGATAGTACCACAGTTGTCTGTGGACATCCAAGGTGTGGAGTATCATTTCTCCTTCATTTTCAGGGTCAGGAAAGAAAATGGGTTGATGGATATTTTGGCTTAATATAAACCTGAACTCCACTTTAGGTATAAAAGAAGGATTAGTCCTCAAAGAAACCCCATTCTTATGTAGAATGAGATAGGGCTGACTCACTCAGCAGTTAAAACTTGTCTGATTGAAGACTGCTGGGAACGGGGCTCAGTTTTGAGCCTTTTTACTAGTTAATCGGGTAATTTGTTTAAATCAAGTTTGCTTGTTTGCTACTATTACATTTAAAAAAAATGCACTTTATTCATCTGCTTTTACTGTATTTGTGTTTCTTCCTACTTTATTACTTCACTTTGCTTTTGCTGCCTGTTCTTAAAAGTAGTCAGTTGCAATTATTCTGCTGCATTTATTAATGCTTGTTAGTAGCCTGACTAAATTGTAACTGTTATTCTAAGCCTTTTGGTTTAAGCACTTGGCCTTCAGGCCAGTTGTTTTACATTAAGAAGGTTTGTGGTCTGCACTCTTGTGGCAGGAAAGATGGCTTACATCCTTCTAAGTTGGGGGTTGCTGACTGAAGGCTTAGTGTCTGTTATTCTAAAAGTGTCTTAGTTCTGGTTTAAGCACATGGGCTTCAGGCCAGTTATTTTCATAGACTGGTACTAGGCTTTCGGCCCTAGGGCCTATACAAGCCTAGCCATAACAATTCCCTGGATATTTCGTCCCGCAATATTTACTTCCCTGGACCCCTGTCTAGCAGGGTGACTGACATGTTCCCCGGGGTGAATTTCCTATCTCCCATCCCAATCATCAAGGTTGCTTTTGAAGAGGGCCAAGGAGGCGCTCTTGCTTGACATGTATGGGCAGTCTACTGCAGAGTATGGGGAGTCTCTGGGTCAGGAACCTACCCCTCCAGCATGTTTTGTTCATTGTGATGACAAGGTTTAGATCCTTGGAGCGTGTGGCTCTGAGGGATTGGGATTTCTTTAAGTGGAGCATGTCCAACAGCTCAGGGTTTAACATGGCCTTGTATGTTAAGCAGAGATCGCCTCTGAGTAGACGATATGCCACAGAGTATAGCTGGAGTTTTTTTTAGACGGTCAGCACATGGCATCTGCTTTAGGCCTGTGATTCTTTTAGTGAAGTACTTCTGTGGCCTTTCCAGCTGTTGCAGATGTCTTGTGAGGTACATACTAAATGGGGCGTTATACTCTATATAATGGGTCTAATGAAGGAGGAGTACAGTGGGACAATGACCTCCTTTTTTCTGGATGGAAAGCCATTAGTGATGAGGTGTGCCTCATAGAAGGATTTCCTGACTGTTGTGGTGATGTGGTTATCAAAGGTGAGACCACTGTCCACCTGTGTCCCCAAGTCTCTCATCACACTTTCGATGTTTAGTGTACTGCCACCTATGTGGTAATTCATGGGTACATGTCTTTTTCCAAAGGGGATAACTATACATTTCTTGGCATTAAGCTTGAACCCATGGCTCTGGCACCAGGCATCTGTTTCTGTAAGGTTCTTTTGTAGAATAACCACATCAATTGGGGATTCAGTAATGGCTCGCAGTTTGCAGTCATCTGTGAACTTTGTTAGCCAGTTCCTTAGTGTTGGCCTGTACTTCAGAGAGGTATATGCCAAACAAGAGTGGTCACAGGACTGAACCCTAAGGTACTCCATTTGTCACTTGTCTGGAGCTGAATTTGGAGTCGGCTACTTTTACAGTCTGGGTTCTGTCAGTAAGCCAGTTGGCAACCCATCGAGTGACGTAGGGATTTATGCCAAGCTTAGTAAGTTTATCTATGATTCCAGAGTGGGGGGGTGGTGTCTAAGGCCTTGGCGAGGTCCAGATAGGCTGTGTGGACCACATTACCCTCTTCCACAGCTCTGGAGACTGATTCGAAGTTCGAAGAAGTAAATCAGGTTCACGAGACAAGCTCAGCCCTTCACGAACCCAAACTGGGTGGGGTCCTGTGCTTGAAGTTTGCCAATGTCTTTGTTTATAAGTTCCATGATAATGCGTTCCATGCCCTTGCAAGTCAGGCTAGTCAGACTGATGGGACTGTAGTTCCCGGGATCCAAGGTGGATCCCCCCTTGTGGAGTGGGATAATTGTAGCTGTGCGCCACTCAGTGGGCACGAAGCCTGAGGTGAGGCTATGATTAAACATGACACTTAGGTGAGGTGCCAGTTCATTTTGTACTTCATGTAGTACACAGGCCAGGATGTCATCTGGTCCCATGGATGCTGTGTTAGAAGTTTGTCACTTCTAACTTCAGTAGCATGAAGTTGGCTTTGTAGAAGTTTTGTTTATGGAGGTTTCCTTACTGGGGGAAGGGGGTGGGATGTGGATGTCAAGGGTGATTTGCTTATGGTCAGACATGACCAATGAGGGGGTGACCATTGGAGTGGAGCATCTATCTCCCATGTTGGTAATGACCAGGTCTAGGATATTTGAGCCCCTGGTGGGACAATGGATTACTTGATCCAGGGCATTGGAATTTATGAATTCCAAGAACCGTTGGGAAAAGGTGTTGGTACCCGAGTAGCTTTCCCAGCTAATGGCAGGGTAGTTGAAATCACCCAGTATTAGGGTGTTTGGTTGTATCTTAATATTTTCCAGCATGTTTAGAAAGGTGTAGTGAGAATCTTGGGGCATGGTGGGGGATCTGTAACAAGCTACAATTTGGATTGCAGTCTTACCAAATTGTTAGTTGCACCTGGAGAATTTCAGATGCATTGTGTTGGGCAACTAGCCTGGAGGTGTGAATATTCATGGTGAATATTGGCACTCCTCCACCTTTAGTGTTTCGGTCTTGGTTTGGGGCTGAAAAGTGTGGTAAGAGTTGTAGCCTGGTATTGCATGTGTGTTCTCTGGAGCCTTGAACCAGGTCTCATTTACTGCACAGATATCGATGTTCTCCACTTTTAGGAGTGCCTCGAGAGAGTGCATTTTGAGGTTTAACCTTCTAGCATTGAGTAGCATTACCTTCAGATTTTACATTAAGAAAGTTTGTGGTCTGCACTCTTGAGAGAGGACAGGGTAGAGTCTGCCCTTCTGAGCTGGGAATTTCTGGTTAAAGGCTTATTGTGCCTGCTTATATGAACTGTTTCTTTCCGAAATTGGTGTGCCTTGTTTGCTGCAGCATAGACTAGATTCAGATTTGCTGAATCTAGTTTTGTTTGTATAACTTGAGCACTAATCCAGGACATCTTTTTTTGGAGAAGGATCCCCTGCACCCTAGTGGCAGGAGTGTGCAGTTAGAACTTGTCTGAAGACTGCTGGAACGGGGCTCAGTTTTTAGCTTTTTTATTGGTTAATTTGTTTAAATCAGTTTGCTGATTTGCAACTATTATATTTAAAAAAAATGTTCTGGCTTGTTTTCTCACCTTTTCTGTTACTAAAGTAGTCCAGATACAGATTTGCTGTATTCAGGACTGTATTATAGTTTCAGAGTTCCCTAGACCTTTCTGTGTTAGAGGGAAGCCTCTCAGCTTATCAGTGGGAGTGGTAAGCACTAGGTAGCCTATCTACCACAAGAGGAGTGGTTTCTAGCTCACTTTCAAATTTCTGCTTTAAAAGCCTGTGTTTGCGAGCCGTACAGCGCCACTAAGCTAGGGTAAACTATTACTGGTGCCAGAAAGTCTGCTGTTCAATTTTTCCCTTAGATCGTGTTAGTTCTCTTCTCTCTTGCATTTAACTAGCCTATTCGTCTAACACTTCATCTGGCTTCTTGTAGCAATTATTGTAGCACACAAAAGTGCTAACAGCACTAAACGTCCTATAAGGAAACAGCTCCAGTACTTAATGACCATCCCTCCTGGCATGTCTAAAGGTCAGTTCCCTGGTGAACTTGGGCATTCTGAGGCAGTGTAGCAACTGCCTCATGTAGACAGACAAGTACAGTTTTGTACCTACCATAAATGTAGATGCTCCAGTATTCACCCTGCTGCAGTCATCACACTTGGGTTATCCTGCCATCAGGCGGTCCCACAGTCGGCCTGAATTCCAAAGTCTTGGTCCGGCGTCGGTTGCTGTCGCTTCTTCCCTGACGTCAGTGCGCCAGGGGTATATAAGAGGCATCCGACGCCAAGTAGGCAATATATATATATATATATATATATATATATATATATATACACCACAGAGGTAGTATAGGATAAAGTGGTAGAGATAAGTTCAGCTAGTTCAGAGGGGATGGAGGGAGGTTAACTGGACTGCAGCAGGGTGAACACTTGAACATCTACATTTATGGTAGGTACAAAACTGTACTATGTTCATCGTGTTACCCTGCTGCAGTCATCACACTTGGGTTGAATTCCAAAGCTAAGGAGGGGAGGTGGAGTCAAACAGAGTTAGAAGAAGCTAGTAAGCCCTGCAAAACTGCAGTGGCAAAACCAGCTCTAGTCTTAAGAGTAAAGAGGTAAGTGATAGTGTTTGGTGAAGGTGTGCACTGAACTCCAAGTAGCAGCTTCCAGAATATCCTTGGTTGGCAGTCCCCTGAGAAAGGTTGCTGATGTAGCTGTAGCCCTGGTAGAGTGGGACCTAATGTTAGCAGGTACTGGTTTCCCATGATGTGTGCAGCAGAAACGTATTCAATGTCCTATCCATTTAGAAATGGTCTGTTTTGAGATGGCTTTTCCTTGTGATCCTGTAGCATAAGGCTACAAAGAGCTGGTCAGTTTTTCTGAAAGCCTTACGTTTTATCCAAGACAGTAGTAACATAATTGCCTGTGAATGTCCAAAGAGTGCAGGAGTCTTTCTCCTTTGTTCTGTGGATTTGGGAAGAAGGTGGGCAAGTGAATAGTTTGGTTTAGGGCCACACTGGATACCACCTTTGGCATAAAGGAAGGATTAGTTCATAGAGAAACTCTGTCGATGAAAAATGAGGAAAGGTTCCACTGCCATTAGTGCCTGTAGCTCTGAGATTCTTCTAGCTGAGGTTATTGCTAGTAGTAGGGCAGTTTTCCATGAAAGAAATTTTTAATCAGTTGAAAAAGCTGGTTCCAAAGTGTAAGCTTTTCCAGGACAAAGTTGAGATACCAAGTAGGTGTTGGAGCTCTCCTTGGCGGTCTTAAGTTCTTGGCCCCTCTGAGGTACTGTCTTAGGAGTGCATGTGAAAATAACGGAGGATCTGTGCTGAAATTGCTGAGGCGTGGATCTTAATAGATCCATAGGAAAGTCCTTTGTGTAACATCTCAGTTAAACATTGCAGAATCTGAGGAATGTTTGGCTCCAGGGGATTTAGGCCTTTAGAAAATCTTTTCCATTTGTCTGAATAGATTTTCCTGGTGCTGGGCGTCCTGGCCTCCAGAATGACATCCATAACAGCTTTGGATAAAGGTGTTGGCTGGTTGTTCAGGTAATTTGCCATGCAGCCAGGTTTAGAGTCTTGAGCTGGCTGTGTAGAATCAGATTGTCTCGCTGGGTGAGCAGGTGAGGAATTTGTGGCAAAATCCATGGTGGGCCCTGGGCTATGTTCCTTAAAATTGGATACCAATGTTGGCATGGCCAGTCTGGTGCAACGAGAATCATTTGTGGCCTCTCTAATCTGACTTTCAGCAGTACCTTTGCTAGAAGAGGCAGTGGAGGGAAGGCATATACTGTTAATGTTTTCCAACTGAATGAGAGGGCGTCCGCTTTCCAAGCTAGTGGATGGAAGGTCCTTGTGCAAAATTTTTGAAGTTGGTGGTTGTGAGGGCTTGCAAACAGATCTGTCTGGGCATCCCCATTTTTGAGCTATCATTGCAAATACTTGTGGATCTAGTTTCCATTCGTGTGGATCCATGACGTTTCTGCTTAGGTCATCTGCCAATGTGTTTTTCTTTCCTGGCAGGAACTGTGCTTGTAATTGAACCTGGTAAGACAGTGCAGTGTTCCACAAGGTCATTGCTTGCCTGCATAGAGGGTAGGAATGTGTGCCCCCTTGCTTGTTTATGTACCACATAACTGTGGTGTTGTCTGTCCTTATTAGTAGTTGTCCTGGGTGTAGAAGGTCCTTGAAAGCTGTTAGGGCATTCTGCACTGCTAGCATTTCTTTTTGATTGATATGCAGTTGTCTCTGATCTGTAGTCCATTTGCCCTGAATGCACTGTCCTGCCATGTGTGCTTCCCAGGCATAGTCCGATGCATCTCTTGTCATAGTTTGCCTGGCTGTGGGTAAGGTGAAAGGCTGACCCTTGTTGAGGGGATATGCCTGTGCCCACCATAGAAACTCCTGTTGAAGGCAGGGAATTAATGGAATCATTGTTTCCAAGCTGTGGCTGTGCTGAGTCCATACACTTTTCAGGCACCATTGTAATTTCCTCATATGCAGTTTTGCAAATGGTATTAGTAGTATGCAAGATGCCATGAATCCCAAGGCCTGCAGAATTTTTCTTGCAGGGAGTTGGGTCTTTGTTGCCATTATTTTGAAATATTGAAACAGCTGTCGTTTGTCTGGCATGAGATAAGCCATCTGGGCCGTTGTATTCAAGCTGGCACCCAGGAATATTATGTTTTGTGAGGGCACTAGTTTGGATTTCTTTTCGTTTACTGTGCACCTTAGGCAACTTAGAATGTGTTTGACAAATGCCAGATGCTGTAAAAGAATGTCCTTGCTTTCTGCTTGAATAAGACAGTCATCCAGGTATGGGTATATTTGAATTCCTCTTTGTCTGCAGTATGCAATTACTGGTGCCAGGCATTTTGTGAAGACCCTGGGCGCAGTAGATAAGCCAAAGGGCAGTGCAGAGAACTGATAATGCGTTGAACCTGCAATGAAGAGGAGGTATCTTCTGCAATTTTGTCTGATAGGGACATGCAGGTATGCCTCCTTGAGGTCCAAAGTGACTAGCCAAGCATTCTTGCCCAGCATGGGAAGAAGCTGCTGTAGTGTTAGCATCTTGAATTTTGGTACTTGCAGATAGGTGTTCAGAATTGAAAGATCCAGAATGGGTCTCCATGCT
This sequence comes from Protopterus annectens, assembly GCF_019279795.1. Lineage (NCBI taxonomy): Eukaryota > Metazoa > Chordata > Ceratodontiformes > Protopteridae > Protopterus > Protopterus annectens. The sequence continues at coordinate 613,291,004 of NC_056737.1, read as the reverse complement.
TTGTCCTTTCTCGGAACTAGGAAGAGTCTTGAGTAAAATCCTTGTCCTTGCTCCTGTGTAGGTACCTGTTGAATGGCTCTCATGTTCATGAGAGCTGTAATTTGCTTTTGTGCCTCTGCCCATTGATTTGGTGGCAGGTTTGGCATTCCTTGGTAAGGTATGAAAGTGGAATCTGTATCCTTGAGAGACAATGTTTAGAACCCATTTGTCTTTTGTGATGATGCGCCAGTTGTCTGCAAAAAGTGCTAGTTTTCCTCTCAAGGGTGTTGCCAGGAGAGATTTGCTTGGTAGTTTGAGGATAAAGTCATTGTGTCTGCCTTCTGCTAGCTTGGGGCCGGTCTTCTTCTCCTTTCTGGGTAGCAGAACCCCATTGGCGAGGTTTGTAAGGGCCCTGTGACTGACCTCTGCCCCTTGGGCATCTGTATTTGCCCCTCTGTGATCTGTCTGAAGCTGGAAAGAACCAATTTTTTTTGGCCAATTTCTGCTGAAGTGAGGTGGTTGTACCTGCAAGAAATCCTTGACCGTTTGCATAGATTTAGCCTCATCCTCCATTTTCTTTAAAACCTCTTCTGCTTTGACACCAAATAATGCATCCTGTTGTAAAGGTGCATTTAATAATTTTGCTTTAACATGGTCAGGGAGGGTTTGTTCTTTTAACCAAGCATGTCTACGAATGACAGAGCCAGTAACAGCTGCTCTACAGGAAGCTTCCAGTGAATCAAATCTGCATTGTAAAGTATGCTTGCCCACCTGTTCAGCTGCATGCAACAGATCCTACATTTCCTTGAATTCAGGCTGTTCTGAATGTGTGCTCATTTTTTGTTTTAACTGAGACATTAGGAATTGCTGATATTTCAACATGTGAAAGTGACAATTTAATGCTCTCATAGCCAGAGTTGCTAAGGTGTATATTTTCTTTCCCCATCTATCTAGGGCTCTGGAATCTCTTTCAGAGGGCACAGGATTTTTAGCCATAGAAGCTTTTGCTCCCTTAGGACCCTGGGATATGGTTTCTGGGACAGCTACAGGGCTTTTATAAAGGAATTTGTGTGAGTCAGGTACTCTGTAGTATCTGTCTGGTTTGGCTGGAGCAGGAGGTAGAGAGTCTGAATTTAAACTAGACTCCAAGTAGACATCATCCACAATATCTAAAACAGGAGGGATAGCAAGAGGTCTGTGCTGGGGTAATAAAAGGAACTCTCGGAGCCTTTTCTTAGAATATGAGTAATCCTGGCCTTCCCAGTGGAAATGTTCCCTTATGGTATGTAATGTTTCCCCAAAGGAGTAGTCTTCAGGGGGGAGATCCTGAGGGAATAGAGTCTTCAGCATCAGAATCCTCATAAGGTGGAAAAGTGTAATCCTGTTCCTCAGAAGAATCTGAGGAGAGAGAAACCTGGTCAGAGGATGCGTAATCCTCCTCTTGTCTTGGTCTTTTAACAGGAGGGGGATAGGAACCCCTGATAAGGGTAATTAAATCTTCAGCCATCTTAAGCATCTGTTTCTTAGGCATGGGGCCTTGACCTGTAGACTGAAGAACAGTTTTCTTAGGTTTTAAAGGAGTTTTAAGCTTAGCATAAGATTTAATGGTGAGTGTAGTCGGTCTGAAGACACCTTCTGCAACCGAAGGTGCTTCCTCTGCACCGGTGTCTAATTCTGCTCCGGTGTCGGTAAATGGCTGCGTCGGCCTAGTAGACTCCGCTTGAGAGTCGGCAGCTGTCTGGGGTTCCAGCTCTGTGGTCGTCAGGGGTTGCATAGGCGCCTCACTGAAAACCGGAGAACCGGCGACAGGCCCAGCTGAGGCCTCAGGGTCTGGCTTATTCCTAGGCTGCCTGTCCTTATCCTTGCATTTTTTATGAATTGCGGTCATCGGCTGCTCCGACGGCATGATATAATTAAATTTCCTACCAAAGTAATGCCGTGCGAAGTCAAAACGGCGTTTGATAGTGCGTTTATTAAACCTAGTGCAAAACCGACAACCTGTGACGTCGTGGTCTGGGCCTAGGCAAGGAATACAATAGGAATGAAAGTCCTTATGAGGTATTTGCTTCCCACAAGAAATGCAATTGTTAACTTTTTCTGACATCGGACTGAGGCAAGAAAATGTTCCTCAATGGGGTACTTAGCTTTATTGAAGACTTCGGACTGAAATTCAAATCGAAAATCTCAGGTGTCGGCCGACCGGCACTTGCGAACTGCTTCTGCTTCGGGCACCGTGCGGCAAGAAAGACTGAAGAAAATGGCGTTGGATGCCTCTTATATACCCCTGGCGCACTGACGTCAGGGAAGAAGTGACAGCAACCAATACCGGACCAAGACTTTGGAATTCGGGCTGACTGCAGGACAGCCTGACAGCAGGATAACCCAAGTGTGATGACTGCAGCAGGGTAACATGATGAACATCCCTCTCCTCTTACCTCCCAACACTCAGACTTGAGAGATGCACTTGTATATCCAAACCGGAAGACATGCACTCTCCAGCCAAGACCGGAATAACTGGTCAAGAGGAGAAGGTCAACACCTGCACCACACCACATGGAACACATAGCCCTCCAGAACACCCACAATCACAGCTCTCACATAAAAACACAAACCACACACCCACCTTCCCGGAGGCTCTCAATAGAAATCTACCCAAACAGCAGAGACCTCCAAATCAGAAATGCACTTGATCACCACAGCACAGCACAAATCACAAGACACACAGCTCACCTACACAGCGTGCCCCTCAAACTAAGCCCCTAAGGCAAAACAGCTTGCCCAATACACTAATCATAGGTGACTCGATAGTGAGGCACACTGATGTCCCACTCACTAGGTTGAATAAGGAGAAGGTAACAGTCAGCTGTCTGTCGGATGCCAGGATCAGACACAACACATGCACTCAGGTCACTCCACAGTAAGTACAGGTATGACTCTGTCATTGTCTATGTTGGTGTGAATGACCTGAGAAGAACCTCCTTGGACTACATGAGAAGAGACATGGAGGAGCTCTTGGATTATGTGGCCCAGGCAGGTATGACCCTAGCCCTGAGCAGCACCCTACGGTCACCCAGAATAATATGGCAATACAAGCTGAAAATGATTGACTTCAACAACTGACTAAGTTTCTGATGTCATTCTAAGGGGATCCAGTATCTGTTTGTTTGGGATGACATGACTGACGGACCTCGACGTTTTGCCAGATATGGCCTGCATCTGTCACCCCTAGGTTTCTGGATAATGACTAAGGGATCTTGCCACCCCTATAGTGCCTTTTTTAGGTGGTGTTCCAAAGACCAAATTACCACCGTAACAGCTATAAATAAACGCAATCTGATGGTCATGCTGCTCAATGCTAGAAGTCTAAATCTCAAGATGCACTTGCTCAAAGCACTCCTCAAAATGGAGAACATTGACATTTGTGCTGTAATGGATATCTGGTTTAAAGCAGCAGAAAGCACCCCTGCGTTACCAAGCTACAACTCACGCCACACATTTTGGCCCCAGAACATGGACCAAAGCTCCAAAGGTGGTGGCATTTCCATATTCATAAAGGATATGTACACCTCCAGACTAATAGCACAGCATAACGCATCGGAGATACTTCAGGTACAACTAACAGTGAGTAAGACGGTGATTCTGGTCGTAGCCTGCAATAGGTCCCCAACCATGTCCCAATACTCTCACTCCACATTCCTAAGCACCATGGAAACTATTAGGGTCCATCCCAACACTCTCATACTAGGTGACTTCAACTACCCCTCCATCAACTGGGAAAACTACTCATGCACCAATACACTTGGCCCAACGCTTCCTAGAATTCATTAATTCCAATGCGCTGGACCAGCTCATTCTTATCCCCACTAGAGGGAGCAACAACCTTTACCTGGTTATTACTAACATGGGCAACCGTTGCTCAACACCAATAGTCAATTCCTCCCTAATTAGATCCAACCACAAACTAATTACCATGGAAATCCACATCTCACCCACACCACCAGCAAATGTAACCACCATAAAAAACTTCTCCAAAGCTGACTTTGGGCTCCTAAAAGCAGAGGTGGCTAACTTCACGGCATGCATGCAAATGCAAAACAGGTGCATGACTGCCGAATCATACATCAATGCACTGTACGAACACGTACATAAATGCATGGAACTAGCCATACCCAGAAGAACCAAGACACTGTCCTCCAAAAAAACTAAGCCAATCTGGTGGTCCCCTGTCATTAACAAACTCTACAACAGAAGGAAGAAACTGTTGCAGAAAAAGGTGAAGTCTCAAGACTGGAAAAATTCCCTTATTAGCCTCAACAAAAAGTTGAGATCCTTCATCAAAACCTCTAAAGCTAGCTATGAAGGCAGAATTGCGGCAGACACTAAAAACAACCACAAAGCCTTCTACAGTTATATCAAGAATCTCTACACAGCAGTACCTAGATTTGCTCTGAGTTACTGGACAATGGTACCTCCTAGACTGAGTCAACAGATATTGCCAACATACTGGCGACAGATTCAGTGCCAACTTGACCCCTCCCCCCCAAAGGACCAATCACAATACCGAAGAATGCCAGGCACCCAGCAAGACTGCAGCACAGGTTAAAGCTGCATTGTCCAAGGCCAAGAATACAGATTCCATGGGACCCGACAATATCCCTAGCTGTGTTCTACATGAACTACAGAGTGAACTGGCACCACATCTGCGTGCCCTGTTCAATCACAGACTCACCTCACGCTTTGTCCCTACAGAATGGTGCACTGCTACAGTCATCCTTCTCCATAAAGGGGGAGTGACTACAGACCCTGGGAATTATTGCCCCATTAGCCTGACGAGTCTGAAATGTACAGCTATGGAGTGCATCATCATGGACCTAATTAACAATGATATAGGGAATCTCCAAACTCTAGATCCCATGCAATTTGGTTTTATGAAGGGTAGATCATGCCTGTTCAACCTGGTTGACTTCTTTGAGTCAGTCACCAGAGCTGTGGATGAGGCCAAGACAGTTCATACAGTCTACCTCGATCTGGCCAAGACCTTTGATACCATTCCCCACTCAGGAATTATTGATAGACTCACCAAACTAGACATTAACCCCTATATCACTAGGTGGGTTGCAAAATGGCTCAAAGATAGAACCTACAGTGTGAAAGTAGCAGACTCCAAGTCAGACTGCCATGCCAACCAGTCACGAGTGGAGTCCCACATGGATCAGTCCTGGGTCCTCTCCTGTTTGGTATCTACCTCTCAGAAGTCCAGACCAACACGAAGGGACTCTGGCTGACTAAGTTCACCGATGATTGCAAGCTGGGAGCCATTATTAACTCCCCAAGTGATGTAGACATCCTACAGAAAGGCCTCACTGAGGCCAACAACTGGTGTTGAAACCATGGCCTTAAGCTTAATGCCAAAAAATGCGTGGTCATTCCCTTTGGGAAAAACTCAGTTCCCAATAATTACCACATTGATGGTAGCCCACTAAACACGAAAGGTGTTATAAGAGATCTGGGGACACAGGTTGACTGCAACCTCTCCTTCAACCACCACATTGCCACTGTGGTCAGAAAGCCCTATGTGGCATATCTCATTACTAAGGGTTTTGCATCCAGGAAGAAAGAGGTCATCATCTCCATCTACTCTTCCCTCATTAGACCAATCATTGAGTGTAATGCCCCATTTGGTATGTACCTCGCTAAACACCTGCAACAGCTGAAAAAGCCACAAAAGTACCTCACAAAGAGGATCCTAGACCTTAAACAAATGCCCTACAAGGACAGACTCAAAAAATTCCAGCTTTTCTCTGTCTCATATCATCTATTAAGAGGTGATCTCTGCTTGACTTACAAAGCCATGTCTGACCCAGCCCCGTTAGAAATGTTACGCCTAAAGAAATCCCAATCCCTCCGCACCACATGCTCCAGGGACCTCAACCCATAGCCAGCCTTAGGCATAGGCCAACTAGGCGGCCGCCTAGGGCACTGCTCTAACAGGGGCGCTTTTCTAGTATTTATTTGGTGTAAGTAGACCAGGATGGGGCACTGGTTAGTGTGGTGGGGGGCACCATGGAGACCTTTTGCCTACGGCACCAATTGACCTAAGGCCGCTCCTGCCTCAACCTCATTACCATAATCAACAGAACATGCTGGAGGGACAGGTTCATAAGCCAGAGACTGCCCATGCTCTGGAACAGACTTCCCATACATGTCAAGCAGAGCACCTCACTGGCCCTTTTCAAGAGAAATCTTGATGAGTGGATGGGAAACAGAAATTTCACCCTGGGGATCACTCCAGTGGCTCTACTTGATAGAGGCACCAGGAACTAATGATGGCATAATACCACGGCACTTCTATGGGCTAGGCTTGTAAAGGCTTCAGGGTCGTTGGCCTAGTACACATCTATGAACCAAAAGAGCTTACACCTCTGAAACCCTTCTTGCAGAGGTCAGAACAATCGGTAAAACTGTTTTCCATGTTAAGAACCTTAAGTCGGACAGATTAGCTGGTTCAAATGTAGCAACTGTTAGGATCTCTAACACAAAATTAAGATCCCAAGGACAGGCCAGTAATTTTCTTGTCGGCCTCCTATGCAAAACTCCTTTAAGAACATTTTGACATCTGACTACATTGAAAGAGGAGGATCCACTGACAGACATGCTGAAATGGCCAATGAATCTCGACAGAGGAATAAGAAAGGTAACTGGATAGTAATTCACTCAAATACTGTAGAACCAGAGAACTACCATCCCTGAATGGGTGTTGGTTATGCTGTTGGTACCAACTAGAAAACATTTTCTAACTGCTAATATACAATTTGCTAGTAGTAGGCTTTCTTGTCTCTATTAATACCTACTGCATCTCCTAATTAAATAGGTGCCTGAAAGGAATTAAGATCACATTATCCAGGCAGTCATTTGAAGTTGATTGACGTCTGGTGTAGTTCCATCATTTGGCCTCTGGTATTCTGCATTTCTGTATTAGCTCCTCCAATGTTTTACATTTTTTCCCACTATCCTTTTCTCTACATACCAAATCTTCACCTCAGCTATTCTACTCCTCCTCCAGATTTCTTGATTTTTTTCCCCAGTGTTTGCCCCTCCCTCCCACACACGCACTCTTCTGTTCTCCATAGTTTCTTTAGGCTCCATTCACCATACTTCATGCATCCCAGTTCTTTTAGCGCTGCTTCATTCATGTCCTTTAGTAGGCTTCTCTACATAACCCTCTCAAACTCTCTTTTGTTTAACCCCTCCTCTTCTCCTTCTATTCAGTGAATGATGTTACATGTCTGCACAAATGTTGGGGTATGTTGGAGACTTCCCTCAGCCTCAGCCCCCCTCCCCCCAACTTTGGTTATTCATTCTCATTTTTGCCTTTTTCAGTCTTTTCCCTTGTCTTTATTGACCCAGTCCGATATGTCTTTTGTAGATCCCTAGGGTCTGTGAGTATGTGGGTGATTACTGCCAGTATCATCATCCTTGCTGCATTAACTCTCCCTGGCAATGTATATGTTCCCACCCTACACCTTGGAGTGCATCCCTTATCTTTTTTCCCCTACTGTCTCTCTCTCACACACACACACACACACACACACACACACACACACACACACACACACACACACACTGCTCACAACACATAACCCTAATTACTGGGAGGACTCGCCCTCTTAATCTCAACTATTCCCCCTTTCCCTAATCTTAACTACTACTGTCGTTTTGCTGTTGCAATGGAGTCCTGCCACTTTCTTAAACTTCTCTCTCTCTTGTAGTTCACATTGCGTCAGCCCCATCTTTGGATTTTTAACATGCAGTCATCTGCACATAATGCAAACTGGGATTTTATCCACTCCACATCTTTAAGCATTGCTAAACTGTATCTGACAGACTGCCAGCTCTTCAATCACAAGCGTGAACAGGCTTGGAGACAGTAGGGATTCTGTCTGGTCCCCCTCTTCTATCCTTGTCTCCTCAAATTCTCCTCCTCAGGTTTCAATTTCTGGACCTTGGTATATGGCCTGAATACAATGTATTTGCAGAAGTGTCCTCCATAGGAATTCACAACTCAACTCAAAGATCTCTTTCATGTCAAACAGCACTATCCTGTTTTTCTCTTCCTGTTTTTGTTCTTCCATGTGCAGAAATTCTAGCACATCCACCATTTTTTGTGCCTTCTTTCCCTTTGCCCTGCATGCATTATTTTTGTCAATACTTCATTCAGTCTTCCTGCAATACATTTGACAAACTCTTGTTATCTAAGTTAATTAGAGAAAGGCCCACTACTGCCCAAGTCCTCCTTTTCTTTTCCCCCTTTAGGTAGCACTGCTACCCTGGCCTTCCTCATACTTTTAGATATTTTGCTCAAGTCCAGTATTCTCTTGTATCATTCCCTAGAACCTTTCACATTTCCTTCCCTGCCAATTTGTAGAATTTTAAGAGCAATCCATATGGCCCTCCAGTTTCCCTATCCATCTTACATATCACTTTCCTTATTTCAACCATTGTCAACTTTGCATTCAGGGCATGTCTTTGTTCGTCTTCCAGTATATATCCCTCTACATTCTTGCCCCAGTTCCACTCTGAGATTTCTGTCCATTCCTGTTATTTGTAGATCTCCCTGTAGTATTCCTTCAATCTCTCCTTGATTGCTTCCTCTTCTAAATATTCTCCATTTCCTCCCCTTCTCGGCCTACTTCTTGTATTTTTTTGGCTAGCTGTTTCCCTCGTGCCTCTCCCACTATCCATCAGTGGGTCCCTCTAGTTCCATTGTTGAATTTCTTGCTCCTTAATAATTTTACCTTTTAATTCCACATTTATTGCACTTTCTCTGACACGCAGTGCTTCCTTCTACTTTCATTTCATACAGCGTCCTTCTGTACCACCTACATCTTTCTCTCAAGCTCCTCAGTCACATTCCTTCTGCTCTCATCAGTCTCCCCTAACAGCGACCGATTCCATCTCATCACCATTCCAGTCCCTGTCTTTCATATTTTCTGTACTGAATCCTTTACTAGTACTTGTATTTATTGTTTCATTATCCTCTGTCTTCTACTACTTGCAGCTAAGCTCACCTCCACTCCTTCCCACTGTTTCCTATTCCTGCACACTAACCTCAAGTCTCACTGTTGAGTGATCTGATATATCTGTCTTTGGATCCCTTTCATTATTTTAGCTAGGTTTTCCTTCACCAGAAGCTGCTACCAAAATGTTTTATGTGAAGGTGTATTCCTCTTTCATATAAATATCTTTCCCTCCATCTGTCCAGCCACCCTCCCTCATTCATTCCTTGACACAGTTTTTGTTTGATCTTTACAACCTTTTTCTGTTTCTGTGATGACACTGTTGCCCCCATTATCTCTATTTCATTTCCTCTTGTCTGTGCCTATTTAACAAAAACATTCTTAAAGAATCCTTCCTCATCACTGTTTGGTGCATATACATTTTCTGTTGCTCAGCATACACCTTCCACCCATCACACTTTTTATCACTTTTTCGGAGGTTGCCTGGAGCAGTCTTCAAAATAAAGTTGCCACACCCCACCTTCCTCCCTCTGCCTTGTCCATTTCTTCCTTTGGGTAATCATCTTTCCATCTCAGATTTTCAGTTCTGTTTGTTGTAATAGAACAATGTCTCCTTCAACCTCTTTAATTTGTCATGTATTCTCTCTTCTTCTGATAGCATATGATGAACCCCCAATGTTCCATTTAATTAACTATATTTTCCTTGTTGTTTTTGTCTCTCTGTTTTTGTGTCTAAATCTCTCTTGGAAGAGGCTTTTCTGTCTTCAGTCCTTTTGACAATTTGTTAATCTGTTTCCCTACCACCGTCATGTTTCTTTCCTCAACTCCGTACGGTTGCCTTTTTAATTTATTTCCTGCTTATCTCTTTTACAGGCATGTGTTTCCTCTTCACTTCCTGATCTTGTCTACTTCCCTGTGGGGGGGCTCAGCATCTGACATTGCACATCTTCCCAATGTCACTGTGTCACCTCACCTATATTTAAGACTGCTCTCCCAGTCCTTGCCTTGCAGATGGTTTAGATTTTTACTGCCTTGGTTGTTCAGCTGTCTATGATATCTTTAAACTTTTGAACTTCCTCTATATTGTATAACCTGAACCACACCCCTTCCAGATGTACTTACAGAACTTCAAGGTATTTCAACCATGAAGCTGTGCCATACATCCTTAGATGATTTAATACCTCCGTCATAGCTTTTTCTTTTCTTACAGAGTGTTTCCAAGTAATCTTTCACTAGCTTTATGATCATCCCTGCAAATAAGATGCCTTAAAATTTTTTTTTTTTTTACTTGTCTTATTTCATTTCTATACAGAAGAGGAAAGGAAACATGTCAAAGCATTCTTGGGTCTGCTTTCTGCTGCTGCTTCTCACCGTCCTACTTTGTGTATCCTCTCTATTAGTCTTTCTTGACTTCCTGGTATCACAGATCTCTTATGTAATAGCTGCATTACAGATTGCTCCAGTTCATGGTTGCCCAGCCTCTCTTGTTTTCTAATTCTCCTGATGTTACTCCTTCTAACACGATTTTCAAGATCATCCATCTTTGTTTTTTTATGTCTGTTAATTACTGTATTCTATGAATCTAATCTACTATGAAGTAGTCTATGTATTCATAGACAACTCATGCACCACCTAATCCAAAATCGCCTTATGGCAGACACTCAGCATGGCTTCTGTCCTCATCACAGCACTACTTCAGCCCTCCTAGCCTTTACTAACACCATAAACGCAACAATAATTATATATCCTCAGCCCTCTTTTTGGATCTTTCCAAGGCATTCGATATGGTTGATAACCAACTTTTAATCCACACCCTGCAAACATTCTGTCTAGATACTGGAGCCCTCCAATGGTTTCAATCCTACCTGAATGGTCGACAGCAGACTGTCCTCTGGCAGAACAAACTCTCTAACCTTCTACCTAACACCCTTGGAGTACCACAAGGCTCTATACTAGGGCCCTTGCTGTTCTCCACCTTCATTAACGATCTTTATACTGTCATCCCAAAAGTCAGCTGTATCCAATATGCTGATGACTCTACTCCGATTTGCTCAGCCACATCTCCAGTAGAGTTATGGTCAGCTACCCAGACCATCTTTAATACAATAGAAAACTGGCTTTCTGAACATCATCTGATCCTAAATCTCAAAAAACTAAAATGCTGTTATTTTCACCAACACGTAGATCTACTGCTTTCACCTTTACCATAAAATCAAATGATGGCACAATAATCTCCCCTGACCCATCTACAAAACTATTAGGTGTCATCATAGACAATCTAAAATTTGACCTACATGTTAACCAAACTATCAAAACCATCAATAAAAAACTAAGGTCACTTTACAGAATAAAAGCCTTCCTAACCCCTCCAGCTAAAATTGCCATAGCTTGCTCTCACCTTCTTTCAACCCTTCTGTATGCATCCCCTCTACTCTCAAATTTGAACAAGACTGTCCTTAAACTCTCAACTTGCTACAACCACATTGCCAGGTTTGCCACTGGGCTGCCTTTTAGGACACATCATTGCATCAATCTAAATCAGCTTGGGTGGCTTGAACTACCCAGCCTAATCCAGTATAACCAACTGATTATGGCCTATAAAATCCTCTATAATCCGGACAATACTCCTGCACTTAAAAATATAATCACCCCCTATAACAATCCTAGACCGCTTCGATCCTCTAACAAACTACTAATTCAGACTAGCAAAATTAATAACACAGCCAGTGATTCTTTCTTTGCAAACTCTAAGTAGATCCTGGAACTCTTCTTCCAGTTGATATTCCTTACTTTCCACCTTAGGTCAATTTAAAACTAGTCTCAAACAACATTTGTCACTTAACTGGCTATGTCAATGTATCAAGCCTGGCTAACTCTCTCTAGAATGTGTAAAAATCTGTTAACCAGTTTACTGTGTAATTTAATTTAATCTTGACTTGTGCTCAGGATTAACTGCAACCTGTGGAACTTGTTATCTTGCTTACTTATGTAATACCTGTAAATAGTCTGTTTGTAATATGTAATGCTAGTATTATGTATTGCTGTATCTGCTTACCCTTGGAGCTTTTCTCCCCGGGCCTCCACTGAAAATGGACATGCATCCAGTCGGACTATCCCGGTCAACAAATGTAAAATAAAATAAAAATAAATAAATCTATTCCTGCAGCTCAGCCTTAACTGCTGCCTTATTTTCGAGATCTTGCAGCTTCTCTTTTAGCCTTTCCACTTATGTTTGCTGCTGTTCTACTGTTTGTTTCAAGGACGTCACATCCTGGCCTGCTGTTATCTTTTAAAACAAAATGTACAACTACTATTCCTTATCTGTAGCTTTAAAACAACTACCTGTTCCTCCTTTTGTTTCTGTTCACTCATCTTTTCTTCTGTTTTGTTTTTTTCCCCCCCTGGAAACACTTGATCCAAAATTTCTGCAAGCCGTATCCAGAACCTTGGGCTTAAGCAGCCATCTTGGATGGACACTCTATTTCTCTATTACTCCAGCTCAACAGCTTTTGAGTGAACAGTGACTCTACTTATTTTACAGGTCCTTATTTACACATTTGGGTCGACAAAGGCAATGTTCGTTAACTTTACACTTGACACGTTTTCCTTTTTTTGGTTGTCAGAGAATAGCAAACATGGAGAATTTAGCTATTCTCTGAAATGCTCAGCTTATGAAAAGCCTAGCATCCATTACATTACAGGTGGGTACCAAAAAATGCTCAGACCAAAAAGCAACCAGGTACAACAGCCAATGCACATAATATAAAACCAAAAAGACTTTGGAAAAGCAGAACTGAAAGCTAAAGAAATGACAACAGCATCAAATGAACAAGTTAGAAGAAATAACAGTAATAAAAATGCTGTGCTTTGATACACTTAGGTCAAGCACACACTGCTGAATGTATATACTGCTCCCATAATGAAAAAGAGAAGGAGGAGAAAGAATAGAACATGTCAACATGCGGTTTGGTTTATAGGAGCTACAGCTCACAGCCTTGACCATCTGCTCCAACTGCCAGACTAATAATAATACCCATTTCATTACTAGGCAGGCCTTCTGGACACAGCCCCTTTTAGCAGCAACCTGGAAGCAATGCTTTAAGTCGCATGTTCAAGGTCACACAGCAGCCAAATGAGGGCTGATAGAATCAAACTTGGTACCACAGAAATAACAGCTCAGTCTTAACCCAATGCACCGACTGTCACTGAAGTAACTGAGACATAGTGGCACTAACAAAATGGTTCTCATCCGAGGTGTACACTCAAAGAGTATCAAATATAGGTTCTTCCTTTTAGACAGTTAAAAAATGCCAACAGAGAACTCTGCTTCTCAATCTTAAACACAAAATAATGAATACTGAAAATCAATATGAGCAAGGCTTATCTCTCAGATGCAGGTGGCCACTGTGGTGGTGCTGTACAAGTTTCCATGAAAAGCAATACATCTACAAATTGTACTCCGCAAATATGGAATTTCATTTACTGTGGATCTGGAGTAATAACATTCTATTAATAAGTACTACTGCAAAATACAATTATGTTGGTTTATCAGCACGTGTGGTCAGTTTGTACCTATTCATTTTTACTTGCATTGCAAATATACAATTTAATTTACAGCACATTTGAATCAACAGTGCTCTACTTGTAAACAAATACTGCTTTAAAATAAAATTACCTTGGTTTATTAGCAAAGGTGTGTGAAACTCGTACCCACTCATTCTTGCTTGCACAATACAGCCAAGCATCACCTGAAAAAAAAAAAAAAAGATGCATCAGGGGCTGCACCTATGTATGTTATTCAAAAGCAGCTTCCACTTTTGCTGATGTTGTTAAATACAATAACTGCATACCTGCATATGTGAAACTGCCAGTTTTTCTGATAATCATACAGACATTCACAATACAGTACTCTCTAGTATGCCATACCAGTCCCTCTTTCTATGTTGCCCAAACATTGTTTACCATATCTTTGCATTTTTTGTATATAGTATGACATTTTTGTTTGTAACCATTACTTTCCTGCTTGTTATACTAGAGTGAGCACTGTTTACCCTTTACTCCACTGGAGCATTATGTGTTATGTGGGACCAAGCAATGCTTGGCACAGCTACTCCTCTGCATTACATATGCAGTAGAATTCAGTTATTTTGATGTAGCATGGAAGAAAAAAGGTGTGAACTTTCCAAACATTTCTGTTACTATCTCCCAATATGTTAAGATGTTTGCATCTTAAACATACTTATTAAATTATCATTTAAGACACAGACACACATGCACAAAAAAATAAACTATATTAACATTTTTTTTATTTACAGACTTTGAGTGCAACATTAAACAGATCATTCAATTCCTTGCCTTCCCTTAAGCCTCACTCCTCCTGAGCATTATTCTGCATGTATTCTTTCCACAAATTCCAATTATTTCAATGTAATTTGCGCCTTCCCTTTTCTAAAGATTCCACTTCTTTTCCTTTATATTGCTTGTAATATTAAATACTTCACATAGAGCTGGTTTAGACTTTGATTTCCATTTTCTATTGTTTTTTTTTTTTTTTTTTTTGCAGCCAACATAATTAAACTTAACAAGGGCTTACTATGTCTAAGCAATTCAGATCCTGTGCTCCAGTTCAAAAGAATAATTTCCTTAATTACATCCATTTGCTTTCCCTACATTTCTGACATAGTACGCTCCAGGGAATTTTTAAAATCTGCCAACTTATTTTACTTCCAGAACATATGTTCCCAGTTACTTCTTTCTTCCCCATCACACCTCCAATATTTGCTCTCTATCTGAGGAAAAATTATTTGAAGTGTGCATGTGGTACAGAAATGCCTATCTGAACACTTCCAAGCAAAAGTTCCAAACCTTCTGAAGAATTTGTTACAGAAAAAAAAAAGTGCAACTTAATAGCTCAAAATATATGAATCTTTCAAGTGGTAAGAACACCCAAACTCTTCCCGGGAAAGATTTGAGCACCACATGTGTAGCGCTTATGATATCTTGCCATTTACTCATTGTGTGGCACCATAACAGTAGTAGCTGGAAGATGGAGAGCAGGGAGGATGCAAGTGTACTGCTACCATCATTAATAAATGCAACTAGAAATCCAAAGCTTGACAGCCAAGTTTTGGCAGCTACTGGGTCATTATGACGCACTAACACTGGTTACTCAACAGGCTGTTAGTGTGGGGAAAGACCACTGCACACACTGTTGACTGCCAGCAAGCTTTAGCATTATCTTCTAGTAGGAAAGTGCAGTATGGCGCTAGTGTCTTCACTTTATCTTGCAAATCTGACTATTTTCAGACTGATTGTACTGCTCCCTCTCTGAGGCTCGTAACTATCTTGTTCACATTAACAGTCTTGACTGCATTTTGCTACAACTCTACATTTCCAATTAAATGAACACACTTAATAGCAGCATTAAAACTCTGACTTTAGTTTTTTACATGACCATGAGATGTTGGGTAGCTGGAGTCTCCCAGAAGGTATCGGAGTAATATTTATATGAAAATAAACAACGGATATCATATCAATACATTTTTCTCTAACTGATAAACTATGCAAATAATGTCTGAACTAGAACTTTCATAAACCACAAAACCTTATTTTTTCCACTTTAGCTTGGGTTTCATAATGCTTCAGTTAAATAAGCCGTTTACAAGAAATTATTCACTGGTCCAATGAATAACCTAACAAACGTAGGGCCTGCACTGGCCAATTTAAAGTTTTCCTAATAGACATCACTGCAGAATAAAGAATTTTGGAAAAATGGTTATCTAATGCCTGTTTAAATGTTGATAAATCATTTGCCAATCCAAATCCTCCCTGCCCTAATATGAAGGAAAGATCTATTTAACTTTGAACTGGAAACAGGAATTCTTACATCTACATTTGTATTCCTTGCACCAATATCATGACTAAAGTCAACATTTAATATGGCAACCAGTAATTTGTCCTTAAGGCACCTATATACCAGAATAATGTCACCTCTTAGAAATTGGTAAGCCAAAGAATGCAAAGACAAATATATCAGTCTTTCTTTATAAATAACTGTTGACAGCCATGTATCAGTCTGGTAAAGGTTTTCTGAATCTGTTCTAACTTGTTGCAAAACATTTAATGCACATAAAGCCCCCCACCCCCAATACTCAATAATAGGCTTTATACTTGACTAAATCTTTACCACCACCCAACTACCTCTGCTTGAGAAACATTAAAGGACATTCCTCATAAGATCATAACATGTCCTAATAATGTTTGTCACACTAACTTCAAAGTTTAGATTTGTATCTACGATGATACCCAAATCTCTCATTACCTCAGAAGAAACACAAATCTGATTACCCAGGGTGTAAGGATATTAATTATTAGTATGCCCAAATTGTAAAATGGTACATTTACAGCTGTTAAATCTCATACCTTTGGTTGATATCCATTCATATAGACTATCCAAGTAAAATTGCAACAGATACCAATCACTAGCAATAGTTACTGCCCACCCTATCTAAATATCGCCATCTAACTTACTTAGCCATGGCATTCTTGCATCACTAAACTAAATAAGAATGGCCCCAAGACTAAACCCTGAGGCACTCCCCTGGCCATAAACCTATGCTTGGAGTAGGAGTTTTTAATTTTCACTCGGTAGGGTGTACCCAGTAGCCATTCTGATATCCATTTAACTACACAGCCAACATTATCGTTTCTCATTAGTCCTTATAATTGTTTCATGGGAAATGGAGTCAAAAGCATTAGTCAGCTCCAAAATCACAACATCAGCGGCTAGTGAGTTATCCAATAAGCTAACAATCTGCTAAAAAATTGTATCAAATTTGTGACAAATGACCTCCGTTGAAGGAATCCATGTTTTTTTAAACAAGAAACATCTTTATTAAATTACCATGTATGGCATAGGCAATCATACATTTATATAAATGAAAACCCATATTGACATAATTTTAGCTGCAAATGTACATCACAAACCATACTGACATAAATGTAGTTGCAAACATTATACATAACTTATAATCCATCCAATTCCTGTTATTCAAACATTACATAGCTCATTCAGATCCATTCTTTTAAACATTGTTCCTCCTCTACATGTATTGTTCCCACAATTCCCATATTTTCCTATGCAATTTGCTCCTACCCTTTTCTAAAGATCCCAGTTCCATTTGTTTTAGCTCTGTTACTATATTCACTACTTCTATTAAAGTTAGTTTAGACTTTGATTTCCATTTTATAGTAATTGCTTTTTTGGCAGACACCATAACTAGACTCAGTAAGGTCGTACTAGGTTTAGGCAATTCCGATTCTGTATCATAGCTCAAAAAATAATTTCCTTAGATACACCAATTCGCTCACCCAATATCTCTGACAGAGCAGTCTGCAGGGAATCTTTAAAGTCTGTCAACTCATTACACTCCTGAAAGGAATCCATGTTGATATATATTCACAGCTAAAGTCCAGAGCCTGCTTACAGGAAAGCCACAGTGTCCTCTCAAATCACTTACCCAATATGCAAGTCAAACTAATGCATCAATAGTTTTCTACCATATATCCTGCTTTACCTCTCAAAATGGGAAATAATGCAGCTTCCTTCTACAGTTCAGGAACACATGCTTCCCTGAATGATTTTTGTAACAAACAAGTTAAACATGGAAACAACTTTTCAGATATTCTTTTCAAGAAATATCCATTAAGACCATCAGGCTTGCAGTACCATTTCCTCATTCATAATGCTACAATTACCTCTAAACAGTATAAGTAAATCATTTAGGAATCAGTTACTTGGGAGTAATTACTAAACAGAACACATGCAAACAAGTTCATTAACACATCTGAGTCAATAACTGAGACTCATCTTTCACCTCTATTGTTTGAGACTCATCTTTCACCTCTATTGTTTGAGACCCATCTTTCAACTCTATACTGAAAGTATCATCTAGACCATAATGTCTTAAAAGTTTAACTAAACCTTTGCTGTTATCCTTCAGATTAGCTGTTACATATACCTCATAATTAGATCTTACTCACTTAATAGCCATGAGGTACATTTTTTTCTGAATTTGCTGTAACTGTTCCAATTTGAAAACAAAGGAGATTGTTTACATCTTCTCCTCAAACTTATCTTTTTCTTTCTTAGCTTAGATAACTTCAAACTCCATCAGGGATGTCCATCACCGTTACAATGTGTTTTCATTCCAAATGGGACATGATATTCTATTAATTAAACAAAAACTGCAAAAGCTATCCCAGTTCTCATTTATATCCATTTTCAAAACTAGCATACCAGACC
The DNA here is from genome assembly GCF_019279795.1 of Protopterus annectens. NCBI lineage: Eukaryota > Metazoa > Chordata > Ceratodontiformes > Protopteridae > Protopterus > Protopterus annectens. The sequence goes on along the minus strand of NC_056737.1, from coordinate 613,272,704 downwards.
CAAGTTTCAACAGCCCTCTTCATGGACTCAAAGTCTGACTAACAACATTTTTTCACTATTTCATATTGCTTAACCAACGTAGGATATCTGAAAATGTAGCTCAAACAAGAATAAATGAAACCCAAGTCTTAGCAACAAGTCATGTGCTTCTAAACCTCATCTTAAGTCATAGGTTCATAAGTAGGTACTAGGCTATCAGCCCTAGGGCCTATACAAGCCCAGCCAAAAAGGTACCCTGGCTTTTTTGCCACCCAAGAAAATTATTTTCTTGTGCCACTGTCAAGCAGAGTCACAGAGGTGATCCCCGGGGTGAATTTCCTATTTCCCATCCAATCATCAAGATTTTTCTTGAAGAGTGCTAATGAGGAGCTTTGTTTGACATAGATAGGTAGTTTATTCCAGAGTATGGGAAGTCTCTCTGGAATAAACTACCTATCTATATCAAACAAAGCTCCTTACAGTTTCTATCAATACAGTTTCTATTATTTTATGCTGTTAACTACATTTTAAGCAATATGTGTTAAAAATCCACAACAACTTACCAGGGCAATATGAACCTATTAACTTGACTATTGCATCCCTGGTTTGCCTTACCTTCTTTTTCATGCCACTGTCATCTCAGCATCTCTAGTATCATTTTTCAAATAACCTGCTCACAATGGTATACCATGTCCTGCCGATCTGTTCACTTTAATTTATTTCTTATTTTACTTAGCATTTGTTTACTGATATTTTCCAGCTGTATTTAGTTAAAAAAAAAATTCCAATATATTACAACTATTTTAAACAGCTATTTAGTAATATACATGCTCAGATATTAAGTAATATATATTAACAATTACACATACATGTGCCAATTAAATTCATATGAAAGGAGGTAACAATTACTGAATAAAAGGTACTTGTGTATAAGTAGAAGCTGAACACTGAGCATTTGAACAGGTCTATTAGTGAGTTTGTCAGATAATAACTGAGATTAGTGCTTACAAATTCATAGAAATGGAGGTGTAGGAAGGAATTAGGTAGGGCAGAAAGTATTAAGACTGTAGTTTAAGGGGCAGAGTATAAAGCAATTTCAGATACAATTATATATATTGCTATCATAGGGTTTATATTAGAAGTACAGAGGTGGGGTTGAGCAGTGTCTCAAAACAATGTACAAAGCTGGGAGATGCTAGTAAAACTTTTCAGGTTCACAGGTAGGTACTAGGCTATCGGCCCAAGAGCCTAAGTAAGCCTAGTCAACAAAGTTCCCTGCCTTACGCCACCCAAGAAAGTTATTTTCCTGTGCCCCTGTCAAGCAGAGCCACAGAAGTGATCCCCGAGGTGTATTTCCTATTTCCCATCCACTCAAGATTTATTTTGAAGAGTGCTAATAAGGAACTTTGCTTGACATAGATAGGTAGATTGTTCCAGAGTATTGGAAGTCTCTGGGAAAGGAATCTATCCCTCCAGCATGTCCTGTTTATTGTAGTGACAAGGTTTAGGTCCCCAGAGCATGTAGCTCGGAGGGATTGGGATTTCTTTAAATAGCTCTGGGTTTGACATAGCTTTATATGTTAAGCAGAGATCACCTTGGAGTAGGTGATATGCTACGGAGTAAAGCTGGAGTTATTTGAGACGGTCAGTGTAGGGCATCTATTTGAGGCCAGTAAACCTCTTTGTGAGGTACATATGTAGCCTTTCCAGCTGCTGCAGATGCCTTGTGAGGTACATTCCAAAAGGGGCATTGTACTCTATAATGGGTCTAATGAGTGTTGAGTAGAGGGGAACAATGACCTCTTTTCTTCCTGGATGAGAACCCTTTTGTGATGAAGTGTGCCATGTAGAAGGATTTCCTGACTAATGTGGCAATGTGATTATTAAAGGAGAGACTACTGTCTACCTGGGTCCCAAGGTCTCTTATCACACATTCGGCATTAAGTAGACTGCCACCTATGTGGTAGTTCATGGGTACAGAGTTTTTACCAAAGGGGATGACCATGCAATTTTTGGCATTGAGTTTGAGGTCATGGCTTTGACACCAGGCATCTGTCTCAGTGAGGACCTTCTGTAGGATGTCCACATCATTTGGGGACTCGACTATGGCTCTTAGTTTGCAGTCATCTGCAAACTTCCATTAGCCAAAAACCTTCTATGTTAGCCTTATCTTCAGAGAAGTAGATACCAAACAGGAGAGGTCCCAGGACGGAACCTTGTGGTACTCCACTTGTTACTGATTTGATGTCAGATTTGGAGTCTGCAACTTTTGCAGTGTGGGTTCTTTCAGTGAGCCAGTTGGCAACCCATCTTGTGACGTAGGGATTTATACCTAGTTTAGTGAGTTTAGCTATAATTCCAGAATGGGGGATAGTGCTGAAAGCCTTGGCGAGGTCAGGATAGGCTATGTGAACCACTTTATCCTCATCTACAGCTTTGCTGACTGCCTCAAAGAAGTCAATCAGGTTCAGGAGGCATGATCTGCCTTTCACAAACCCGAACTGGGTGGGGTCCAGAGTTTGGAGGTTACCAATGCCTTTGTTTATGAGTTCCATGATGACACATTCCATGGCCTTACAGACCAGGCTCGTCAGGCTAATAGGGCGATAGTTACCAGGATCAGTACAGGCTCCCCCTTTGTGGAGTGGAATAACTGTTGCTGTGCGCCATTCAGTGGGCACAAAGCCTGACGTGAGGCTATGACTGAACATGGTGCTTACGTGGGGAGCCTGTTTGTTCTGAAATTAGTGTAAAACGCAGCCTGGGATGTTCTCCAGTCTCATGGATGCTGTGTTTTTGGCTTTAAAGAGTGCATTACCTGCATAGTAGTGATTACAGGAGCTCTGCATTCTTCCTGTATAGATATGGGCCCTTTAGGGGGTGGGGGTAAAGTTAGCACTGAACCTATCTGCCAGGAGGTTGGCAATATTAGTTGGTTCTGTAATTTTCATGCCGTTGTGCTGCAACTCAGAGCACAGCTGGGTGCTGCCATTGAGATTCTTTACATAACTAGAGAATGCTTTGTGATTGTCCCTAGAATCAGTGGCAATTTTGTGTTTGTAGCTAGCTTTGGAGGATCTTATAAGGGACCTCAGCTTCTTACCGAGGCTGACCAGGGGAGCTCCTCCACTAATGGGATTTTACTCTCTTTTGCAATGGTTTCTTCCTTCTGCTGTAGAGATTGTTTATGGCAGGGGACCACCAGATTGGCTTCCTTTTTTGGGGGATACCATCTTGGTTCTGTTTGGGATAGCATGATCCATACACTCGTGTAAGTGCTTATAGAGTGCATCTGTGTAGGATTCAGCAGTCATAACTGTATTGTCCATCTGCATGGGTGCCATGAAGTTCGACAATTCTGTCTTAAGAAGCATGAAGTTGGCTTTGGAGAAATTTTTTTACCGTGGTTTCCTTAATGGGGGCAGAATGTGGATATCTAGGGTGATTACCTTATGGTCAGATCCAACCAACAAGGAGTTGACTTCAGCTGTGGAACACCGGTCACTCATGTTGGTAATGACTAGGTCTAGGATATTTTTGCCCGTGGTGGGGGTGTGGATAAGTTGATCCAGAGCACTAGAATTTATGAATTCAAGAAAGCGTTGAGCAAAGTAGCTGGTAGAGTAGTTTTCCCAGTTAATGGTGGGGTAGTTGAAATCCTCCATTATTAGGGTGTTTGGTTGAACCCTAATATTTTCCAGTATATCAAGAAAAGAGGAGTGGGAATCCTGGGGCATGGTGGGGGATCTGTAGCAAGCTACAATTTGGATTGCAGTTTTGCCCAAAGTTAGTTGCACTTGGATAACCTCGGAAGCATTATGCTGAGCAACTAGCCTGGAGGTGTGGATATCCTTAATGAATATGGACACAACTCCTCCATTCGTGTTCCGGTCCAGGTTACATGGCCGAAAAGTGTTGTACGAGTTATAGCCTGGTAATGCAGGGGTGCTCTCTGTAGCCTTGAACCAGGTCTCAGTCATTGCACAGACATCGATGTTCTCCACTTTAAGGAGTGCCTCGAGGGAGTGCAGTTTTAGATTTAGAATTCTAGCATTGAGTAGCATTACCCTCAGTTTTTGCTTGCCTGTTCCTGTTATGGTGGTGAATTTGTCATTTGAACCTTGCCTAAGAAACGCACTAAAGGGGTGGCAAGAGCCTTAGCCAGTATCTGGAATTCCAGGGGTGAGAGGTGCAGGCCATCTCTGGCAAAGCATCGTGGTCTGTCGACCATGTCATCCCAGGCAGATACTGGATCCCCTTAGAATGACACCAGAAACTTAGCCAATTGCTGAAGTCAATAATTTTGTCTTTGTACTGCGGTATCATTCTGGGCGATGGCAGGATGCTACTCAGGGCTAGGGTCATACCTCCCTGGGCTACAAGATCGGAGATCCATGTATCTTCATGTAGTCCAGGGAGGTACGTCACAGATCATTCACACCAACATGGAGAATGACAGACTCATATTTGTACTTGTTGTGGAGTGACCTGAGTGCATGGGTTGTGGCAGATCCTGGCACCAGACAGGCAGCTGACAGTAACCTTCTCCTTATTTAAACTGGTGAGTGGGACATCAGTGTGCCTGACTATAGAGTCATCTATGACTAGTGTGTGGGGTACGTTGTTTTGCCTTATGGGCTGTGGTTGAGTGGCACACTGAGTCTGTGGGCTATGTGTCATTTGGGTTGTGTTGGGGGGGTGGAGATTGCTTGTGTTTCTGCTTTGGAGGTCTCTGTTGCTTGAGCAGATTATTATTGAGAGCCACCGCAAATGTTTTTGTGTTTCTATGTGTGGATTTTGGTGGTGAAGGTTTAGTTGGAGTATGTGATGAGTGCGGTGCGGTGCAAGTGTTTACCTTCTCCTCTTGACTGTCAAGTTCAGTCTTGCTTGGAGAGAGCTTTGCCTTCAGTTTGGCTAGATAAGTGCATCTCTCACAGGTTGTAGTGGTGGGTGGTAGGAGGAGAGGGTTGTCTGTGTACATGAGACAATTGCTACATTGCCCCAAGATGCCCAGATTCATCATATAGACAGGAGAGAACACTGGGAGCTGACCCTGGACATGCCTGAATAAAAAACTATTTTCCTCTAGACAAGTGAGGAAAGTGAGTACAAGAGCTGTTTTTCTCTAAGCAAGTGAGGAAAGTAAGTACAAAAACTGTTTTCCTCTAGGTAATGAGGAAGGTTGAGGGCTGCAGTAATTTGTAGCCTATTTAGTGCTTACAAGTGCTGAACACGAATAAGCAAATTAAAGTGCTAAAACTAAGAATCTGTATCTGAACTAGACTAGTTACAGGAAAGAAAAGTGCAAATGTGGGCTTTTAAATCAGAAAGCTGAAAGAGATGGAAAAATTGCCCAAATGGCCAATAACTACAATTTCTGGGCCAGAAACCCCTCCTTAAGTGGTAGATAGGTTACCTAGTGCTTACCACTCCCACTGATAAGCTAGCAGGCTTCCCTCCAACACAGACAGGCTTGGGGGGGGGGGGGGGGACTCAGAAGTTTACAAACAGTTCTGGATATAGCAAATCTGTAACTGGACTAGACTAGTTACAGGAAAGGCAGGAAACTAGCGTATTTTTTTTGTTACAGTTAAGCAGAACACAGGGAGATTCTAGCAAAGTTTTATTTATTTATTTTTTTAGGCATTAGTGAAGACTGGTTTTGGAGAACAGGATTCTGAATGAAGAGAGGTGGTTTGACAATAAGGCAAGTTGAAGCTAAGCTTCTTTTAGTCACATCTATCTTTTTTGTTATTTTAAGATTTTTACTTGATGTCTCCATTCTTACTAGTGATTCTAGTGCTGGTCCTTTATGTCATCCCATCCCAGACAAGCATGGATTACTTGTATGGTTGCCATCTGTCTTGATCTTAGCAGGTCCCATTTCAAACAAACTTTCAGCTACCCCACAACAGTGGAACACAAATTGTCCCAGTCTGACAATTCTTCCCATAACAGGGTGAGAAAAACTGCTCCCAAAATACTATGTTCTTAACAGCTGGGTCCATAATACAGACCAAGGGGAACAGTAAATAGCCAAACTGCGTCTACAGGCATTACTTGCAATCCCTCTGACACCTCACAGAACACTACTCATTATACAGTGCCCTTCAGATATTCTTTAAAAATACAGGCACCCTTCAGTGACAACATCAACAGCTACCAATGCTTTGTAATTTCATCTAAGGAAATCCAGATAACTAATGCTACCTGGTCATGGAGGTGCACTAATATGCAACTAATTCACATCCACCTCTGACAGAGATGCAGAAGTTGGTAATGTAGTTTGTGAACCGTCTTAAAAGGTATATGATCCTATTTTGTTCCAAGGGTAAAATATAACCAGAGTAAGATTTTTAAACAAATGCACTGTTCCCGCAAATTCTTTTTACTTCTAGGTAATTTGCTCTTTACTTTTTCTAAAGATCTCACCTCCAATTCTTTTTTTCTCCTTTATAACATTCAGTACTTCAATTACAGGTAGATTAGATTTTGATTTCCATTTTCCAGTATATGCTTTTTTGGCAGCCAAAAGTATTAAACTTAAAGCCTTGATATGTTTAGGCAATTCATATCCAGTGTCACAGCTCAAAAGAATCATTTCCTTAATTACAGCCATTTTTTTGCAGGTTCATAGGTCAGTACTAGGCATCAGAATCCACAGAACCATTACAAGCTTAGCCTCAATATTCTAAATTGAATATACCCATTGACATGACTAATTTATAATTAGTTTCAATTCCTTTCAGTGAGGGTTTTTGGGGACAGACCTGAGGTGCATTTGCAATTGCTCATCCTATCATCCAGGTTACATTTATACAGTATCAGGGAGCCAATTTGTTTTACAATCCAAAGTCTATACCATAAAATAGAAATTCTCTGAGATAGACATCTATCTTGCCAGTAAGACAGATTATGTTTCAGTGGAAGTTAAGATTACTTGAACGAGTGTTGTGGGTGTTATTAGCTTAATGGATGTGCAGGAAGGCACACAGAACTGGATCCTTTGAGGCTCTGCAAGCTAGACAGAGTTCACTGCTCAACAGTCTATAAGAAACTGATTACAAAAACAATGCTTTAAGGTAGGATGAGTAGCTCAAGGAACACGTCTTTGATTATCTTAGTGAGGAAATCCTGCAGTCTCTCAAGCTGGATTATATGCTTAGACAGCTACATACCAAAGGAGCCATTAAACTCTATTGTGGATCTGATGAGGGAGGAGTAAAGACAGAAAAAACTTCCCTAGATCTGGAAGAAATAACCCTAGCAAGTTAAATGGATTTCATAACAGTAGTAGACATATGGTGATAAAAGGATAATTTGCTGTGTACCAAAGTACCCAGGTATCAGTGCTGAAGTTAACTTTCAAAGGGGGTGTCATATCTAGTAGGTGCAGGGGTACCTAGCTTTGCTTAAGAACACAATGCTGCATTTCTTAGCATTTAGTTTTAGATACCACATACTAGTGCACATTAGACCCTCCTGAAGAATTTGGAGATGAGATAGGGGTTACTGACAGCTCCATGTTTGGAATGATTTAGAAAAGGGTAGGAGCAAAGTACATAGGCAAACTGGGTTCATAGGCCCTTCATGTCAGCCCTGACATCAGGAATGTAAATACCAAACAGCAGTGGTCCTAGGACTGATCCCTGGGGACAATACTGATAACTAATCTTTTCAGAGTGCCACCAATACACTGGTTTCTGTCAGTTAGCCAGTTTGCTGCCCAGTAGGTAACACAGGGTTTACATTTCATTTGAGTAGCTTGTCGATAATATTAGAATGTGGGATGGTACCAAAGGTTTTAGCCAGGTCCTAGTTGGTAGCTTTAACAAATCTGACAGAGTCTAATGCATCAGTGACATGTTTAAAGAAGCCCATCAGGTTCAGGATACAAGTTCTGCCTTTAGGAAACCCAAACTGGACTGGGTATAGGGCTTGCAGTCTGCCTATGTCCTTCTTAGTAGGTTCCCTAATGATGCATTCCATTATTTTGCAGATGAGGCTTATAGGTCTGCAGTTTCCTGGATCAGTAGTGGATCCCCCTTGTACAGTAGGATGACCACTGCAGTTCTCCATTCCTCTGGCAGGAATCAGTGGAGTGGAGCCCTAAAAAAGGTCTGTAGTTTCCTGGATCAGTAGTGGATGCCCCTTGTACAGCAGGATAACCACTGCAGTTCTCCATTCCTCTGGCAGAAATCCAGTGGAGTGGCAAAGGTTGAACAGATTTAGTAGCAAGTCTTCCAGGCAGTGTCTGATGCTGACAAGAATGCAACCTGACACATTTTCATGACCTTAGGTACAAGTGTTTTTGGCTTTTGATAGAGCATTCTAGACCTGCTCTGAGGTGATCAGAGGGGTGGGTGTGGGTCTACTAATAAGATGGGGAAAGTTATGGGGGGAGAGGGGAATAAAGTTAGACATGAATTTGGTCACTAACATATTGATTATGTTTAGGCATTGCTGGGCATCACTTCTGAGGTTTCTGATGCAGCTGAAGAAGGCTTTGTGGGTGTCCTTAGAGAGCAATTCTTAACTTTTGGAGGATTTTTTTAAACAGGCTCCGAGTTTCTTCCTCTTATTGTACAGTTTGGTTGCATCAGGTTTCCTCTATAGAGGTTTACTGTGAATTTTGGAATTGTATTTGTGTCTTCTGGTGGCACATGCTTTGATACTTGCTCTTAAGTAGGCACAGAAATTATCCACAAATGTGGCAACATGCAAGATGGGGTCATCAAGGTGCAGAGGGCACTTAAATTTTATCCGGTCATCAAGTAATTAGATTAGGTTTGCCTTAGAGTAATCTCTACAGACAGGTTTTGTAGTAAGTCAGGTTTTTACCTTCATAGTGTGTGTTACCTAACAGTCGGATTTAACCAGTAATGCTGTAACGGTAGGTGTTGAGCAGAGGGATGGCAATATTACTGAAAACAGGTTGAATATTTAAGAAACTCTAGTTGAGACTTGAATCACTTGGTCTAGAAAGCTAGTTTTAATGAAGTCCAGGAATCCTTGTGCATATTTATTTGAGGTGGCACAGGTTTCTCAGTTAATGGAGGGCGAGATGGTTTCTTAGGACTACAAACATGCCCCCTCCAATAACAATGTCATTTCCCACATTGGGTCTGAAAGCATGGTAGGCACTGAAACCCTGCACTGTGGGGGTGCTCTAGCTGTTCTGAAACCATGTTTCAGTACTTATGCTGATATCTTTACTTTCAAGAGTTAAGAATGCCAGTGAAGTTGTTTAGGCTTCTAGCATTGAGCAGTGTTTCCTTTACACAGTTTTGATTAGCTATGTAGGTAAGCTGAGGAAACAATCCTTGCCTAAAAAAAGCATTTTGTGAGAGAAAAAGGTCATGGTCAATATACACAAGCGATAAGGAGAAAGATACAGGCCATCACTTTCGCAGCAGCTAGGGTTGTCGATCATCTCCTCCTAGGCAAATCTATACTGGATCCCCTCAACAAAAAGACACCAATAACTAAGCAAATAACTGAAAGGATCTTTTGTTTGAACTGTAACATCATTCTTGGCATATCATAAGTATGCGTAGGGTGAAGGGACTTTAAGGCCCTAATGCATATTCTGGCACCTGACCAGCAAACTACCATCACTCTGTCTTTGTCTAACTGTGGAGTCACCATTACCAGATGTACTTCTTTGGTCTTCCTGCCTTAAAGGTTTTGGCCTGTCAGCTGACTGATCCCTTCTTGTAGTTGTGTTTTCTGTGTACGTTGTTCACCTGCTAGTGTGACACTGAGTGTCCTGTACACCAAACCTTCCTCCAGGAGGCCTCTGCGGTTTAAGCAGGGACTTTTTAGGTACCTCAGTGTCAGTGTGCATGAGGTAGTTCCTGTATTACCTTTAAAGTTCATATTGCTATCAGGCTAGTAACAGATTGTGAGGTTAACTGTGACTTCATATTTACTGCCTGACAAAATAAGGGCAAATAATGAATTCTAATGAGGTGGTTTAGTAGAAAGGCTATTTGTATGACAACAATAGGACAAGTGGATTTTAAAGATACTATTGGAAAAAGTGGGTTAAACCTTCTAGTTAGCACAATGTGCACTAAGCAGGCAAGAAGATAAGGGGAAGGGTAGCTTGAGTTTAGCACTCTAAGGCGAGGAACTTCCCAGTTTGATCTACTAATGCTAATATAAGTAGATGAGTTGAGTTTCCAAAAACCAATTTGTAGTAAGGGCATCCAACTCGAGAGCAACACTGGCTGCTTCCACATTTCTGAGAAAGAGTACTCTGTAGGGAATTTTTTTTTAAATCTGCTAACTCTTTACCTTCCAAAAAATATGTTCACAGTTACCTTTCTCTTTCCCATCAGATCTCCTGCATTTCCTATCTTACCTGAGGAAAAATTCTTTGATGTCTAGAGTATAAAAATACCTAATGTAAACACTTTCAACTAAAAATCCCAAATCTTTTAGACTTTGTTGCATACTTGGGAGCCATTACTGATGTCCTCACATTTTCCTTTGCAAATTGTCTATCCCGTCTCTGTTCCAAATCTTTTTTAAACTCCTCTGACTGATGCTTAGTCATACAATATTTTATATGATCTACTGTTTATCTCTTTAACAGTAACTTCTTTCCTAGTCTCAATTAAAATAATGCAAATATGATTTAAGAGCTTGCTTCTAATAACATTAGAATTTTTATGCATATTTAAGTGCATTGCATTTTTCAAACGATCCACAAGATGGTGCCTATACAAGCCCATCGACAAAGGTACCCTGGCTTTTGCCACCCAAGAAAATTATTTTCCTGTGCCACTATCGAGCAGAGCCAAAGAGGTGATCCCCGGGGTGAATTTCTTATTTCCCATTCAATCAAGATTCTTCTTGAAGAGTGCTAATGAGGAGCTTTGTTTGATATAGACAGATAGTTTATTCCAGAGTATGGGACATCTCTAGGACAGGAATCTATCCCTCCGGCATGTTCTGTTTATAGTGGTGACAAGGTTTAGGTCCCTAGAGCGTGTAGCTCAGTGGGATTGGGATTTCTTTAAGTGGAGCATGTCCAACAGCTCTGGGAGTGACATAGCTTTGTATGTTAGCCAGAGATCACCTCTGAGTAGGCAATATGCAACGGAGTAAAGCTGGAGTTTTTTGACATGGTCTGCGTAGAGCATCTGAGGCCGGTAACCCCCTTTGTGAGGTATTTCTGCAGCCTTTCCAGTTGTTGTAGATGTCTTGTGAGGTATATACCAAAAGGGGTGTTGTACTCTATAATGGGTCTAATGAGTGATGAGTAGAGGGGAACAATGACCTATTTTTTTCTGGATGAGACACCTTTTGTGATGAGGTGTGACACGTAGAAGGATTTCCTGACTACTGTGACGATGTGATTATCAAAGGAGAGACTATTGTCCACCTGTGTCCCAAGGTCTCATCACACTTTCGGTGTTAAGTATACTACCGCCTAGGTTGTAGTTCATGGGTACAGAGTTTTTACAAAAGGGGATGACAATGCACTTTTTGGCATTGAGCTTGAGGCCATGGCTTTGACACCAGGCATCTGTCTCAGTGAGGCCCTTTTGTAGGATGTCCACATCGTTAGGAGTTTCGATTATGGCTCCTAGTTTGCAGTCATCTGCGAACTTCATTAGCCAAAGACCTTCTGTGTTAGCCTGTACTGCAGAGAAGTAGATACCAAACAGGAGAGGACCCAGGACTGAACCCTGTGGTACTCCACTTCTCACTGGTCTGAAGTCGGATTTGGAGTCTGCTGCTTTCACAGTGTGGGTTCTGTCAGTGAGCCAGTTGGCAACCCAACTTGTGACATAGGGATTTATACCTAGTTTAGTGAGTTTACCTATAATTCTAGAGTGGGGGATGGTGCCGAAAGCCTTGGCAAGATCTAGATAGGCTGTGTGAACCACCTTACCCTTGTCTACGGCTTTGGTGACTGTTTAAAGAAGTCTATCAGGTTTATGTGACATGATCTGTCTATTACAAACCCGAACTGGGTGGGGTCCAGAGTCTGGAGATTACCAATGTATTTGCTTATAAGTTCCATGGCCTTGCAGATCAGGCTAATGGGGCGGTAGTTCCCAGGGTCCGTGGTGTCTCCCCCCTTGTGGAGTGGGATAACCGTCGCTGTGTGTCATTCAGGAGGCACAAAGCCTGAGATGAGGATATGATTGAACATGGTACTTAGTGGGGGGGTGCCAGTTCGTTCTGTAGTTCGTGTAGAACTCAGCCTGAGATGTTGTCTGGTCCCATGGATGCTGTGTTCTTGGCTTTGGAGAGTGTGGTTTTTACTTGTGCAGCCGTGATTACAGGAACTTTGCATTCTTCCGGTATAGAGATGGGCTCTTTAGGCGTGGGGGGGGGGGGTAAAGTTAGCACTGAACCTATCTGCCAAAATGTTGGCAATATCAGTTGGATCTGTATATTTAATGCCATTGTGCTGTAACTCAGAGCAGATCTGAGTGTTGCCATTGAGATTCTTGACATAGCTATGGAATGCTTTGTGGTTGTCTTTAGAATCAGTGGTGATTTTGTTTTCATAACTAGCTTTGGAGGATTTTATCAGGGATCACAGCTTCTTATTGAGGCTGATCAAGGAGCTCCTCCACTCATGGGATTTTACTCTCTTTTGCATCAGTTTCTTCCTTCTGTTGTACAGTTTGTTTATGGCAGGGGACCACCAGATTGGCTTCCTTTTTTTGGAGGATAGTGTCTTGGTTCTGTTTGGGATAGCACGATCCATGCACTCATGTAAGTGCTTATAAAGTGGAATTGTGTAGGATTTAGTAGTCATAACTGTATTGCCCATCTGCATGGGTGTCATGAAGTTCGCCACTTCTGTCTTACGAAGCATGAAGTTGGTTTTGGAGAAATTGTTTACCATGGTTTCCATAATGGGGGTGGGGGCAGGATGTGGATATCTAGGGTAATTAGCTTATGGTCAGATCGGACCAATGAGGCGATGACTTCAGGTGTGGAACACCGGTCACTCGTGTTGGTAATGACTAGATCTATGATATTGCTGCCCCTGGTGGGGGTGTGGATAAGTTGATCCAGGGCATTGGAGTTTATGAATTCCAGAAAGCGTTGAGCGAAGGAGTTGGTACAAGAGTAGTTTTCCCAGTTAATGGTGGGGTAGTTGAAATCGCCCATTATTAGGGTGTTTGGTTGAACCCTAACATTTTCCAGTACATCAAGAAAAGAGGAGTGGGAATCCTGGGGCATGGTGGGTGATCTGTAGCAAGCTACAATTTGGATTGAAGTTTTGCCCAGAGTTAGTTGCACTTGGATAACCTCGGCTGTATTATGTTGAGCAACTAGCCTGGAGGTGTGGATATCCTTAATGAATAAAGACACACCTCCGCGTTTGGTGTTCTGGTCCAAGTTACATGGCCGAAAAGTGTGGTATGAGTTATAGCCTGGTAGTGCAGGGGTGCTCTCTGGAGCCTTGAACCAGGTCTCAGTCACTGCACAGATATCGATGTTCTCCATTTTAAGGAGTGCCTCGAGTGAGTGCATTTTGAGATTCAGACTTCTAGCACTGAGTAGCATCACCCTCAGTTTTTGCTTGCCTGTTACTGTTATGGTGGTGAATTTGTCATTTGAACCTTGCCTAAAAAAGGCACTATAGGGCTGGCAAGAATCTTAGCCAGTATCCAGAATCCCAGGGGTGACAGGTGCAGGCCATCTCTGGCAAAGCATCATGGTCTGTCAACCATGTCATCCCAGGCAGACAGATACTGGATCCCTTTAGAATGGCACCAGAAGCTTAGCCAATTGTTGAAGTCAATCATTTTGTCCTTGTACTGCATCATTCTGGGTGATGGCAGAATGCTACTCAGGGCTACGGTCATACCTGCCTGGGCTACAAGATCGGAGAGCTCTTCCATGTCTCTTTTCATGTAGTCCAGGGAGGTATGTCTCAGGTCGTTCACACCAACATGGACAATGACAGTCATATTTGTACTTTATTGTGGAGTGACCTGAGTGCATGGGTTATGTTGCGGATCCTGGCACCTGACAGGCAGCTGACAGTAACCTTCTCCTTGTTTAGCCTGGTGAGTGGGACATCAGTGTGCCTGACTATAGAGTCACCTATGACTAGTATTCTGGGTACGTTGTTTTGCCTTACTGGCTGTGGTTGAGTGGCACACTGAGTCTGCGGGCAATGTGTCATTTGGGTTGTGTTGGGGGATGGAGGTTGCTTGCATTTCTGCTTTGCAGGTCTCTGTTGCTTAGACAGATTATTACTGAAATCCTCCACGAATGTTTTTGTGTTACTATGTGTGGATTTTAGTGGCGTAGATTTAGTGAGACTATGTGATGAGTGTGGTGTGGTACAAGTGTTTACCTTCTCCTCCTGACTGTCAAGTTCCGTCTTGACTGGAGAGAGCTTTACCTCCAGTTTGGCTAGATAAGTGCATCTCTCACAGGTTGTAGTGTTGGGTGGTAGGAGGAGAGGGTTGTCTGTGTACATGAGGCAATTTCAACATTGCCCCAAGATGCCCAGATTCATCAGATAGACAGGAGAGAACACTGGGAGCTGACCCTTGGACATGCCTGAATAAAAAACTATTTTCCTCAAGATAAGTGAGGAAAGTGAGTACAAGAGCTGTTTTTCTCTAAGCAAGTGAGGAAAGTAAGTACCAAAACTGTTTTCCTCTAGGTAATGAGGAAGGCTGAGTGCTGTAGTAATTAGTAGGTTATTTACTGCTTACAAGTTCTGAACAAGTGCTGATCACGAATAAGCAAATTCAAGTGCTAAAACTAAGAATCTGTATCTGAACTAAACTAAACTAGTTACAGGAAAGGGGGAAAAGTGCAAATGCGAGCTTTTAAATCAGAAAGTTGAGAGAGATGGAAAAACTGCCCAAACGACCAATAACTACAATTTCTGGGCCAGAACCACTCCTTATGTGGTAGATAGGTTACCTAGTGCTTACCATTCCCACTGATAAGCTAGAAGGCTTCCCTCCAACACAGAAAGCTTGGAGGGGCTCAGAAGCTTACATACAGTCCTGGATACAGCAAATCTGAATCTGGGCTACACGGAAAGGTTTTTTTTTTAATATCTTCTTCTTTCGGCTGCTCACGTTAGGGGTCGCCACAGCAGATCAACTGTTTCCATTTCTTCCTCTTGCTCTGTCACACCAACCGCCTGCATGTCCTCTCTCACCACATCCATAAACTTTATCTTAGGCCTTCCTCTTTTCCTGTTACCTGGCAGCTTCATCCTTAGCATCTTTTTCCCCAATATACTCTGCATCCCTCCTCAGCACATGTCCAAACCAATGTAATCTTGCCTCTCTGGCTTTGTCTCCAAACCTTCCAACCTGGGCTGACCCTCTAATATACTTATTCCTAATCCTGTCCATCCTCGTCACTCCCAGTGCAAATCTTAACATCTTCAACTCTGCCACGTCAAGCTCTGACTCCTGCCTTTTTGTCAATGCCACCGTCTCCAACCCGTATAACACAGCTGGTCTCACTACCCTCTTGTAGACCTTCCCTTTCACTCTTACTGGCACTCGTCTGCCACAAATCACTTCTGACACTCTTCTCCACCCACTCCATCCTGCCTGTACTCTCTTCACCTCTCTTCCACACTCACCATTACTCTGAACTGTTGATCCCAAGTACTTAAACTCATTCACCTTCGCCACCTCTACTCCCTGCATCCTCACCATTCATCTGTCCTCCCTCTCATTCACACATATATTCTGTCTTAGTCCTGCTGACCTTCATTCCTCTTCTCTCTAGAGCATATCTTCACCTTTCCAGGGTCTCCTCCACCTGTTCCCTACTCTCACTACAGATCACAATGTCATCTGCAAACATCATAGTCCATGGGGACTCCTTGTCTGATCTCGTCTGTCAACCTGTCCATCACCATTGCAAATAAGAAAGGGCTGAGAGCTGATTCTTGATGTAATCCCACCTCCACCTTAAACGCATCCGTCACTCCCACCACAGACCTCACCGTTGTCACACTACCCTCGTACATATCCTGTACCACTCTTACATGTTTCTCCGACACTCCTGACTTCCTCATACAATACCACAACTCCTCTCTAGGCACCCTGTCATATGCTTTCTCTAAATCCACAAAGACGCAATACAACTCCTTCTGACCTTCTCTGTACTTCTCCATCAACACTCTCAGAGCAAACATCGCATCTGTAGTGTTCTTTCCTGGCATGAAACCATACTGCTGATCACTAATCATCACCTCCCTTCTTAACCTAGCTTCCACTACTCTTTCCCATAACTTCATGCTGTGACTGATCAGTTTAATCCCTCAGTAGTTACTACAGCTCTGCACATCACCCTTATTCTTAAAAATCGGTACCAAAACACTTTTTCTCCATTCCTCAGGCATCCTCTCACTTTTCAAGATTTCATTAAACAATCTAGTTAAAAACTCCACTACCATTTCACCTAAACACCTCCATGCTTCCACAGGTATGTCATCTGGACCAACAGCCTTTCCGTTCTTCGTCTTCATAGCTATCCTTACTTCCTCCTTGCTAATCCACTGCACTTCATGATTCATTATCCGCACATCATCCAACCTTCTCTCCCTCTCATTCTCTTCATTCATCAACCCCTCAAAGTACTCTTTCCATCTGCTCAACACACTCTCCTTGCTTGTGATATATATATATATATATATATATATACACATACAGAAAAGTAGCTGAAACAGCAGTAAAAACAATTCAAATGCAGTGCAAGCTAGCACACTTGAGTATGTAGCAATGTTAGACCAAACAGTTCAAAAAATGCAATTAAATTAAAAATGACTAATGACTAAAAACAAGTGCAGAAGGAGTCTATTAGGTAGAATGAGGTAAAGAGATGGAACTGGGGGGGGGTCCCAGATCAAATCTACAGTGGGCGGGCAACTGCAAAAGCCTCCAAATTTAAACAAGACAGGAATAGGGAAGGTGGGTAGGGGAAAACCAACACCTTCAGCATTGATCTGAAAAACTATACAGTGAAGCAAAAATAACAGTGCACAACTCTGAAGTCAGCCAGCAATGATATAAAATTAGTCAAACAACAATTACCAGTACACAACTCTGAAGTGCCAGAAAAATATACTCAGCTCTGTATAGCTCCAGATAGTTTGAAGAGCACTCTGTCAGGACACAGGAAGGCTCAAGCAATAATATGTATTTCAAATTAATTTAACATTTTTTACATTTACATATAGTGAAAAATGTATTTTAAATAGGTTTTAAATCAATGTGTTATTTGTTGGATGTTTTATGTTTTTATTCAGTAAAATGAATAATCTATAACCAGTTTTGGTTCCTAAATGCCAGGTATACATATGTTTTTCAGCTTAGGTTTAACAATTAATTCATTAATTGGTTCACTTTTCATTGGTTGATATATAAGAGAAATAGTATACATAGAAGGAGTTTAATTCAAGCCTGCATTTGATGATGTGTATGGCAAACGAAAACATATTTTTGTGAGCGTTAATGGTGTCTATTGTATTAAACTTTTGATCCAAGTTTGTCCTCTCAGAGCTTTATTGTTTCACCTTTTTGTTGGGCTGGATTTGTCAAATCCTCCAAGGGCTCCTTTGACAGAAACTTAGCAAGTACAGCCAAGGATAACCATAAGGCCTTTTATAGCTACATAGATAACCTTAAAGGACAGGACCTAAGTATGTGCAGAACTAGGGGCCAATGGTATCTCACACACTGCCCCCACAATGATAGCAAACCTGCTACTGGATAGGTTTGGCAACAATTTCACTTGCTTATCCCCTTCTAACTTACAACAAACCTTCACCCAAACTTCCCCCCACCCTACATATCTGAACAGCAGGTCTTCAAAGCCTTGTGCAAGACAAAAAAACACATCCTCTCTGAGACCAGATGACATTCCAGGCATTTTTTTAAACAGGCTAAAACATGAACTAGCATCACCAAGTACCCTTTTCAATCATAGCCTAACCACAGGCTTTGTTCCTGCGGAATGGAGAACAGCAACAGTTATTCTCCTTCACAATGGCGGTTTAGCAACAGACCCAGGGAATTACAACCCCATAAGCCTGACCAGTCTGATAAGGCCATGGAACGTATCATTATGGACCTCATAAATAAAGATGTAGGTGACCTCCAAACTCTGGATCCTACCCAATTCGGCTTTGTGAAGGGCAGAGCCTATCCTGCCTGTTAAATCTGGTGGTTTTATTTGAAAATGTGACCAAGGCCATTGATAAGGGCAAACCTGTGCAATCTGTGCACACAGCATACCTCAACCTGGCAAAGGCTTTCAACACAATCCCGCACTCAGGCATTGCCGATAAACTTACCAAACTGAATGTAAACCCCTTCGTTGTAAGATGGGTTGCCAGCTGGCTCACAAACTGTACACACAATATCAAAGTGGGTGACTCCACATCAACCAGCAGACCTGTTGCCAATGGGGGTGTCACAGGGGTCAGTGCTGGGCCCCCTACTGTTTGGTATATACTTCTCAGAAGTTCAGGTCAAAGCTAATGAGTTGTGGCTGATCACATTTGCAGATGACTGCAAACTAGGTGCAAGCACTGAATCTCCAAATTATGTCAATATACTCCAGGAGGGTCTCACGCAGACCAGCAACTGGTGTATTAGTCATGGTCTCAGACTGAACGCAAAGAAATGCATCATCATTCCCTTCGGCAAAAACAATGTCCTCTCACACTATCAGATCAACAAATTATCATAACATTTATGAAACATCTCTAATACGTCTATATGTTCTCTGGTTGTTCTTGTTACAAGATCCCTACATTTGGCAACAATCCTTTCCTACTTTCTGCTGCCTAAGTCATTGTGCTAAAACATGCTGCACTCTGAAGTTCTCAAAACTAGTTCAACGGCAACATTTATAAACTCATGCACATTGTCCACACGTGGCCTTATTTTCCCTTTAGCAGTTTGCAGTTGCTCCTCTTCTTGCCCTATGCAATTCCCTTATTCTGCAATACTTTAACCACTGACAACCCTTCTAAATAAAACCTATTACTTTTTTTCCTGCATCCCTCTCAGATCTCCCTTTATTGTTTCTTTAACACCTATATTAAATTATCATGTAACAGACAAACATTTATATAAAAAGGAAACGAACCATATTAACATGCTTCCAGTTACATACAATAAACATCATGCATGTTATTTTGTGTAACTACCATCAGTCCAACATTACAAAAATTGCTTATTTCCTGCTTAACCTTAAACCTCATTCCTCCACAACCTTATTCTGCATGTGCTGTTCCCATGATTTCCATTTATTTCCATGCAATTTGTTCCTACCATTTTCAAAAGATCCCACTTCTAGTTCTTTTTTCTCTTTTATAGCATTCAATATTTCAAATACAGTTGGTTAAGACTTCGATTTCCATTTACTAATAATTGCTTTTTTGGCAGCCACCAGAATTAGAAGTTATGTCCTTACCATAACGTTCCATGTGGAGTGTTCATCTCGCCTTTGTTCTTACACCTGGGTTCGGAGCCGATCCTCGGCTCCATGTCGGCTTTGCAAGCTCTGCATCGAGAAGAAGCTCGAGACCAACCTAACTCCCACAATCCCCCTCTGCCTTTACCTCAGATCTAGTTTGCAAGCAAACCAGAAGTCAGAGAGAGAGACACATTCATGCCAAAAACAACATACTGCAAGAAACACCTATACATATATATATATATATATATATATATATATATACATATATACACAACAACTGCGAAATGCAGAAGCAGAAGAAATCAAACCAGACACCAAACTGGACGTTCTTCGTGAGGGTGGGAGGGGTGGGAATGTAAGAACAAAGGCGAGATGAACACTCCACATGGAACGTTATGGTAAGGACATAACTTCTAAATGTGAGTGTGTTCAATCTCGCCGTTTGTTCTTACACCTGGGTAGCGTCCCTAGCTCCATGTTCCTGAGGAACTCATGGGAGAACGTTCTTGAGCACAGTGGAACCAAAGGTTGCCCTGTCCCTAGAAACCCTGTCTACCTTGTAATGAGAAATGAATGTATGTGGTTTAGACCAAGTGGCAGCTGCACATATAGTGTCTAATGGTAAGCGAGCTGCATGAGCCAGGGATGTAGAAACTGATCTTGTAGAGTGCCCTTTGGGTTTGACAGGTAAATTTTGTTCCGAAGTAGCGTAAACAAATATAATGCAATCAGTTAGCCATTTGGAAAGGGTTCGTTTAGTAACTGCTACACCTTTCCTGCTGTCTGCAAAGGCTACAAAAAGTTGATCTGTTTTCCTGTGATCCTTTGTTCTATCCTGGTAAAATCTAAGTTGTCTATGAACATCCAACTTGTGTAACATATACTCCAACTTATTGGAGTGGTTTTTGAAAAAGGTAGGGAGTTCAATGGATTGATTAATGTTATTAACGGAGCAAACTTTGGGGAGAAAGGACGGATTAGTGCGAAGAGATACTCTGTCAGAGTGAAAGATCAAATAAGGGTGTTTAATAGAAAGAGCCTGAAGCTCTGACACCCGCCTAGCCGATGTAATAGCCACCAAAAAGAGGGTCTTCCACGACAAATATTTCAATGGACAAGAAGAGGCTGGTTCAAACGGAGGTAGCATCAATTTAGATAATAAAAGGTTCAGATTCCAGGGTGATGTAGGAGTTCTAACTGGGGGTCTAATATGGAAAGATCCTTTCAGAAAGGCCTTACAAAGTCTGTGAGCCATAATAGGAGCCCCACATTCTTCCATATGAAAGTTGGAAATGGCAGCCAATTGCACTCTTAAAGTGGCAGGAGAAGCTCCTTGGTGGAACAACTCGGTTAAAATCTCCAAGATCTTATTTAAGTGAGCTAGAACAGGGTCCAATTGCTGTGTATTTGCCCAGTAAACAAAACGCTTCCATTTACTAGTGTAAGTCTTTGTAGTGGAAGCTTTATGAGAAGCCACTAGTATATTCTGAACTGCAGGTGAAAGAAGATCAGACCTGGCTAAGTAGGGAAGCGGAGCAGCCAGGCTGCTAGTTGGAGTGACAGTAGTGAGGGGTGGGGAGCCCCTGACGAGTGGGTCAGTAGATCCGGCTCCGGGTCCAGGATCCAGGGTTCCTAAATGCGGTGTGCCGGAAGAAAAGAAAGGGAAACCAGATTTGACGAGGCCAGAATGGGGCAATGAGGATAATCGTCCTTTGCAGGTTGTTGGCTTTCTGCAGAAACTTTGCAATCAGGGGAAAGGGAGGAAAAGCATACAGGAGACCCGGGGGCCAATCGTGAACCGGTAATAGGGCAAAACAGCTTCTGCATTTGGCGTTCATTGGAGACGCGAAAAGATCGCAGGAAGGCTGGCCCCATTTGCGAAAAATCTCCTTCGCAACTGACTGTTTGAGGGACCACTCGTGAGGCAACAGGATTGCTCTGCTCAACCTGTCGGCTATGACGTTGGATGACCCCGGGATGTGCGTTGCAATCAGAAAGCGACCCGTGGACTCCGCCCATTGCCAGATTCTCATGGCCTCTCTGCATAGCTGATAAGACTTGGTTCCCCCTTGTTTGTTTATGTACCAGACTACGGACATGTTGTCCGTCTGAACTGCAATAGTCCCTAGAGGAAGAAGGGGAGCAAAGTGTTACAACGCTAGAAACACTGCCCTCAACTCTAGAACATTGATGTGCAGATTGTACTCTAAATTGGTCCATTCGCCTTGGACTGTCTGTCCCTGAAAGATGCCCCCCCACCCTATCAGGGAAGCGTCCGTGGTCACCGTAGCTGTCGGCGTGGGTAGCACAAATGGTCTTCCACTGGAAAGGTTGCAAGTCCGGAGCCACCAAGCTAGGTGCGATTTGCATGTGTTTGTGATCAGAATTTCGTGTGTTAGAGGTAGCTGTTGGAACGACCATTGTGCAAACATTAGCCATTGTAGAACTCTCATGTGCAGTCTTCCCAATGGTATCGCAATGAGAGAAGCTGCCATGAGACCCAAAACCTTCAGAACCAGATTTGCTGGGGATTTTCTGGATGACAGAAGAAGAGATATGTGGCTTTGTAGTGAGGCTATCCTTTCTGGAGGAAGACTTAGAATTAAACGATGTGTATCCAATTCTGCTCCTATGAATGAGATATGCTGTGATGGCTGTAGTAAAGATTTTTCGAAATTTACGGAAATTCCGAGATGAACACAAAGCTGCAGTGTGTAATCCCTGGCCTGAATCAGTTGACGCTGGGTGGTGGCAGAAAGGAGCCAGTCGTCCAGATACAGAAACACCTGGAATCCCAGGCGTCTCAAGTGAGACGCTACCACTGCCATGCATTTGGTGAAAACCCTGGGGGCTGAGGTCAGACCAAAGGGCAGGGCTCGAAACTGAAAGTGGCTGGCTCCCAGCCGGAAGCGCAAGTGATCCCTGGACGCCCTGGCCATTTTGATGTGGTAGTATGCGTCCTTCAGATCTATTGAGCACATCCAGTCATCCTTCTGTAAAAATGGAAGGATCGATTGAAGCGTGACCATCCGGAACTTTTCTTTCTTGATGAAGGTATTGAGGTTGCTTAGGTCCAGAATCGGCCTCCAGTCCCCTGTCTTCTTTGGAACTAAAAAGAACCTTGAGTAAGTTCCGAATCCTCTTTGATCCGCTGGGACTGGTTGGATTACTCTTTTTTTCTAGCAGCTTTGAAATTTCTATAGCTGCAGGGTCTCGCAGATGGGGCGGCACATCTGGGAGTCTTTGCTTCGGAATTGGGGGCAATAGGAAGGGTATTCTGTAGCCTCTGGTAACAACGCTTTTTACCCAATTGTCTGATGTAAGATTTCGCCAGGCCTGAGGGTATAAAGCTAGGCGACCCCCGACTGCCTCCAGAGCAGGACAGTCGGGCCTCCTCTCAGGAGTGCTGGAAAGGTTTCCCAGGGGGTGTATCCCTGTCACCTTGGTTTTGCGGACCCCCTCTGCTGCCAGGGCGGCGTCTTCCACCTCTGCCCCCTCCTCTGCCTCTAGAGGGGGCATCACCCTGTGTGCCTGGGAAAGATCCTTGGGGTTTTCAAAACCACATTTTTCCACCACGTTGCCCTTTGGGGTACGGTCTGGATGGGGTGGAAAAATGGACTCCGACAGCAGACAGAGTCTTTCCCTCTTGCTCACACCGGGTAAGGGTCTCCTTTACTTTGGGGCCAAAGAGCGTGGCACCATCAAATGGGGCGTTAGTAAAGGAAGACTTAAAGGCTTCCGCAAATGAACATAAGCGCATCCAGGATTGTCTACGAAGAGCAATCGCTGAAGCTGCTGCCCTACTCGATCCTTCGGCTGCGTATGAGATCAGCCTCATGGATGAGTTTGCAATAGATGTAAGGGTATTGAGATGTGCTGTAACCTTCTCTAAAACAGCAGCATCTGTAGTACCCTGGAGGGTATCTCCAAACTCTTTGATTAGATCCCTCTGTAGCCTTGTGAAGTGGGTCAAATAGTTCAGGGATCGCATAGAAAAAGCCGCTGAACTAAAAATGCGCTTCCCATACCTGTCCATAGTCCTAGAATCTCTGTTAGGCGGATGAACAGATGAGGAAGATTCAGACATCTCCTTTTTCGTGGCCGCTGCCACCGCCATAGCGTCCACTGGCACTCCCTTTGTCAGATAAGCCTTATCCTGAGGGGCAGTAATATATTTGTTAGGCTTTCTAGGGACTGGCTCCACCGTGTCAGGAGTCTCCCACGCCCTTCGAGCAATCAGCTCCATCAACTCATCGAAGGGCGGAGTGACCCAGGAGGAGGAAGGGCGAGCACCGAATGCCTTCAGCAAGACTGACTCATCCTCAGAAGGGGGGAGGGCTTGCCAATCACCTCTCTGCTTTAGGATCTCCAGGATGTCAGAAAAGGAGACATCCTCTGAGGGTGATTTTGGGGACCCTTCTGACTCATCCAAGTCAGTGTCCGATGTCAATGATTCTTGTGGAGAATCTAAGTGTCTCCTCTTACACAATCTTTTCCTCGGAACTTCCTCGGGGGGGGGCATCCGAAGAAGCCTCCGAGGAAGAGGGGGCACCCTCCAGGGGTGGCTGAGACACAGGTGCTCGACGCTTAGATGTAGCCGTGGGTGCAGAGGAGGATAACGGTCCTTTATGGGAAGGAGAAGCCGTTTCTGCTGATGTGGTTGTCTGGGTAGACAACACCTTACTCATGAGGTCGAAGGCCCCCGGGTCCCGAGTCGAGGTAAAATCGGAAGAATCCCCGAGACAGGTACCGAAGGCATCGACCCCGAGGACGGAGCAGAGTCGATCCGAGCCGAGGCCCCAAGAGGGAGCGTCGGAACCGAAACATCGGTCCGACTCTCAGTCCCGGATCCAAGGATGGATCTTCGGCTCCGAGACTCCGGTACCAGATCCGACGGAGTCGAGGTGAAAGGAGCCAACCGAGAGAAAGACGGTTCTGGCACCGAGGGCTCCACAATCACCAGATCAGCCTCTCCCGGCTCCGAAAACTGGATAGGCATCGGAGGAGGAACAGGTGGAGATAAGGGAAGGCCTTCGAGTCTCGACACCAATTGGGAAGAGACAGAGATGAGTTTGGATAAGGCCGTGTTCTCCATTAATTTCTGCACCACGCGGTCTACATCAGTGTCGGAGAGGGGCCTGGAAGAACGCGTCGAAGACGGAGCCGACCTCAACAGTGCCGGGGGAGGGAGCTCCGTCACCGGTTCCAAGACTCGAGGCTCGGAAACTGACAACAGTTCAACACTCGGCCCCGAAGTCTGTGGAACCGGTGATCGAACTTTGACTGAAGAGCTCGGAGCCGATGACCTGGGCTCCGACGTCTTCGATTCCTTCGAGGATTTGGATGTCTGGTCTGAAGCATCCAGAGCCTCTTGAAAGGCAGGCTTCAAAAGCCCCCTGTCCATAAGTTTCCTGCGCCTATCTGTCATGACCCTCCCACTGAAAGAATGACATATTGAGCAGTCTTCTTGCAGATGGAGAGGGCCAAGACAGTAGACGCAGGAACTATGATGGTCAGTCACAGACATCTTCTGCCCACATTGGCAGCGTTTAAAGCCAGATTTAGCTTTCTCAGACATGTCAAATTAGGTACAGTAACTAGTGAAATAGCCAGTAATATGTCCAGTCCAGTAAATTTGTCTATTCCAGAAACAATTTTGTCAAATCCAGTAATTTAGTCCAAGCCAGTAGTCAATCCAAGTTAAAAGGGTGGAGTAGGCCCCGAGGGAAAACTCTAATAAAGTATATAAAATTTATATACGGAACCGAGAACCCTCGATACACTTGTCACACACACACACAGTCACTTAGGAACAACTTTTAGAAAAAAGTATAGAAGAAATATAAGAAAATAATTAATCTTAGCTTGAGTTGGCCCGAGCTCATCAAATCTGATGCGAACGTAGCAGCGGCAAACTAGATCTGAGGTAAAGGCAGAGGGGGATTGTGGGAGTTAGGTTGGTCTCGAGCTTCTTCTCGATGCAGAGCTTGCAAAGCGGCCGACACGGAGCCGAGGATCGGCTCCGAACTCAGGTGTAAGAACAAACGGCGAGATTGAACACTCTCACATTTAAACTTAACAAGGACTTACTATGTCTAGATAATTCAGATAATGTGTCCCAGCTCACAAGTATCATTCCTTAGTTACACACATTTGCACACTCAAACTTTTGACAGAGTACTCTGTAGGGAATTTTTAAAGTCTGCCAACTCATTACACTCCCAAAAC
Source organism: Protopterus annectens (assembly GCF_019279795.1). Lineage (NCBI taxonomy): Eukaryota > Metazoa > Chordata > Ceratodontiformes > Protopteridae > Protopterus > Protopterus annectens. The sequence continues at coordinate 613,247,042 of NC_056737.1, read as the reverse complement.
ATGCATTGCTAGTTACCTCTTTTCTTCCCCATCACACTTCCAACATTTGCCATCTACCTGAGAAAAAATTATTTGCAGTCTGCTTAGGATATAAAATACCTATACTCCCAAGCAAAAATCCTAAATCTTATATAGACTTGGTTGCATACTAGGGAGCCATACATATGTCCTATTTTTCCCTTATAAATTGTTACCCAGTTTTTCTTCCCAATCTTTTCTAATCTCATCTGATTGATTCCTACAGTTATCATGCAATATTTTATGAGTCTTACTAATTATCCATTATTTAACAGCAGTGTTTGTTCTAGATTCAACTAAAAACTCTACCAGAGTACGTCTCTCACACAGGATTCACTATCACTTTCCCTCTGCCTACACTCTGACATCAATCCATGATAGGGAAAGGAGTCCCTAGCCTGCCGTTTAAATGTCTTCTTGACCTCTTCCCATTCTATTATCTTTCTCTCTCTAGCTATCTGCTCCAAATAGCTTGGTTCCATTGACAATTTTCTTCAGTAAATTCCAGCCCCCTCTTGCCTAGTCTCTGTACTCTAATGGCAGTCATCACAAACAGAAAAATCTTCTCTCTCTGTTCTTGTGCTGGCTTAGTTCTTGGAATACTTTCTGCTATTTTATGAATATAACATTCTGTATGGCTACTTTTATTCTCTAAGGATTTGCACTCAAAATCCCACCTTCTCCTTATTTCTTGAATTTCCCACATTTCATCATCCCTTTCCATGCAGTATGGTATGTATATGAGCCTTAACTATGCAGCTCTAAAATATCCCTTCAAATCAGGTAATCCTAAACCACCTTATTTTACTGGAAGGATCAACTTATCCCACTTGACCATTGCCCTCTTCTCCTCCCACATAAATTCCTTCAACTTTTTTTTTAATTACTGTCCACAATTTCTCCTCTGGTTAATAAAAAATATGTAATCACTCAAAAAAATTCAAAAAGTGTGTATCCAACCAATAAACAATACAGAATAAAGTCCAATCTTTTCCGTGGTGAAGAAAACAGTATTTAATGATTCCAAAAACAGGCAAAATAAGCGCTTTTGTCTTGAGCACAGGACTTCATCAGATGCCATTTTCAAAAAAAACAAACAAAAAAAACCCCTCATATATATATATATATATATATATATATATATATATATATATATATATATATATATATATATATATATCTATCTCACAACCAATTAATTAATACACTTCATAAATTGGATAATTACATAATACATTAACTGAATAAAATTTGAGTTTTTTGTTAAAAAAAACACCGATTTACTGCTAAAATATAACATACAAATGAAGCCTTTTCCTAAATCCTCACAAGGTGAAATGTGTGCATCAGTGTTTATTATGATAGATGTAAAGAATTAGTTTATACTTGTGAAGCTTTCAAACATAATACTGGTTTAATGGAAATATTTTCATGGAGTCCTGGGTAGATACTGGATTTAAGCCTAAGCTGCCACCTCAGCTCTCTGTTCAATAAAATGTTTCTGATCTATAATCCCAAACTTAAAAATACTAAGGGAAACACAGTCTAGGGTGTGCTTACATAAAGCACTTGTCTCTTTTTTGGACTTAATATCGTACAGATGTTCATATATCCTGTCTTTCAAAGCCCTTTATGTTTTTCCTATATAAAATGCTGTCCATCCCTCTCACGCAGCCAAATAAACTAACACTCTAGTATTGCAATTACCATTACAAAAATGCACACGGCTTTTCAAACCATTTTGTAAATGTAAAATACTTTCCTTAATTATGTAGGGACAATATCTACATCTTCCACAAGTGTTTGTACCTTGTTTATCCTTAACATTTCTAACTTCTACTTGCTCAAATTCACTTTTCAAGTTTCTACCAGTTCTATAAGAAAATGTGGGCCCATCTCCCACTATTTCTTGTAATTCTTTGCTTACTTTGAACATCCTCCAATTTGCCCTTATAATATTTGTAAAGGGCCCAGTAAAACCATTAAACTCCACTACACGTGCTCTGTGAAAATTCCTTGTAACACTGTCATGATTGGAACTTAATAAAGGTTTGCCTAAAAGTGCTTTGTATTTAGTCCCCCACCCTTTATACACTTCATTCAAAATCTTCTGTGCTTAGTCAATGGGGTAACCCCCCATCTACAAACACTTCCTTCAAAATGTCAAGCTCTTTTAACAGTTCATTTTTGTCCGAAGTCATCCTTGCAATTCTGACTGCTCGTCCCTTAACCAAACTTTTTTTTCTGAAATGTGGGGTGACTACTAGTAAAGTGCAAATAACTGTTGGACCAAGTATCTTTTCTATAAATCCTAGATTTAAAACCATCTTTTGTGTGTGATATAGTAGTGTCCAGGTAATTCATACTTTCTTTATCCCCAGTGTACGTAAACTCAAAAAAAGAGGTCGTACCATTAATATATTGCATAAAGGAATGAACTTTTTCTTCACCTCCCAACCACAAAACAAAAATATCATCCAAAAACCTGACATACAAACGTATGTTATCCATAAAGGGGCTGTTGAAAATGTACCTTTGTTCCCACTCTAACATGACCAGATTGGCGTAAATGGGGGCACAAGCTGCCCCCATTGCTACACCACTGATCTGTTGGTAGTATTCATCTTGAAAATGCAAATAATTGTGGTCAAGTACCAACTCCATCAATTCCAGTACAAATGAGATTTTGTCACCTGTCAGTCGAAATTTGTGTAAAATGTCTTCAAAATATTGATGCCCTACAATTCTTGGGATGCTAGTAAATAAATCTTTAACATCTATGGTCAGAAAACTAATGTTTTCTGTCCAAATCTCTTGTGTTAATTTACTCAAAAACACCCATGAATCTTTTATCAGATAGTTGGTGTTTTCTACAATTTCTTTTGTCCAGTAATCATGTATATTGCTAAAGGATGTGTTTTTAAACCTCTTGCAGCCACTATTAGTCTAAAGGGCGGATCTCGGGGATTCTTATGAACCTTAAGTATTCCAAATACATTTAGAATAATGGGATTGTCTTGCTTAAGAAAATAAAATGTTTTACATCTATTCTATTTTCTACTAAACACTCTTCCAACAGAGAGTCAATTCTACCGTAAGCAAGAGTGATCTCATTCTTACATACTGAGGTGTAAGTATCATTATCCAAAAGAATAGAAGTAATGGCATTGTTATACTCTTCTGTACCATATAAAACCACACTACCACCTTTATCAGGTTTCAGTATTCGTATGTCAGGTCTATTTTTTAAGTCCCTGAACAATAATTTTTCACCAAAATCTAAATCGTGTGTAAATCCTCTCTTGTTCAACTGATATTCCTTGTATAATTCCTCAGTGACACATTTCTCAAAAATAGACAACATAGGATGAAGGGGTGGGTTAATAACACTACTCCTGGTTAACCTTGCATCAAAATTGCTTCCCAATAAACTGGAATTCTTGTGTTGTATCCCAAGGTTAAGTTTCCTGAGAAAAAGCTTTAAATCCACCAAATAGTTGACCAAATCACCTCAACTAAAAGGTACAAATTTAAAACCCTTTGATAACAAAATAAAATGTTCCTTTTTCAGTTGTAAAGATGTATAATTACATATTTTAAACCCCTCAAACTCAGTAACTACTCCATCTTTATCAATTACAGGTAAGACTTCCCTTTCTTTCCTGTTCTCTTCCAGCCTAGGTTCTCTCCTTGTGTCATGTACTGATGTTTCCGCCCTGAGTCCATGTTCTGTTGACCCTTGCTGGCTAACCTCTCTGATCTCCTCAGTGTAAAAAAATCTCCACCTTGTTCTGGAAATGAATCTAGTTCATCCAACCCCCTATGTACATAATGGTTAGTGATTTCAGAAAAAATGTGTGGGACTCCACCCCCCCCCCCCACCACCAGTTTCATTCCTCTGGTATTCAACACCCCTCCTTTCCTTGTTTTCCTTTTTGTATGGGCCTCCATAGGCCATCCCCCTAGCATATTGGTTTTGGTCTCTTAACAACGTTCTCTGTTTTTTGACGTAAATGTTACCAATTCTTTTATTTACTCTAAACACTTTCTTGTAAAGTTCTTCATATTCCATAAACAAAAGATCCTTCAAAATATCATAGTTCAATTTTTCCACATACTTTTTCATGTTATTTATAGTAATTTCGTTGTATTTAATAAGTTTAAGAATAAGACCCAAACCACACTCGTCAAAAAAACAGCAAAAATCCTTTACAAGTTCATCAGTATAATACAACCCAAATGGGTATTTCCACATTCTAAGACCCTGTGGAACAATACCCAAACTGACACATTTGTAAATATTTATCAATTTGCACACATTTCGATTTAAATAACTTCTTTTCAAGAGAATAAATCACTTCCTTTAAGGTCAAGGCATTTTCAACAGAATAATTTAAATTCACAGTAACAGGTACATCCCCTTTGGATGCAAAGTTAAAATCTTTAATTAAAATGTCATTAAAACAATACTGTTCATTGCTGTGATGATTATCACTGTGGAAACGAACACGAGTGTTCTGTTTTTTTACCACTTTTTACAACAGTACCTGTGTTAGAACTGGGCAAAATGTTCGTATTACACCCAACAGACTCTACTTCACTCCATTTGTTCAGGCCTTCGTCGCAAACATTCCTCTCGCTCCGTACTGTGCAACCATTAGTTTCCTCTTTCCTTCCCTGGTGAAAGGGAACGAGGCGATGACGTAGTAGGAACTTCTGTAATATGTCCACTGACCGGGGAACTTAAAGCAGCACAGCCTCCACTCCTGTCCGCTTGGCTAGAGAGCTCTATTAAGAGTGTTAAATCACCCTTAAGTGCCGCCATGTCCTCTCTACTCTATGGACCTCGTTCTGTGTTTCTGCAAGCAAACCCAGTCCCTGGATATCATCCTCAACCAATGCAGAGTCACCAGAACATATTTCCAAAGCCATATTAGTGTCCCAAACTGTCCACAAAACACAATCTTTCCAGCCCATGGAGGTTGAAAGGACAAAGTAGCAACCACTCAAATGATTCAAAAAGTGTGTATCCAACCAATAAACAATACAGAAAAAAGTCCAATATTTTCTGTGGTGAAGAAAACAGTATTTAATGATTCCAAAAACAGGCAAAATAAGCACTTTCGTCTTAAGCACAAGACTTGATCAGATGCCATTTTCAAAAAAAAAAAAAAAAAATTCATATATATATATATATATATATATATATATATATATATATATATATATATATATATATATATATATATATATATCACAACCAATTAATTAAACACTTCATAAATTGGATAATTACATAATACATTAATAGAAGATGTTTACTTGGAGTCTAGTCTAAATCCAGACTCTCTACCTCCTGCTCCAGCCAAACCAGACAGATACTACAGAGTGCCTGACTCACACAAATTCCTTTATAAAAGCCCTGTGGCTGACCCAGAAACAATTTCCCAGGGTCCTAAGGTAAAGTAACGTTGGACCTCAAGGAGGCATACCTGCATGTCCCTATCAGACAAAATTGCAGAAGATACCTCCGCTTCATTGCAGGTTCAACATACTATCAATTCTCTGCACTGCCCTTTGGATTATCTACTGCGCCCAGGGTCTTCACAAAATGCCTGGCACCAGTAATTGCATACTGCAGACAAAGAGGAATTCAAATATACCCATACCTGGACGATTGTCTTATTCAAGCAGAAAGCAAGGACATTCTTTTAAAGCATCTGGCATTTGTCAAACACCTTCTAAGTTGCCTAGGGTACACAGTAAATGAAAAGAAATCAAAACTAGTGCCCTCACAAAACATAATATTTCTCGGTGCCAGTTTGAATACAACGGCCCAGATGACTTATCTCACACCAGACAAGCAACAGCTGACTCAATATTTCAAAATAATGGCAACAAAGACCCAACTCCCTGCAAGAAAAATTCTGCAGGCCTTGGGATTCATGGCATCCTGCATACTACTAATACCATTTGCAAAACTGCATATGAGGAAATTAAAATGGTACCTGAAAAGCGTATGGAGTCAGCACAGCCACAGCTTGGAAACCGTGATACCACTCATTCCCTGCCTTCAACAGGAGTTTCTACGGTGGGCACAGGCATGTCACCTCAACAAGGGTCAGCCTTTCACCTTACCCACAGCCAGGCAAACTATGACAACAAATGCATCGGACTATGCCTGGGGAGCACACATGGCAGGACAGTGCATTCAGGGCAAATGGACTACAGATCAAAGGCATCTGCATATCAATCAAAAAGAAATGCTAGCAGTACAGAATGCCCTAACGGCTTTCAAGGACCTCTTACACCCAGGACAACTAATAACAAAGACGGACAACAATGTAATGTGGTACATAAACAAGCAAGGGGGCACACATTCCTACCCTCTATGCAGGCAAACAATGACCTTGTGGAACACAGCACTGTCTTACCAGGTTCAACTACAAGCACAATTCCTGCCAGGAAAGAAAAACACGTTGGCAGATGACCTAAGCAGAAACATCATGGATCCACACGAGTGGAAACTAGATCCACAAGTTTTTGCAATGATAGCTCAAAAATGGGGACGGCCACACAGATCTGTTTGCCAGCCCCCAAAAAAAACAACTTCAAAAATTTTGCACAAGGACATTCCATCCACAAGCTTGGGAAGTGGACGCCCTCTCATTCAGTTGGAAAACATTAACAGTGCATGCCTTTCCTCCACTGCCTCTTCTAGCAAAGGTACTGCTGAAAGTCAGATTAGAGAGGCCACAAATGATACTCATTGCACCAGACTGGCCATGCCAGCATTGGTATCCAATTCTAAGGAACATGGCCCACGGCCCACCATGGATTTTACCACAAATTCCTCACCTGCTCACCCAGCGAGACAATCAGATTCTACACAGCCAGCTCAAGACTTTAAAATTGGCTGCATGGCAAATTACCTAAACAACCAGCCAACTCCTCTATCCAAAGCTATTATGGATGTCATTCTGGAGGCCAGGAGGCCCAGCACCAGAAAAACCTATTCAGACAAATGGAAAAGATTTTGCACCTGGAACCAGGCTAAAGGCCAAAATCCCCTTGATCCAAACATTCCTCAGATTCTACAACATTTAACTGAGATGTTGCACAAAGGACTTTCCTTTTCATCTATTAAGATCCACGCCTCAGCAATTTCAGCTCATTACAACACGGATCCTCCTTTATTCTCACATCCACTCCTAAGACAGTACCTCAGAAGGGCTAAGAACATACGACCACCCAGGAGAGCACCAACACCTACTTGGGATCTCAACTTTGTTCTGGAAAAGCTTACACTGCCGCCCTTTGAACCAGCGTTTTCAGCGGATTTAAAATTTCTTTCTTGGAAAACTGCCCTGCTACTAGCAATAACCTCAGCTAGAAGAGTCTCAGAGCTACAGGCACTAATGGCAGTGGAGCCTTTCCTCATTTTACATCAAGACAGAGTCTCTCTATGAACTAACCCTACCTTTATGCCAAAGGTGGTATCCAGTGTGGCCCTAAACCAAACCATTCATTTGCCCACCTTTTTCTCAAATCCCCAGAAGAAAGGAGAAAGACTCCTGCACTCTTTGGACATTCACAGACAGTTACATTACTACTTGGATAAAACTAAGGCTTTCAGAAAATCTGAACAGCTCTTTCTAGCCTATGCTGCAGGATCACAAGGAAAAGCGATCTCAAAACAGACCATTTCTAAATGGATAGGGCATTGCATACGTTTCTGCTACACAGCATGGGAAACCGGTACCTGCTAACATTAGGTCCCACTCCACCAGGGCTACAGCTACATCAGTAGCCTTTCTCAGGGGAGTCCCAACCAAGGATATTCTGGAAGCTGCAACTTGGAGTTTAGTGCACACCTTCACCAAACACTATCACCTACCCCTATATTCTAAGACTAGAGCTGGTTTTGCCATTGCAGTTTTGCAGGGCCTACTAGCCTCTTCTAACCCTGTTTAACAACACCACCCATCCTTAGCTTTGGGATTCAACCCAAGTGTGATGACTGCAGCAGGGTAACACAAACATAGTACAGTTTTGTACCTGCCATAAATGTAGATGTTTGAGTGTTCACCTTGCTGCAGTCCAGGTTACCCTCCCTCCATCCCCTCTGAACTAGCTGAACTTATCTATGCCACTCTATCCTATACAACCTCTGTGATGAATTTGCTTGTGCCTGAAGGTATTGCTTTATTTTTATATAGTGTTTTTATATATATATATATATATATATATATATATATATATATATTTTTTTTTTTGCCTACCTATTGGGGGCACCTGACATCTGGGACAAGAAAAACTGAAGAAAATGGTGTCAGATGCCTCTTATATACCCCTGGCGCACTGATGTCAGGGAAGAAGCGACAGCAACCGATGCCGGACCAAGACTTTGGAATTCAGGCCAACTGCGGGACTGCCTGACGGCAGGATAACCCAAGTGTGATGACTGCAGCAGGGTAACACGATGAACATCACATCCTTTAGCAGTACACACTGAATACTGGACAAAAGAAATTGTGGAAAACACTGACCATCTAATAAAAGATTCATGGGTGTTTTTGAGTAAATTAACACAAGAGATTTGGACAGAAAACATTTGTTTTCTGACCACAGATGTTAAATATTTATTTACTAGCATCCCAAGAATTGTAGGGCATCAATATTTTGAAGACATTTTACACAAATTTTCGACTGACAGGTGACAAAATCTCACTTGTACTGGAATTGATGGAGTTGGTACTTGACCACAATTATTTGCATTTTCAAGGTGAATACTACCAACAGATCAGTGGTGTTATCAATGGGGGCAGCTTTTGCCCCCATTTACGCCAATCTGGTCATGTTAGAGTGGGAACAAAGGTACATTTTCAACAGCCCCTTTATGGATAACATGCGTTTGTATGTCAGGTTTTTGGATGATATTTTTGTTTTGTGGTTGGGAGGTGAAGGGAAAGTTCATTCCTTTATGCAATATATTAATGTTACGACCTCTTCTTTTGAGTTTACTTACCACTTGGAATAAGGTAATAATTACCTGGACACTACTATATCACACACAAGATGGTTTTAAATCCAGGATATTTAGAAAAGATAGTAACCAAACAACGCAAAAATAGAATAAAAAACACACCAAACAGCCAGTAAGTAGCAGCAATTCTCCTTATATTTCCAAGACCTGGTACCTCGGCATCTCGCCTTCAATGGGTCACAATACATTACAAAAAATAACAGTCTTTATATACAAATCAATTATAACAATTATTCAATTAATTAAACAATTAACCTCAAAAATGGAGGGAAAAAGCTTTTAAGTTATTTTTAATAACTTATATATTTTTTCTTATCATACATACCCCAATATATTAACTTAATTCCCAAAATTACTAAAGACTATGTTATTAAATATTATATATCTCTCATAATATAACTTCTTATAATGTGAATTATGAATTACAAAATGCAATGAAATATTAACATGCTAAATGAACATTATTATTGCATTGTGACAATTTGAACAATAAATTAATTAATTCTTCAAATGCCTAATTCTAAATTCAAGCCAAAAGGCCTTAATGTATTAAACTTCAGAATCATCCTAGTTTCAAGTTCTAACAATTTATCACAAATATTATCACCCTTAATACAATGAGGTTTGCCTAATATACTGAATTTTAAACAATCAAATTTTCCCTCATGTGTCTCACAAAAATACGGACTGAATGCACTTGAGTTCCTAATGTCCCTTAAATGTTCTAAGATTCTCAGTCTTACCATTCTTTTAGTTTGCCCAATGTACCACATATTATGACAACTACACCCTAATATATAAACAACACCACTAGATCTGCAGTTAAAGTAATGCATGGGGTTATGGTTAACATTATTAATGGATCTGATGTTAATAATTCTGTCACAAATACTACAAGAATTACACCTAAAAGAACCAACATTGGAGGCATAATCCATTCTTTTTGTACAAAGGTTATTATTTAATATTTCTTTTAAGTTCTTTCCTTTTTTATATGAAAATATGATTTTACGTGGAAAAAGCTTACCTATGAGCTCATCTTCGCTAACCAAGTACCAAAATTTTTTAATTAGGGAAACAAATGTATCAGAAAAAGCCGTATATTTTGTTACAAAAAATATATTTTCAACATCATCCTCATCTTTCTCAACCATCCCTGAAAATTGCCTATATGGCTTCCTAAAGCTTCCATGTTTGTTCAAAATACCATTCATATAATCCAATAGTAATTTTTCATCATAACCCCTGTTATTCAATCTCAAAAATACCTCTTTTAACTCATAGTTTAATTCAGATATCATACTAGTATGTTGGTGTATTCTTTTGAATTCACCATAGGGCAAAGCTTTTAGTAAATGAGGAGGATGCATGCTGGAGGCATGCAGAAACATGTTTGCTGAGGTATCCTTTCTATAGGGTCTATACTCAATCTTATTATTACTTATAAATAAAGTTAAGTCCAAAAAATTAATCTGATTCCGATTGACCTCATAAGAAAAAGACAGACCATGTTCATTACCATTCAATTCTTCAAAGAATTCACAAAACTCATAAATATCCCCTTTGCATATAAATATCAGGTCATCAATGAACCGTTTGTACAAGATAACCTTATTATGAAAGAATATGCTGGGATAAATAAACTTTTTCTCAAAAAAATCCATGTATATTACGGCATAATTGGGAGCATAGGCAGCTCCCATTGCCGTTCCTTTTTTTTGTAAAAAATATTCACCATTAAATGTGAAATAATTATGGGTCAAACAAAATTCTAAAAGTGAGATCAAAAAATTAGTTTTGGGACCTTCACCTAACATATTTGAAATAGCATCAAGTCCCCATCTAATGCTGATGTTAGTGTACAATGATTTAACGTCAATAGTCACCCAATAATAGTCACTGTCCCATGTTATCTTCTGTACTTCATTTATTAACTCCTGGGTGTTACTGATATGAGCACTAACCCTACTGATGTAAATTTTTAGTTGTGAATCTAGGAAAACATTAACATTTTCCAAGAAGGATCCAATCCCTGACACTATAGGCCTACCAGGAGGCTTGTTAAGATCCTTATGAACCTTAGGTAATAGTATGGGTGAAACAGGGTCCTTTATGTACATTTTGTTAACATCAACATTAGAGAAGAATCCCAATCGTTCTCCCCTTTCCAAAAGATTGAGAAGTTCCTCATTATACAATTTAAGTGGGTCCCTACTGAGTTTAGTGTATTCATCATTATTCTGAAGCAAATTGTTAACCATAACACAGTAATCAGATTTATTTTGTATCACCCAATTGCCCCCTTTGTCAGCACATTTGAATATGTAATTATCCTTAAGTTTCCTAAGATCCTGTAAAGCCATCCACTCTTCTTTTGTAAGGTTAAATTTCTTCTTTTCCTTACAAAACTGCTTATACATTAGTTCAGTTTCCTTTAAAAGAACTTTCTGAAACACCTGAATGGCTGGCACTGATATAGTAGGAATAAACCTATTTTTCACATTTCTGAATTTAGGCATTTTTAACCTACCATATCCTGTATTAAAGCTGACATTAGAGGTAACATCAACATCACATCTGATAGAGCAAACATTACTCTCTCCAAAATTATTACTTAGTTCATCATTCACTTCACTTTCGTCATACTCATAATCATATATGGACATATTTAGCAAACTATCATCAAATTCACTAACATTAAGAACCCCATCTTCAGTTTCATTGGCATTAGAAACATTAGTATTAACATCCACTTTACAATATTTTTTGAAATAAACCCTTAATAATAATTTGCGAATAAACACTTTCACTTCTAGATAAATGTCAGCGAATGAGGGAAAAAAAGTTGGAACAAATTTGCTCCCCTTATTTAAAACATTCCTCATGTTGTCACATAATTGCAAATCAGATAAATTGATACACTCAAAAGAGTTAGCACACTCAAAAGAGTTAACACTTTCATGAGTCCAACTAGATACAATAATGTCCAAACCTTCATTTTCTTCTTCATTTAAAGCGATTCCGACCTTTTCTACCATTTCTGCCATTCCGACCCTTATTGCTGGTCCCGTTTTGAAAATTGGCATCTTCCGTTGAGCTTAGGTTGGGCTCTTCACCTGACATCTCTGCATTATCCCTGTTGACCACTCGGTTAGATGCAGTAGTTCGAGCAAAGGAAACATTCTTTACACTGGTTTCCTTTTCAGTAGATGAAAATGAAGAATAATTTCGGCGCTTAGAACTACGTGTCCAACTCCGCCCCCTAGATTGTCCACGCACGGGTTCACGTTGCCAATTAAAGATGATGCCTGACTCATAATCTTTAATGTCCCGGACCAATTCATTTAGCATGTTAATATTTCATTGCATTTTGTAATTCATAATTCACATTATAAGAAGTTATATTATATTATGAGAGATATATAATATTTAATAACATAGTCTTTAGTAATTTTGGGAATTAAGTTAATATATTGGGGTATGTATGATAAGAAAAAATATATAAGTTATTTAAAATAACTTAAAAGCTTTTTCCCTCCATTTTTGAGGTTAATTGTTTAATTAATTGAATAATTGTTATAATTGATTTGTATATAAAGACTGTTATTTTTTGTAATGTATTGTGACCCATTGAAGGCGAGATGCCGAGGTACCAGGTCTTGGAAATATAAGGAGAATTGCTGCTACTTACTGGCTGTTTGGTGTGTTTTTTATTTAGAAAAGATACTTGGTGCAACAGTTATTTGCACTTTACTAGTAGTCACCCCACATTTCAGAAAAAAAGTTTGGTTAAGGGACAAGCAGTCAGAATTGCAAGGATGACTTTGGACAAAAATTAACTGTTAAAAGAGCTTGACATTTTGAAGGAAATGTTTGTAGACAGGGGTTACCCCATTGACTTCGTACAGAAGATTTTGAACGAAGTGTATAAAGGGTGGGGGACTAAATACAAGGCACTTTTAGGCAAACCTTTATTAAGTTCCAATCATGAAAGTGTTACAAGGAATTTTCACAGAGCATGTGTAGTGGAGTTTAATGGTTTTACCGGGCCCTTTACAAATATAAGGGCAAATTGGAGTATGTTCAAAGTAAGTAAAGAATTACATGAAATAGTGGGAGATGGGCCCACATTTTCAAATAGAACTGGTAGAAACTTGAAAAGTGAATTTGAGCAAGTAAATATTAGAAATATTAAGGATAAACAAGGTGCAAACACTTGTGGAAGATGTAGATATTGTCCCTACATAATTAAGGAAAGTTTTTTACATTTACAAAATGGTTTGAAAAGCCATGTGCATTTTTGTAGAGATAATTGCAATACTAGGATGTTAGTTTATTTGGCTGTATGTGAGGGATGCACAGCATCTTATATAGGGAAAACAGAAAGGGCTTTGAAAGATAGGATATATGAACATCTATACAATATTAAGTCCAAAAAAGCGACAAGTGCTTTATATAAGCACACCCTAGACTCTGTTTCCCCTAGTATTTTTAAGTTTGGGATTATAGACATTGTAAGAAACGATTCCAGAGGAGAAGACATCAGAAACATTTTACTAAACAGAGAGCTGAGGTGGCAGCTTAGGCTTAAATCCAGTATCTACCCAGGACTCAATGAATATATTTCCATTAAACCAGTATTATGTTTGAAAGCTTCCCAAGTATAAACTAATTCTTTACATTTATCATAATAAACACTGATACACACGCATTTCACCTTGTGAGGATTTAGGAAAAGGCTTCATTTAAATGTTGTATTTTAGCAGTAAATCGGTGTGTTTAACAACAAAATCCAATTTATGAAGTGTTTTAATTAAATTAATTGGTTGTGATATATATATATATATATATATATATATATACACACACACACACACACACACACACACACACACAAGTTTTTTTTTTTTTTTGAAAATGGCATCTGATGAAGTCTTGTGCTCAAGACGAAAGCACTTATTTTGCCTGTTTTTAGAATCATTAAATACTGTTTTCTTCACCACGGAAAAGACTGGACTTTTTTCTGTACTGATAAAAAATATGTCTCGACATATATAAAACTAAAGGGACAAAAACATTTTCACTTCTTGAATCTTTCTATCCATATCCATAAACAAGAGCTTCCAGTTCCTCATTTTTTATAATTATCTTTTGTTTAATCTCTTCCCACATATCGTTAGCTGCCATAACAGAAGCCTTTTTAATCCATACTCCTAAACACTTCATTATACAGTGTCCCCATAGATATGGGTATTGCTGAGCCAATGCGTGTGGGGGTACATAATTTACAGCTATAGCCTTCGTTTTAGCTTCATTAATTTTACGTCTTGAAAAGGCTTGAAACAGTTACTCAATCTTAGATGTCCTTTTCTGATTTTATCAGGTACAAAATAATATTGCCTGCAAATAAAGCCAACTTTTTTCCTCTTACTGTATAGAATATAGCCTTGAATTTCTGAGTCTCCTATTTTCTTAGCCATTGGCTCTAAATATAAAGCAAATAAAGGGGAAAAAGGACACTCCTGCCTGGGTCCTTTGTTCAGACACAACTTAGAGGGGAACCCTCTTTACTTTAATTCTTGCCTCTGATGCCTCATTTATCCTCCTAATTAATCTTATTGTTGTATCAGGGAATGCAAATGCTTCCACTGCCCTACTCATAAAATCCCAGCTTTCTCTACATCAAGACCCACCAACAACAGCAGAATTTTCTGACATTGATTCCCTCTGGATCATTATTGTTCTATTAAAGTTTTCAAATGCTGCCTCTCCAAAACAACTACAATGAGCCATATCAATTTTGACAACATCTTTGGCATTCTTTTAGCTATTATAGATATAAACACTTTATAATCATGGTTTAAAATTGAAATGAGCCTATATGATGCTGGGCTGATGGGTCTTTAAAATCTTTATGTATTACAGCTACTACAGATTTCTTCCAGGATGTTGGTGCTGTCCCTCCTTTTAAAATACTGTTAAACAAAACCTTCCAGATCTTTATCACCTGCTTCCCTCCTAGCCTCCATTTGTAGACTATCCACCTTCTCTGTTTTACCAATTCCAGGATTTTGCCAAAAGAGACAACTCCAATGGGGGATCCTGGGTATCCCTCCCCTTCATCTAAATCTGTGTCTTTTGTGATGTACTCCAGAGATGAATCCAAATGTTTCTGTTTGAATTCGGATTTTTATGTACCTGTTACTGGGGATCATTTGGCAGTGGGTCTCTCGCAAGGCTTTTGGAAGTTGCCTGTCCCTGCTGACAAGAAGGGACCAAAGATGATCTGAATCAATGTTGCAAAATTGGAGAGTGGAGCTGACGGTCAAATTGGCTCTGGAGAAAAAAGACGAGATGCAGAAGGTGAACACTGGCCCCAAAGCTTCGGCTCAAACTCTTGTCTTGATCCAACAAAGCTAGAATCAAGAGAGACTGGGTAAAAGTAGGGGGCGACGTGGAAGGCACCATCACAGTTGATGTCAGGGCTTCAGTGAGCTTGACTCAGATCCTCATCTCAATCAAAGTCGGAGTTGAGACAGACTGGGCAATAGTCGAGGCCAAAGTGGAAGGCACTGTCAGAGTTGACTGGGCTCCAGTCATACTCTGACTGGAGGGCTTCAGTTCTGAAGGTCAGAGCTGCAACAAATTTGTAAAGGGAGGGGGGGTTGATGGCAATGTTCCCAACTTTACCAGAGGGGATGTAGTCGGGACAACTCCAAACTGTATCTGTGTCCAAAGGAATCTCTGCATCATTCTGTTGACAATGGCTTCGGTGAGGCCACTTGATGAATGGGCAGCTCTGGAAAGAGCAACAGATGATTACCCGGATCAATGTTGCAAAACTGGAGAATGCAGTCAAGGGCTAATTGGCTCCAGAGAAAAAAGTAATGATGCGGATGGTGAACAGATCCAAGGCTTCAGATCCAAAGACACTTGAATTTTCTCTGACGGACCCACAGTGGCTGTGGGGGGTCCTGGGACCATTTCCCTGGTCTCTTGATGCCCCTTCATGGGAGTCTTACTTTCGAGAATGGGGCCTTTGGAACTTCTTTTTTCTTTGTCCTTTGGAGTCAAAGGGGCAAAAAACACAGGTTTGCTTGATAGAGAAGGAAGAAGACCCTTTAATATCAGTTTATCACTTCTGCTCTGAAAGGCACAGGCTTCACATTTGGTGTCTAGATGCACCACTCCGAAATACTGCACACAAAGGGAGATGGGTTTTGCAGGGGAATTTTGTGGCCACGTTTAACATACTTTTTCATACTCTTATAAAGCATTTATTTACCTATAAGAGAATCATCTTCTTCTTCTTTTGGCTGCTCCCGTTAGGGGTCGCCACAGCAGACCAACTGTTTCCATTTTTTCCTGTCCTCTGCATCTTGCTCTGTCACACCAACCACCTACATGTCATCTCTCACCACATCCATAAACCTCGTCTTAGGCCTTCCTCTTCTCCTGTCACCTGGCAGCTTCATCCTTAGCAACTTTTTCCCAATATACTCTGCATCCCTTCTCAGCACATGTCCAAACCAACGTAATCTTGCCTCCCTGGCTTTGTCTCCAAACCTTCCAACCTGGGCTGACCCTCTAATGTACTTATTCCTAATCCTGTCCATCCTCATCACACCCAGTGCAAATCCTAACATTTTCAACTCTGCCACATCAAGCTCTGACTCCTGCCTTTTTGTCAATGCCACTGTCTCCAACCCGTATAACATAGCTGGTTTCACTACCCTCTTGTAGACCTTCCCTTTCACTCTTACTGGTACTCGTCTGTCACAAATCACTCCTGACACTCTTCTCCACCCACTCCATCCTGCCTGTACTCTCTTCTTCACCTCTCTTCCACACTCACCATTACTCTGAACTGTTGATCCCAAGTACTTAAACTCATCCACCTTTGCCACCTCTACTCCTAGCATCCTCACCATTCCTCTATCCTCTCTCTCATTCACACACATATATTCTGTCTTAGTCCTGCTGACCTTCATTCCTCTTCTCTCTAGAGCACATCTCCACCTCTCCAGGGTCTCCTCCACCTGTTCCCTACTCTCACTACAGATCACAGTGTCATCTGCAAACATCATAGTCCACTGGGACTCCTGTCTGATCTCGTCTGTCAACCTGTAAGAGAATAAGGACCACTAAACATGTTAAAAAAACAGCAACTTCAAATCTTCAGTACCATAAAAAACTACGCTAAACTGTTAACTATTAATAAGACCTTAAAAAAAAAAAAACAAAGTAGACAAAAATGTATAAACTTTTTTTTTTGTAATGTATACAAGATAGGGGAGGTAACCAAATAGAAAGTTACAGCTAAGCAAAAAACAGAGTTAAAAATATAGTTACTCTCTAGGAAAGCAAACAAAAGCACTTACCCCAGTGTGGAGACCAAAGCCATTGCAACTATTTGGATCAGGCAGCAAACGAGATTGGAGGTAATTTGAGGGTGGTAAGGAAATTATGGGTAGGAAAGGAGTTAGTGCCCTGGATCCAAGGGTTTGGAGGTGCCAAAGCCAGATACAAGGTTAGATCAGAGTCCCACTCATTGAATCAGACAAAATATGGACAACACTGGGTCTGATTTTTATCATCTGGGAGATACTGAGAACACAGCCAGGCAAAACTCCTCAAAACAGTATCAGTGGCCATATCCCTGGAAGACATATAGGTTTCATAGGTTCATGTGTGTATTAGGCTAATGGCCCTGGAGCCTTTACAAGCCTAGCCCATAGGATTACATTGGCATTGTGCCATCCGACATTAGTTCTCAGTGCCTCTGTTGAGTAGAGTCACTGGAGTGATCCCTGGGGTGAGTTTTCTATTTCCCATTCACTCACCAAGATTTCTCTTGAAGAGGGCCAGTGAGATGCTCTGTTTGACATGTATGGGAAGAATATTCCATAGTATGGGCAATCTCTGTGTTATGAACCTGTCCCTCCAGCATGTTCTGTTGATTGTGGTAATGAGGTTAAGGTCTCTGGAGCGTGTGGTGCGGAGGGATTAGTATTTCTTTAGATGTAGCATTTCTAACAGAGCTGGGTCAGACATGGCTTTGTAAGTCGAGCAGAGATCAACTCTAAGTAAGCGATATGAGACATAGAATAGTTGGGAGTTTTTTTGAGTCTGTCCATATAGGACAAGTGTTTAAGGCCTAGGATCATCTTTGTGAGGTACTGTTGCAGCCTCTCCAGTTGTTGCAGGTGTCTAGTGAGGTACATGCCAAATGGGGCATTGCACGTGATGATTGGCCTAATGAGGGAAGAGTACAGGGAGACAATGACTTCTTTCTTCCTGGATGCAAAAAACTTTGTAATGAGATGTGCCAGATAGAAGGACGTTCTGAGCACAGTGGCAATGTGGTGGTCAAAAGAGAGTTTGTTGTCAACCTGTGTTCCCAGATCTCTTATAATGCCTTCTGCATTCAGTGGACTACCATCAATGTGGTAATTCATGGGAACTGAGTTTTTCCCAAAGGGGATGATGACACATTTTTTGGCATTGAGCTTAAGGCCATGGTTCTGACGCCAGTCGATGGTCTCATTGAGGCCTCTCTGCAGGATGTCAACATCACTTGGGGAGTTAATAGCAGCTCCCAACTTGCAATCATCTGCGAACTTTGTCAGCAAAAGTCCCTTTCGTGTTGGCCTGGACTTCAGAGAAGTAGATACCAAACAGGAGGGGACCCAGGACTGAACCCAGTGGGACTCCACTCATGACTGGTCAGCAGTCTGACTTGGACTTGGCTACTTTCACAAAGTGGCTTCTATCTGTGAGCCACTTTGCAACCAACCTAGTCATATAGGGTTTCATGCCTAGCTTAGTGAGTTTTTCTATGATTCCTGAGTGGGGAATGGTATCAAAGGCCTTGGCCAGATAAAAGCAGGCTGTATGAACCCCTTGCCTTCATCCACAACTCAGGTGACTGACTCAAAGAAGTCGATCAGGTTGAGCAGGCATAATCTACCCTTCACAAAACCAAACCGTGTGGGATCCAGAGTTTGGAGATTCCCCTATCTCCTTATTTATAAGGTCCATGATGATGTGTTCCATAGCTTTGCATATCAGACTCGTCAGGCTAATGGGGCGATAGTTCCCAGGGTCTGTAGTCGCTCCTCCTTTGTGGAGAGGGATGACTGTAGCAGTGCACCATTCAGTAGGGGCAAAGCCTGATGTGAGGCTGTGATTGAACAGGGCACACAGCTGTGGTGCCAGTTCAATCTGTAGTTCATGTAGAACACAGCCAGGTATATTGTCAGGTCCCATACAAGCTGTATTCTTGGCCTTGGACCGTGTTTTTTAACCTGTGCAGCAGTATTACACCCAGTGTATTGGCAATCTACTGGTATTGTGATTGGTCGTTGGGGGGGGGGGGGTAAAGTTGGCACTGAATTTGTCGGCCAGTATATTGGCAATATCTGTTGGTTCTGTATAGGAGGTACCATTGTGCAGTAGCTCTGAGCAAATCTGGGTATTGCCGTGGAGATTCTTTACATTACTATAGAAGGCCTTGTCATTGTCTTTACTATCTGTTGCAATTCTGTTTTCATAGCTAGCTTTAGAGGATTTGATGAGGGATCTCAACTTTTTGTTGAGGCTGATAAGGGAGTTTTTCCAGTCTTGGGACTTCACCTTATTCCGTATCAGTTTCTTCCTTCTTTTGTAGAGTTTTGTTTATGGCAGGATTCAAGCATTTGTGTACATGTTGGTTCAGTGCATTGGTGTATGATTCGGTCATGCAACTATTCTCCATTTGCATGGTTGCCGTGAAGTTAGCCACCTCTGTTTTTAGGAGCCCAAAGTTAGCGTTGGAGAAGTTTTTCATGGTGGTTACCTTTGCGGGGGTGGGGTGGGACGGATGTGGATTTCCAAGGTGATTAGTATGTGATCAGATCTAACCAGGGAGGAGTGGACTATTGGTGTAGAGCAACAGTCACCCATGTTAGTAATGACCAGGTCAAGAATGTTGCTACTTCTACTAGGGGTAAGAACGAGCTGGTCCACAGCATTGGAATTAATAAATTCCAGGAAACGTTGGGCAAGTGTATTGGTACACGAGTAGTTTTCCCAGTTAATGGAGCAGTAGTTGAAGTCACCCAGAATGAGAGTGTTAGGTTGGACCGTAATATTCTCCAGGGTGCTTAGGAACGTGGAGTGTGAGTCTTGGGACATGGCTGGGGACCTATAGCAGGCTATGACCTGAATCGCTGTCTTACCCAATGTTAGCTGTACCTGAAGTATCTCTGATGCATTATGCTGGGCTACCAATCTGGAGGTGTGCACATCCTTTATGAATGTGGAAACACCACCGCCTTTGGATCTTCGGTCCAAGTTCTGGGAAGAAAAGGTGTGGAATGAGTTATAGCCTGGTAGTGCTGGGGTGCTTTCAGCTGCTTTGAACCATTACAGCACAAATGTCGATGTTCTCCATTTTAAGAAGTGCTTCGAGTGAGTGCATTTTGAGATTTAGACTTCCAGCATTGAGCAGCATGACCCTCAGTTTGCATTTGTTTGTAGTTGTTACCATGGTAATTTGGTCTTTGGAACACAGTCTAAAAAAGGCATTATA
Source organism: Protopterus annectens (assembly GCF_019279795.1). NCBI lineage: Eukaryota > Metazoa > Chordata > Ceratodontiformes > Protopteridae > Protopterus > Protopterus annectens. The sequence continues at coordinate 613,226,406 of NC_056737.1, read as the reverse complement.
GCGGTGGCAAGAGCCTTGGCCAGTATCCGGAAGCCCAGGGGTGACAGATGCAGGCCATCTCTGGCAAAGCATCGAGGTCTGTCAGTCATGTCATCCCAGGCAGACAGATACTGGATCCCCTTGGAATGACACCAGAAACTTAACCAATTCTTGAAATCAGTCATTTTCTGCTTGTACTGTGGTATCATTCTGGGTGATGTTAGGATGCTGCTCAGGGCTAGGATCATACCCGCCTGGGCTACATAATCAGAGAGCTCCTCCACGTCTCTATTCATGTAGTCCACGGAGGTATGTTTCAAGTCATTCACACCCACATGTACAATGACAGAGTCATGTTTGTACCTGTTGAGGGACCTGAGTGCGTGCATTATGTGGTGGATCCTGGGACCTGAGAGGCAGTGACTGTTACTTTCTCCTTATTCAACCTAGTGAGTGGGACATCAGTGCACCTCACTATCGAGTCACTTATTGACTAGTGCATTGGGCATGCTGTTTTGCCTTAGGGGCTTTGGTTGAGTGGCACACTATTTAGGAGAGTTATGTGTCTCGTGATTAGTGTTGTGTTGTGGTGGTCGAGTGCGTTTTTGCCTTGGAGTCCTCTGCTGTTTGGGTAGATTTTTACTGAGAGCCTTCGCGAAGGTGGGTGTGTGGTTTCTGTTTTTATGTGAAGGCAGTGCTGGTGTGTGTTCTAGAGGGCTATGCGTTTCATATGGTGTGATGCAAGTGTTTGTCCTCTTGACCAGCTATTCCGGTCTTGGTTGGAGAGTGCGTGGCTTCCAATTTGGATATATAAGTGCATCTCTCACAAGTCTGAGTGTTGGGAGGTAAGAGAGGGTTGTCAGTGTACATGAGGCAGTTGCTACATTGCCTCAGGATGCCCAAGTTCACCAGGTAAATAGGAGAAAGCACAGGGAACTGACCTTTAGACATGCCTGGAGGGGTAGGCATTATTAAGTACTGGAGCTATTTCCTTGTAGAATGTTTCATGCTGGTAGCACTTTTGTGTGCTACAATAACTTCAACAAGAAGTCTGGTAAATTGCTAGACTAATAAGCCAGCAGAAGTGCAGGAGAATCATATACACACACACTAAATAATGAGTAGTGACTTGTACAATAGAAGTAACTAAATTATTTAAAGCAGATTTTTTCTCACAAGAAGAAACTGCAGACAAAACAGTCCTAATACTTTCACAATTAGTCAGAACAAACTTTAACATACAGCCTGACAACTTAAAATTCAGAAACTCAAAGTTGCACAAGTATACAGTTACTTCCCATATTTATCAATAACCTGCCCATTATTATCAGAAAAAGAAGGAGAGGAATTAACTAAATGTTTAACAACAACAGCATTAAGTAAAGCAATACCTGCTGGGTCAGGTTTGGGAGGAGTGTATAAAATCATTTAAAGACTGCGGAACATTATACATCCTTTTTAGCAGAAGCTGACTATTAAGAAAAACTGCAAGCAGTAACACATACAATCTCCAAAGCAGACAGTATGGAAAGAATGAGTGACGTTCTAGAAATTCCTTCTGTAACAGCTCATAGTATTATCTGACGGACTGATAAACCTTAGTGTACTTCCATTGAAAACAACGGCACATTCTTATAATAGTCCCAAAGAAAGAGAAACACCCACAGGAAGACTGAGAAACTGAGCTCGCTTTTGAGTCTGAATCAGAAATTCGAGGAGAAAACCCTGTACCTGTCCCTTTATCCTCCTGTTCCGATTCAGAATCTTGAATCTCTTCAGGAAAAGAGGCATCCATCTTTCTTTACCCACAAACTACTTTATAAGAAAGATCAACAGCCTAAATTAAACACTGAGATGGCCCCAGTAAACTATTCCTGTCTAAACAAATTTAAGGTGTAGACACTTGTTTAGTTTTCTGTTTCTTTTTAAAAAGAAAGATGGGGCCAAATGAGTTGTTAATGCAGCAGCACAACACTCCAACAACACAAGGACGCCTGCTCTGTTCCCTCTCTCATGACCAATAAGACTGGCTCTCTCTTGCCCACTGAGGAGACCCTAACAGCCGCAGAGGATGTGGCTAACCCCCGGTCAATAGTGTCTGTAGGTGTTGCACCAGAGGGATCTGGAGCAAAAGGAGTGGTCTGAGGTTCAATTAACTGCCACATCAGAGGTCCCCACCTGTGTCTACGGCAAGCTGCCAGCCTGCTGTAATAGTAAAGGCTGTTAGCTTACCTTTTTCTTTTTGAGGCTGGAAGAAGGACCAACAATGGGATTGACAGTCTATTCCATGGTCAAGCCGAAAATGGTGCCTCTTTCCAGAAGAAAACAAGTAAGCAAAAGGCAACAAAACTTTATAAAGTCTTTAAAAGTCACTTTTTCACATAAAAACACAGAATAAAACACTTTAAAAACACTTTGCCAACCACGAACAAGTAAAATAAACCCAATTTATCTACAGAAAAAGTGACTTTCAATTACTTTAAACAATTTTTGAAATGACAGTAAAAAAACAGAATTCTTGTTTTTTAGTTACAATACAGTCTCATGACAGTCCATTAAAACTCAAATTCCTAGCTTTAAAACGACTTTTTTTGAACAGGAAAGCGTTATTCAACAATTTTTTTTAAATGGAAGGTTTTCCCTCAAAAGGAATGCATCTGACTTGCAAAGGAACAGCCCAATTTAACTACAGATTCTCGAAAGTCTTAGAAGAGTGCAATCTTTGATGGCAGGAAAGCTCTGAAGGGCTTGCACCCAAACCTGCCTTTTTAAACCTGCCTTTTTAGTCTGCTCAACTTGAGCTGACTGACAGCTTGGGTGTATGAAAGGTGCCCCTAGCTTTAGGAGCTAGCTGGCTGTTATATTCTATGCAGGATATTACCCACAAAGCTAAGGCTATTAATAAATATGATGAACAATGTCTTTTACGATCCTGCAAATTAAGACTATTTAGAATAAAAGTGATCCTATGAGGCACTGAAAGAAGCCAAATGGAATTTTTTTAGTGAACTACAATGGCGAGTCTGTGGGTCTGGTAAAAGAACAAATCAGAATATCTTGTTCTCAGAAGTCTGTATTCTGTGAGAATTGCAGGACGAATGCAAATGAGTAAAGGAAGGTCGTATTCTAGTTTCGGTATTAAAATATTTTTCAAAAATAAAACTTCAGATTATGGAGAACAAACAAATTCCAGTTGAGAATCACTGCACAATTCTTTTATTAAAGTAACCACTATAAGAACATCAAAAAGGTCTATCGAAACAGTACATCAAGTGCTTTCATCTCTGCTAATTCAGAGACTTTTTCAAGATAACCACACATAACTTAAACCATCTTAAATAAGCTGGCATTATGTCCCACCCCAAGACAACAGCCTATCCAACTCAGAAAATATAATTATAATTAATAATTAATTAAATTAAAAAAAATGAATGCCAACAGCAGCAAAGAAACCTCAAAAATGGCATAAAACACACAAAAAACAGATCTAACGTTTTATAATGAGCAGAGGACCAACAGTATCACTTTTAAAAGCCGTATAATTATTTATCTAATAATCTAAAAACATAAATACATACAAAACGTATACATAAATATAATTTATATATATATATATATATATATATATATATATATATATATATATATATATATATAAACAGTATAGTTTTACTTCTACCTTTCTAATGCTTTCAGCTTCAATAACCACGTTAAAGAAAAAACATCATTCATACCAGGCCATTGGATGGAGTTAGTTCTTAACTGCCAGAGGGCTTCTTGTTTTTCTAATTGTAGGGGCCAAGGTCCAACATTCAAGTCCAACACCAAAGCTTCAATAATAGTAAATCTAAAACAGTGCTCCTCAAACTCTTTACAATGCTTACCTAAAGCATTAGTGTTTTTCTTCAGTCTGATATCCCTTAAATGTTCATATATCCGACATTTAAATTTTCTCTCGTTTTTTCCAATGTAAAAACCGGGACAGACCGTACAGAAAGCACAATAAACTACCTTTTCTGTTTGACATGAACATTTTCTATTCAGTTTTACCTTCACCCCATTAATACTAAGATGCCCCCTCCATTATATAAGTGCAATAATTGCCTCCACTATACAAGTACAATAATTGCAAGCCCAACATTTCTTCATATATCCTGAACTGGTCTCCCAGATGTTTTTTAGACACTGACTCCTTCTATATACAATAGTTGGTGTCAGACCTACAATTTGTCTTAAATCGTTACATGTCGATACAATCACCCAGTTCTTGTACAGAATACTTGAAATTTGTTTACTTGACTTATTATATGGCATAAAAAAGGCTGACTGAAAATTAACTTTCTTAGTTGGTAACTCTTCATTACATACAGCATTAGAAGTGTTGAAATCATCTATTAAGGGGTCTTACCGTCGAACTTTACTGTACTATTTCAACATCATTGGGCATTGCACAAGAAACGTTGGAATCTCTACCCCTGAGAGGTTCACCATGATCTCCAAAAAGAATACGCTTAAAGTGGCCCCTTTCTTTTTTATTAATGACCTCCAGCTTTACTTCATTAACCAAAGTTAATGGATAACCTCTAAACAAAAACATTTTTAATACTTCACACATGTATCAACATGTAACGATTTAAGACAAATTGTAGGTCTGAGACCCACTACTGTATATAGAAAGGGTCAGTGTCTGAAAAACATCTGGGAGACCAGTTTAAAAGATTATGCTTCAGGATATATGAAGAAATGTAGGACTTGCAATTATTGTACTTATATAATGGAGGGGCATCTTTTAGTATTAATGGGGTGAAGGTAAAACTAAATAGAAAATATTCATGTCAAACAGAAGAGGTAGCTTACTGTGTTTTCTGTAAGGTCTGCCCCGGTTTTTACACTGGAAAAACCGAGAGAAAATTTAAATGTCAGATATATGAACATTTAAGGGATATCAGACTGAAGAAAGACACTAATGCTTTAGCTACGCATTGTAAAGAGTTTGAGGGGCACTCTTTTAGATTTACTATTATTGAAGCTTTGGTGGTGGACTTGAGTGTTGGATCTCGGCCCCTACAATTAGAAAAAACAAGAAGCCCTTTGGCAGTTAAGAACTAACTCCACCCAATGGCCTGATACGAATGATGTTTTTTCTTTAACGTGATTATTGAAGCTGAAAGCATTAGAAAGGTAGAAGTAAAACTATAGTGTTTTTATACATATATATATATATATATATATATATATATATATATATATGTATATCATTTTTGTATGTTTTTAGATTATTAGATTAGTTATATGGCTTTTAAAAAAATCTTGTAATATTTATTCATAGCGGTAGCATTGTTACCTCACAGCAAGAGGTTCTCCCGTTTGATTCTCGGCTTGGCTTGGGAGTGCCTTCTGTGTGGAGCCTGCATGTCCTCCCTGCGGTTGGGTAGTGTTCGAAAGACATGCGCGCATAAATGGGCGTGCCTTCGTTGAAGGTTGAGCGTCAAGCTGGCACCTCGGCTTTTTGTAAAAATCTACTGCCAATCATTAGTGGACCGGAGTTCCGCTGTGGCGACGCCTTACCGGGAAAAAGCCAAAAGACAAACAAACAAACATTTAGTTACATATTCACATATAATCAATGATGCATTTAAGTAATACTGTCGGTCGTTTGCTCATTATAAAATGTTAGATCTGTTTTTTATGTGTCTATGCGTTTTATGTTTTTGAGGTTTCTTTGCTGTTGTTGGCATTAAAAAATATTTTCTGATTTGGATAGGCTGTTGTCTTGGGGCAGGACATAATGCCAGCTTATTTAAGATGGTTTACATTATGAGTGGTTATCTTGAAAAAGTCTCTGAATTAGCAGAGACAAAAGCGCTTGATATACTGTTTAACATTCTTATAGTAGTTACTTAATAAAAGAATTGTGCGGTGATTCTCGACTGGTATTTGTTTGTTCTCCATAACCTGAAGTTTTATTTTGAGTAGTTTATGGATTTTTTCATTAAAATATTTTTAGCAATGGTCCTGCAAGCAGTGGGTGAAAGGAAATGACTATCTTGTATTAAAATTTTAACTGAGCAATGAAGTGATTAATTACAAAATGGGTATATGTGATTAAGGAAAGGGTAGTATCAAGCAGTAGGCCTAAGTATCTCTGTTAAGTGACATTTGGTTATTATGTTTCCATTAAAATCTGTTGAGAAAATACGAGGGACTGTAGATAATTTCTTGGCTGAGGCAAAGACCAATACATTGCTTTTCCTAGGGTTAACTAGAAGTTTGTTAAAAGTGAACCAGATGCACAAGTGAGTGAAATTCTCCTGCAACTTGGTCTGCAGGAGCAGCATATCATCTGCTCTCATTATTAACTTAAGCTTTATTAATCATAATGGAGAGAGAGAGACAGAAAAGGGGAACCTATAACAGACCCTTGGCAGACTCTTATTCGAATTGCTTTGAGACTGACCTACTACCTAACTTTACTTCTACTGCTGTTATTACTAAGTTGAAATGTCATTTCTCAGTTCATGGTAGTCCACACAAAGTTCTTTCTGACAATGGTACTCAATTTACTAGCCAAGTGTTCCAGAAATTTGCAAAAGAATGGGACTTTGCCCATGTCACCAGTAGTCCTGAATATCCTCCGTCCAATGGTCTAGTTGAATGCGCAGTATAGAGTGCAAAGCAATTACTTGAAAGGTAAAAGTGTGACAATACCAATGTGTTCTTGAATTTACTTAATCTCAGAAATGTACCCCGTGGCGATATTCTTGTCTCACCTGCTGAAAGACTACTTTCCAGGTAAACTAGAACTACGCTACCCATTAATTCCAGTCTGTTGAAGCCTCAACCTAAGAACAATAAAACCATCAAGGGTCAGTTGTTTAAGAAGCATAATATCCAGAAATCTCGTTATGACCGATCGAGCAGATTGCTTCATCCATTGAGGGAAGGAGACCAGGTAAGAATCCAGACAACGAAAGGTTTTGATCACATAGGACAGATTACAGGCATCTGTGCCATACCTAGATCTTACCTGGTAGATTCTGAAGGTGTAGAATATAGGAGGAATTGTAGACATCATCTTCCTGTATCTGAATCATCATCACAACATTGTCTCTGTGATGCAGACTTTAAACCAAAGAGTGAATCAGACACTGTTCCCATACCAGAATGTCTTCAAAATCCTGACTCCATTCCAGAAAGTGATCAGAGCATTCCGCAGGTCAAACATTTTGCAGAAACTGTTCCAGTTGTCAAATCTCATTCACAATTCTACATCACACAATGTGGGCAAGTATCAAAGCCTAGTGTGTAATACATGGCAATGTGGACTTGCTTGTATCCATCTGCAGATTTAGCATTGTGTAATGCATGACAAAAAATTTGTTTGTGATTTCTGCATGTCAATAAATTCTTAGTGTCATATGATCTAATTATAAAAGAGGGAGGATGTAGATCGGAGTGCAAGTGATGTGCGCTGTATCTGTAAGAAGCGTGTCAAGGCTTTACGTACACAAAATCCCAGACACGTGCACTCCATAGGACCATTTTGTAACAGCAGTCACAGTGACAGCATGCATGAACACAGTTTGTATACAAGTTAAAGTCAGTAACCTTAAACAATAATGTGTTTGTATAAAATAAAGCTGCTTGGACAGAACCCATGAAGAATTTCTACTGTATCCAGAATGGGAGTGTCGTGTGACACACATTTTATAAACTCACACACACAAAACATATGGAGATATACAGATAATGAAGACATCTGTCAACATGGAGTTAAAACACAAACTCCTTGAAGACCTCTAGGTAAGTAGTCTAACAAACAAGCATATGACATTTTGTAGCTTTAAGGCTAAGACTACTGTACATTTTAATCATTTACTTCCTTTGTTTGTGTGTGTGTGTGTGTGTGTGTGTGTGTGTGTGTGTGTGTGTGTGTATATATATATATATATATATATATATATATATATATATATATATATATATATATATATATATATATGGATCTACGTCATATATTCGACACATCAAAATGCCGAATTTCATATGGCAGAGACCATAATGTTCCATGTTTGTTGTCCTGTATCTTGCCTTCCTTCTTTCTGGTTGGGGTTCAGAGCTGATCTCGGCTCCAACTCGACCACTTCTAAAGCTCGAAGAGTCCTTACTGGCACGAGGCTAACCCCTTATCCTAGCATGCTTAGCAGTAGCTACCCAGATCTCGTTTGTGAGAACTAACCACTAGATAGCAGAAAAAGAAGTTATGTACTCACCATAATGTTCCATGTGAGTTATCTCACCTTTATTCTCACTGATGGGTTCGGAGCCGATCCTCGGCTCTGACACGGCCTATAGCAAAGCTTAAGGTTTGCCAATAGCTCAAGACCAAGCCCCTTATCCCATGATGCACTGCTGGAATTATCTCAGATCTTGTTTGCTGCATGTATATACCCCTGTAAGGGGAGCACTCCACAAGAAGGAAGAAAATGGATTGAGCAACCAGGATGATACTAGCCTCTAGGTCAACTGTCAACCAGGAGGGGGATGGAGGGAGGGACGTGAGAATAAAGGTGAGATAAACAACTCACATGGAACGTTATGGTGAGTACATAACTTCTTTATGTGAAGTTGTTAAATCTCGCCATTTATTCTCACTGATGGGTAGCGTCCCTAGCACCCGCAATCCTGGGTGGCTCACAGGAGTACATTTTTCAGGATTGTGGAACCAAAAGAAGACCTGTCCCTGGAAGCCTTATCTACTCTGTAATGAGTGATAAAGGTATGAGGCTTAGACCAAGTGGCTGCAGCACAAATGTTGTCAAGGGGCAATTTAGCTTGAAAAGCAGAAGATGTAGAAACGGCTCTGGTTGAATTAGCCTTTGCTTTGTGTGGCAAAGTATGTTAGCATTTGCATGAACAAATGAGATACAATCCGATAACCATTTTGAAAGGGTTGTTTTAGCCAATGGTCTACCTTTTCTGGCTTCCGAAAAGGATACGAAGAACTGATCTGATTTTCTAATATCCTTAGTTCTATCAAGATAAAATCTGAGCTGTCTATGTACATCAAGTTTGTGCAGCATGTATTCCAATTTGTTGGAATGGTTAGGAAAAAAAGACTGGCAACTCAATGACCTGACTGATATTGGACTCGGAACAGTCTTTAGGCAAAAAGGAGGGGCTTGTTCTGAGAGATGCTCTATCAGCATGGAAAATCATGCAAGGAGGTCTGATAGATAATGCTTGAAGTTCTGACACTCTGTGAGCAGAAGTAATGGCCACCAGAAAAATAGTTTTCCAGGACAAAAATTTGAGATCACAAGATGATGCTGGTTCGAAGGGGGGAAGAATTATTTGAGATAGCATAAAATTCAAATTCCAGGGAGAATAAGGGATTCTGACAGGAGGTCTCGTGAAAAACACCTTTAAGAAAACCCTTAGATAACTTATGGGCACATAACATTTAACCCATCAAATCCAAGGTGGAAAACTGATATGGTGGCTAACTGAACCCGAACTGTGGCAGCTGCTGCTCCTTCCTTAAAAATCATTGTCAAAAACTCTAAAATGGATGACAGAGGAGCTTGGAAAGCGTTAATGTTTTGTGTACTGGCCCAGACTGAGAACCTTTTCCACTTACTGCGATATAGTTTTCTGGTGGATGGCTTATGAGAAGACAACAAAATTTGTCTTGTGTCATCTGAGAGTGAATGAAGCCTGGCTATTTGGGGAAGTGGATCAGCCAAGCAGTCAGTTTTAGAGACTGCAATGAAGGATGGAGGTCCCCTGACGGGTGTGTCAGGAGGTCTGGAACTGGGTCCAGGATCCATGGATCCTCCAGCAGATGATGGTGAAGGAAAGGGAACCAAATCTGTCAAGGTCAATGGGGGGCTATGAGGATAACAGTCCTTCCCAGCTATTTTGCTTTCTGTAAAAACCTGGGTATCAATGGAATAGGTGAGAATGCATATAGGAGACCCGGAGGCCAATCGTGTACGAGTGCGTCTCTCGGGGGATGTCCTGGAGGTGGCATTAGGGCAAAGTAGCTTCTGCATTTGGTATTGATTAGACTGGCAAAGAGATCGCAGCAAGGCTGGCCCCATTTGCAGAAAATCAAGTCCACAACGTGTTTGTTGAGAGACCACTCGTGAGGCAACAGGATTGCCCTGCTCAGCTTGTCCGCTATCACGTTGGATTTCCCCAGGATGTGCGTTGCTAACAGAAAACGCTGGGATGACACAACCCATTGCCATACCCTGAGGGCTTCTCGACAAAGGGGGTAAGACTTGGTTCTGCCCTGTTTGTTCAAGTACCAGACCACTGACATGTTTTCGGTCTGAACTGCAATTGTTTCTAGAGGAAGAGAGTCCTGGAAGAACTGCAACGTCAGAAGTACTGCTCTCAACTCCAGAACATTGATATGCAGATGTAACTCTTGATCCTTCCATGTGCCTTGGGCAGTCTTTCCCTGAAAATGCCCCCCCCCCACCCTATCAGGGAAGCGTCTATGGTCACAGTGGCTACTGGGGGGGGGGCACAAAGGGTCTTCCTATTGTGACATGAAGAGACGTGAACCACCACCGAAGGTCTCTCTTGCAAGAATATGTGATGAGAATCATATGGTTCATTGGTAACTTCTGGTAAGACCACTTGAGTGAACAGGAGCCATTGAAGAATTTGCATATGCATCCTTGCGAGTGGAATGGCTAGAATTGCTGCCACCATCAAACCTAGTACCTTCAAGACCTCTGTGGCTGTAGCTCTGTTCTTTGACACCAATGAGTTGACGTGTTGGCAAAGAAGTGAGACCCTGTCAACTGAAAGACGTAGAGTGGTGGTTGAGGTATCTAACTCTGCTCCTATAAAGATGGTATGCTGCGAAGGTGACAAGGCAGACTTTTCGAAATTGACTGTAATACCCAAGTGGTGGCAGAGTGTCAGAGTAGATTGTGTTGCCTGGATCAATTGATACCTAGTGGTAGCGGTGAAGAGCCATTCGTCTAGATATGGAAACACCACTACGGAATCCTAGATGCCACAGGTGAGCCATGACCACTGCCATGCATTTGGTGAACACTCTGGGGGCTGTAGTGAGATCAAAGGGCAGGGCTCAAAACTGGTAGTGATTGGCTCCCAGCCAGAAACGCAGGTGATCTCTGGAGTGTCTGTCCATCTTTATGTGGTAGTACGCGTCCTTGAGATCGATGGAGCACATCCAATCGCCTTTCCCTAGAAAGGGAAGAATGGCCTGAAGCGTGACCATTCGGAACTTCTCTTTTTTTACAAATTGGTTAAGTCTGCTGAGGTCCAAGATAGGCCTCCAGTCCCCTGTTTTCTTTGGAACCAAAAAGAATCTTGAGTAAGTTCCGAATCCAACTTGGTCTGCTGGGACTGGTTGGATGACTTTTTTCTTGCAACTTGCGGACCCCTATGGTTGCTTGTTCCTTGAGACTGGGTGGAACATCCGGGATTCTGTTTACAGGAGTGGGAGGGGAAAAGAACGGTATGGAATACCCTCTGGAAATGATGCTTTGTACCCAGGTATCAGACATTATGCTTAGCCAGGCTTCTGGGTACAAAGATAAGCGACCCCCGACTGCCTCCAGAACCGGTCAGCTGGGTCTCCTTTCAGGAGCTCTAGTAGGTCTGACCCAAGAAAGTACAGTTGTGTACCTACCATAAATGTAGATGTTCGAGTGCATTCACTGTTGCAGTCATTACTCTTGGGTTATCCTGCTGGCAGGCTACCCGCAGTCGGCCAGAATTCCAAAGTCTAGGTCTGGCATTGGTTGCTGTCACCTCTTCCCTGACGTCAGTGCGCCAGAGGTATAAAAGATGCAGCCAACGCCATTTTCATCAGTTTTTCTTGCCCCAGATGTCTGGTGCCCCCAAACTGGAAGGCTGTAAAATAAGCCAATAAAAATGCATGCACAAAAATAACATGTCCTTAATCTACAAGCAAATACACCAAATAGATTGTATAGGATAGAGAAGTGCAGATAAGTCCCAGCAAATAAAAGCGGGGTGGTGGGTGGGTAACCTGGACTGCAATACACTCGAACATCTACATTTATGGTAGGTACACAACTGTACTATGTTCATCATGTTTCACTGTTGCAGACATTACTCTTGGGTTGAATCCCAAAGCTGAGGAAGGGTGGCTGGGCTAAAGAGGATTAGGAGAGGCTAAGAGGCCCTGCAGAACTGCAGTGGCAAAGCCTGCTCTGGACTTATAGAGTAAAGAGGTAAGTGGTAGTGCTTTGTGAAGTTGTGCACTGAACTCCAAGTTGCAGCCTCTAAGATATCTTTGGTTGGTACTCCTCTGAGGAAGGCTGCTGAAGTGGCTGCTGCTCTGGTGGAATGAGGCCTAATGTCCCTAGGCACTGATTTGCCATGTTGAAAATAGCAGAAATGGATGCAATGGCCTATCCATTTAGAAATAGTCTGTTTTGAGATAGCCTTTCCTTGTGAACCTGCAGCATATGACACTAAAAGTTGCTCAGTCTTTCTGAAAGCTTTAGTTCTGTCCAAGTAGAATTGTAACTGCCTGTTTATGTCCAAGGAATGCAGAATTTTCTCACCCTTGTTCTGTGGATTAGGATAGAAGGTTGGCAAGTGAATGGTTTGGTTGAGGGCCACACTGGACACCACCTTAGGCATAAATGTAGGGTTTGTCCTCAGAGAAACCCTGTCTGGATGAAAAATGATGAAAGGTTCCACAGCCATGAATGCTTGTAACTCTGAGACTCGCCTTGCAGAGGTTATTGCTAGGAGCAGAGCTGTTTTCCAGGATAAGCATTTTATATCTGCTGTTGATGCTGGATTGAAAGGAGGCAGTGTGAGTTTTTCCAAAACATAATTGAGATCCCAGGCCGGAATTGGTGCTCTCCTTGGAGGCCTAATGTTTTTGGCCCCTCTGAAGTATTACCTTATTAAAGGATGAGAAAAGATAGGTGGTTCCGTATTGTAATGGGCTGAAATGACAGAGGCATGAATCTTAATAGATGAGAAAGAAAGGCCTTTGTTTAGCATCTCAGTTAGGTATTGCAGAATCTGAGGGATATTTGGTACACACATGTCAATGCCTTGTTCATGGTTCCAAGCACATAATCTTTTTCCATTTTTCTGCATAAGATTTTCTGGTACTGGGCCTCCTGGCCTCCAAGATAACATCCATAACAGCTTTTGAAAGAGGAGTGTTCTGAATGGCTACATTATCCACCATGCTGCCAGATTTAAGGTCCTGAGTTGGCTGTGCAGGATCTGATTGTTTTGTTGGGTCAGCAAGTGAGAAGTTTGAGGCAGTATCCATGCTGGACCTTGAGACAAGCTCTTTAGAATTGGGTACCAGTGCTGGCATGGCCAGTCTGGTGCAATCAGCATCATTTTTGGCTTCTCTTGTCTGACCTTTAGGAGTACCCTGGGAAGGAGAGGCAGTGGGGCAAAGGCATATACTGTTAGGTTTTTCCAGCTGAAGGATAGGGCGTCCACTTTCCATGCTTGCTTGTGATAAATCCTTGTGCAAAATCTCTGCAATTGGCAGTTGTGAGTGGAGGCAAATAGATCTATGTCTGGGCATCCCCATTTCCTTATTATCAAGCTGAAGACTTGTGGATCCAGTTTCCTTTCGTGGGGATCCATGAGGTTTCTGCTTAGTTTGTCTGCCAGAGTATTTGTTTTTCCTGGCAGGAATTGTGCTTGCAGGTGAACGTGAAAAGCCAATGCTGTGTCCCATAAGGTCATTGTTTGTCTGCAGAGGGGGTAGGAATGTGTACCTCCCTGCTTGTTTATGTACCACATGACCGTAGTGTCGTCTGCCTTTATCAGTAACTGTCCTGGATGAAGCAGGTCCTTGAAAGCTGACAGGGCATTTTGAACAGCTAGCATCTCTTTTTGATTGCTGTGAAGATGCATCTGGTTTGCAGGCCACGTGCCCTGAATACATTTTCCTGCCATATGGGCCACCCAGGCATAATCTGATGCATCAGTTTTCAATGTTTGGCTGTGGGTAAACTGAATGGCAGACCCTTGTTGTGGCTTCTGCCCACCATCAAAACTCCTGTTGCAGGCAGGGAATGAGTGCAATTACTGTCTCCAGGCTGTGGCAATGTTGAGTCCAACACTTTTTAGATACCATTGTAGTTTCCTAATATGCAGTCTGGCATATGGAATTAGTAGAATGCAGGATGCCATGAAACCCAAGGCCTGCAATATTTTCCTTGCAAATAAGTGGGTTTTTTTGCCAAATTGAAGTATCATGCTGTAATGATGCATCTAATAATTTTGCTTTAACATGATCAGACAAATTTTTGTTCCTTTAACCAAGCATGCCTTCTAATAACAGAACCCTGCAAGAGGCCTCCAGTGAATCATAACCACATTGCAAAGTATGCTTTCCCACTTGTTCAGCTGCATGCAATAAATCCTGCAATTCCTTGTTCTCTGAACATTCAGTATTTATCAACATTTTCTGTTTTAGCAGTGACATTAAATATTGCTGATATTTAAGCATATGAAACTGACAATTTAAAGCCCTTACAGCCAGGGTAGCAGAAGTGTAAGAGACTTTTTCCCCCATCTGTCTAGTGCCCTAGAATCCCTATCAGAGGGGACAGGGTTTTTTGCAGTGGAAGCTTTAACCCCCTTGGGACCCTGAGATATAGGTTCTGGGTCAGCAGCGGGGTTTTTATACAGGAATTTATGAGAATCCGGAACCCTGTATATCTGTCTGGCTTAGCAGGTGCAGGGGGTAGAGAGTCTGGGGACAGGCCGGACTCTGAAAATACATCATCTACAATGTCTAGAACAGGTGGAATAGCAAGGGGTCTGTGCTGAGGAAGTAGCAGAAAGTCTCTGAGCCTTTTCTTAGATTCAGAATAATATTGGCTCTCCCAGTGGAAATGTTCCCTCATGGTATGCAGGGTTTCCCCAAAAGATAATCCTCAGGGGGAGAGGCTGAAGGAATGGATTCTTCAGCATCAGAATCCTCATAGAGAAGCATGGAGTAATCCTGCTCAGAAGAGGAATCAGAGGAAATAGAAACCTGATCAGAAGAATCATACTCTGTCTCTTGCCTAGGCCTCTTATCAGGAGGGGGATGGGAGCCCCTGATCAAAGTAATTAAGTCGTCGGCCATTTTGAGCATCTGTTTTTTAGGCATGGAAGTCTGAGTAGGAGAATGCTGTACTTGTTTCTTTGTCTTTAGTGCTACTTTAGTCTTTGAAGCTGAAGATGGCTTATTATATATTTGTGTAGGTCTGAAGACACCCTCAGAAGCCGATGCCTGCTCAGCAGCTCTGGAACCATCTGAGGGAATGATTTCCGAGTGTCCAATACCTTGAGTATCCAGAGGCCCAGTCGGCTCCACGTGGGAGTCGGAAGCGGCCTGTGGCTCTGAGGTAGCGAGCACCAGGGGCTGCAAAAGCGCCTCACTGAGAACCGGCGACTAGCCTAGAAGAGGCTACGTCGTCAGTTTTGGACCTCGGATGCCTATCCTTTTCCTTGTCCTTGTGTTTTTTGTAAACTCCAGTTGTCGGCTGATCCGACGGCATTATATAATTAAATCTTCGGCCAAAGTAATGAAATGCAAAATCGAACTGATGCTTGATAGTGCGTTGGTTAAATCTAGCACAAAACTGACAACTAGCAACGTTGTGATCAGGGTCTAGGCAAGGAATACAGTAAGAGTGAAAATCCCTATGAGGTATTCGTTTCCCACAAGAAATACAATTGTTAACTTTTTCTGAAATTGGTCTGGAGCAAGAAAAAAGTTTCCCCAACGGGGTACTTAGCTTTAATGAAGACTTTGGATCTGAAATTCGGATTTGAAAATCTCAGGAGTCGGCCAACCGGCACTTGCGAACTGCTTTTGCTTCGGGGTCCGCGCGGCAACAAAGACTGAAGAAAATGGCGTCGGCTGCATCTTTTATACCCCTGGCGCACTGACGTCAGGGAAGAGGTGACAGCAACTGACGCCAGACCTAGACTTTGGAATTCTGGCTGACTGCGGGTAGACTGCCAGCAGGATAACCCAAGAGTAATGACTGCAACAGTGAAAAACGAACATCTGGCCTCTGTCACCCTGCTGTTGCGGACCCCCCCTGCCGCATGGGCGGCATCTTCCATTATAACCCCCCTCCTCTCCTCTAGAGGGGGTTTCTCCATGTGTGTCCTGAAAGGCTCCCTGTGCTTTTCGGAACCACATTTTTCCGCCCTTGGGACCCTTGGGATAGGGCCAAGTAGGGTAGAAAAATGGACTCCAACGGCAGATAGAGTCTTGCCTACCTGCTCACACCTGGTTAGAGTTTCCTTTAACTTGGGCCCAAACAAGGATGAGCCATCAAATGGGGTGTTGATATAGGAAGACTTGAAAGGCTCCGCAAAGGAACACAGACTCATCCAGGCTTGTCCACGCAAAGCAATGCCTGAACTAGCGGCTTTACTTGAACCATCAGCTGCAGAAGATACGAGGCGCATGGATGAGTTCACAATCAAGTTTAGGGTAGCGAGCTGTATGTTAACTTTGTCGGCAACCCCTGCAACTACCGTACCCTGGAGAGCATCTCCTAGCTCTTTCAGATGATCTCTTTGCAATCTTTTAAAATGGGTTAAATAGTTCAGTGATCGAAGGGAAAAGGTTGATGAACTAAACATGCATTTCCCGTATCTATCCATGATCCTTGAATCTCTGTTAGGAGGATAGACAGATGAGGACGCCTCAGACGTTTCCTTTTTGGTGGCTGCAGCCACCACCATGGCATCAACAGGTACTCCATTAGTAAAAAAGGCTTTGGCCACTGGGGCAGAGATGAACTTATTTGGCTTCCGAAGGACAGGTTCCATGGCGTCCGGAGACTCCCACGCCTTACAAGAAATCAGCTCCATGAGCTCATAGTAAGGCGGAGACACCCAAGAAGTGGAAGGATGAGACCCGAAAGCTTTCAAGAACACTGACTCGTCTTTAGTAGGGCTTTTGCACTGCCAACTGCCCCTCTGATTAAGGATCTCTAATATCGCCGCAAAGGAGATATCCCCAGAGGGGGATCGAGGGGACACTTCTGACTCATCCAAGTCAGTGTCAGATGTCAAAGACTCCTGTGGGGAGTCCAAGTGCCTCCTCTTGCACAGTCTCTTCCTGGGTACCTCCTCAGTGGGGGGATCTGGGGAGGTCTTAGAAGAGCAGGGGGCACCCTGTGGGGCTACTTGAGGCTCAGGGTCTCTACACTTGGGAGGACCTGTAGAAGCAGGAGCGGACACAGGCGCTTGAGGGGAGGAGGAAGCCAGACCTGATGCTGATGATGTCTTTGGAGACAGGACTCTCCTCATGGCATCGAACGCACCATGGCTCCGAAGAGAAGAGGTAGACTGATCCGAAGGGACTGTCCGATCCTCCTGCACCAAGGCCATGGGCTCCGAGCCCCGAGGTAGGAGCTGAAGCTCCGAGAGGAAGAGTCGGCACCGACAAATCGGTACAACTATCCTCCCTGGACCTGACAGGAGAGTGTCGGCTCCTAGAGTTCCCGGTCAGCGCCAAGGACATCTGAGTAGATGGAACTGATAACACCAGTGCAGGTCTCGGCTCCACAGGCTCAACTATCAGGTCGGGCTCCTTTGGCTCCTAAAGTCCAGTACGGCTCTGAGGAGGAGTAGTCAAGTCTGGGTTAATGGTCTTCGGCTCCGAAGAAGTTGGAGCCAACAATTTAGCAAGACCTGGTGCCCATAGAAGCTTCTGCACTCTTCTTCTTCTTCTTTCAGCTTTTCCCGGTTAGGGGTCGCCAGAGCGGATCATCTGTCCACTCATGAATGGCAGTGGAGTTTTACAGTGTCGAGTTGCCAGCCCGGCACCCGACATTGCACAGAAGGCACACACATGCACACACTCACACCTAGGGCCAATTTAGTGCGTCCAATCCACCTACTGCATGTCTTTGGGATGTGGGAGGAAACCGGAGCACCCGGAGGAAACCTGCGCGATCACAGGGAGGACATGCAGACTCCACACAGAAGGCACCCCAGCCGAGAATCGAACTGGAGAACCTCTTGCTGTAAGGTGGCAACGCTAACCGCTGCACCACCGTGGCCGCACTAGCCAGTCCATATCCATATCTGAGAGGCTGACAGAAGACTTTGCAGAGTGCACCGAAAGTGCTGATTGGAGCAGAGGAGATGAGGGAATCTCAGAGACCGGCTCCAAAGCTGTGAGCTGGCTCCGAACAGAAGGGACACTCGGTTCCGAGGACAGTGGAACAGATGACCCTACACCCTCCATTTTTTTAGTCTTTTTGGATGCTTTCGAGTCACCTGAGGATTTGGAAGACTTTGAGGATCTACTAGCACCATCCTGGTCACCCAGCGCTTCGGAGAAAGGGTGCTGAAGTAAACCCCCATCTACTAATTTCCTCCTTCTCTCCAAAAGTACCCTGGAGGAGGAGGAGTGACATACTGCAAGAGTCTTGGAGGTGTTCAGCCCCCAGACAATAAACACATTGAATATACCAGACAGTGACTGACATTTTTTGTCCACAATTCGGACATTTTTTGAAGACAGATTTTGGATGAGGCTTCTCTTTCTCATCAAACATCTCTATTATCATATTAAACAATTTTAAAGAATTGAAACAACACACTTAGAAATTATCTACCAAAGTACACCTAAAAATGAGGTTAAATACAAGGCCAACTCTTAGGCCCAACACTATAGAAAAACAGAAGCCAACACAGGGCACTAATCTAAAACTAAGTCTAAAACTATTGAGATTTTATATATATATATATATATATATATATATATATATATATATATATACACATATACACTATCCTATCAAGACGTCAAGAAAAAAAGTTTTTAAATTTGCAAATAGATGAATCTATCGACTAATAATGGTCCAAGCTATCTGGAACAACGAGATCTTGTGGAGTGGCAAACTAGATCTGAGGTAATTCTAGCAGTGCATCATGGGATAAGGGGCTTGGTCTCGAGCTACTGGCAAACCTTGAGCTTTGCTACAGGCCGTGTCGGAGCCGAGGATCGTCTCTCAACCCATCAGTGAGAATAAACGGCGGGATTTAACAACTTCACATCTATAATTTATCAAATAAAGGAGGTAACTAAACAATACTGCTTCCTTGTACCGGAACAACAGAAAAAAAGGTGACAAGGAGTATACCAAAAGTTAAAAGGCAAAGGAAACTCAGCCAAAAAGGAAATTCCTCTCCATCATCCAGATGGGGGAAGGTGGGAGGGACGGAAGAAGGAAGGCGAGATACAGGACAACAAACATGGAACGTTATGGTAAGAACATAACTTCTTTATGTTATGTTGTCCACCTCACCTTCCTTCTTTCTGGTTAGGACAGCGTCCCCAGCACCTAAATCCTGGGTGGCTCACTGGAAAACAGACTTCAGAACCATGGAACCAAAAGATGCCCTGTTTCAAGAGGCCATGTCTAATTTGTAATGATTAATGAAGGTATGGGGAGTAGCCCATGCTGCTGCTGCACTAGTAGTATCTAATGGAAGCTTGGCTTGAAAAGCTATGGAGGTAGCCAAGGACCTGGTAGTGTGTCACTTTACCTTTCCTGGGACAGACACACTCCGAGACTCATAAGCATAAGTAATAGCATCGTTCAGCCATTTTGGCAAGGTCACTTTGGAAACTGGTGAGCCTTGCTTACTCTGTGAGAAGGATACAAACAGCTGATCTGATTTTCTGATGTCTTTGGTTCTTTGAATATATAATCGTAACTGCTTGTGGACATCCAATTGATGCAGCTTATACTCTGCCTTGTTGCCATAATTTGGAAAGAATACAGGGAGTTCAATGGACTAATTCAAATTATATTCTGAACAGACTTTTGGTAAGAAGGAAGGATATGTTCTCAGACATACTCTATCCTTGTGAAAAATCATATAAGGAGGGTGGATGGAAAGTGCCTATAACTCAGAAACCCGTCTAGCTGATGTAATTGCAAACAGGAAGATAGTCTTCCATGATAAGAATTTAAGAGAAGAAGAAGAAGCTGGTTCAAGGGAAGGGAGGATTAGAGTTGCTAGCACTTAATTTAAATCCCCAAGGATGGAGAGGTCCTCGGATGGGAGGCCTTAATAGAATAGCACCTTTTAAAAAGGCCCTACATAGCCTGTGGGACATGATGATAGAACCCATAAGACCCACATGAAAATTGCAAATAGCAGCCAGCTGAACTTGAATCATAGCAGTTGCTGTTCCTTTCTCAAAGGTTTTGACCAGGAAGTCCAAAATTTTTGAAATTGGTGCTGTAAAGGGATCAATGTCATTTTGTTCTGCTCAGAAAGAGAACCTCTTCCATTTACTAGCGTAAAGTGTTCTAGTAGTTGGTTTGTGAGAAGAGACTAGGATATGTTGAACCATAGGTGAGATATCCAGAAGCCTGGCTAGGACTGAAAGTGGAAAAACCAAGCTGTCACAGCTTGCGAGTTTGAATGGAGGGATGAAGAGCACCCGACTGATGTGTCAGGAGATCTGGAACAGGGTCCCGAATCCAAGGCCCCTCTTGCAGGTAACGCCAAAGGAATGGGAAACAGATGTGATGAGGCCAGTAAGAAGCAATGAGGATCAGCTTATGACTCAACAACTTTGCTTTCTGAAGAACTTCTGGAATTAGAGGAAAGGCATAAAGAATCCCGGGGGGGGGGGGGGCGGCAATTGTGGATAAGTGCATCTCTGGGTGGCTGTCCCGGTGGGGAACTGGGGCAAAGTAGCTGCTGCATTTGTTGTTTAGGTGTGAGGCGAAAAGATCGCAGCATGGCTGGCCCCATCTGCAGAAGATCATATCCACCACATCTTGTTTCAGAGACCACTTGTGGGGCATGAGAATTGCCCTGCTGAGCTTGTCCTCTATCATGTTGGACTTACCCAGGATGTGCGCTGCAACCAGAAAATGCTGAGAGGAAATCACCCATTGCCATACTCGAAGGGCCTCCCGACACAAGGGGTAAGATTTGGTTTCGCCCTGTTTGTTGATGTACCACACTACTGACATGTCCATCTGAATTGCTATATAGCTCAAGGGAAGAGAGTCTTGAAGTGCTTGCATTGCTAATAACACCGCTCTCATCTCCAGGACATTGATGTACAAATGGTACTCGTGAGGTTGCCAAGTGCCTTGGACTCCCTGTCCCAGATAATGCCCCCACCCTATCTGGGAAGGATCCATGCCAACTGTGGCTACCAGATGAGGGGCTACTTAGGGTCTGCTTAGAGTGCCTAGGGGAGAGTGGAGTCACCACTGTAGATCTTTTTTGCAGGCATCCGTGATTAAGATCATGTGTAACATTGGTAGATCCTGATATGACCACTGAGTGAAGAGGAGCCATTGCAAAATCCTCATATTGTAACGAGCTAACAGGACTAGAGTAATGGCAACTGCCATCAAACCCACGACCTTTAGGACTAACTGTGCCTGAACCTTTGACTTTGACAAGAGAAGAGACCTGACAACAAATGGCAAGCACCCTTTCTTGTGGGAGCTTGGCTATCATGCCTCTTGCATTTAAAGTAATACACTGAGAGGGCAACAAGGCAGATTTTTCGTAATTTACTGTGATTCCTAGATGTGCACAAGTGTGAATCGTGTGGTTCCTGGCCCTTAAGACATGATGCTTGGTGGTGGCAGTGAGGAACCAGTTGTCTAGATAAGGAAACACCTGGAATCCCAAACGTCTCAGGTGAGCCATCACTACTGCCATGCATTTGGTGAACACCCTGGGGGCTGTGATGAGACCAAAGGGCAGAGCTCTGAACTGGTAATGACCGTCTCCCAGCCAGAAGTGTAAATGTCTCCTGGACTGCCTGTCCATTTTTATATGGTAGTACGTGTCCTGGAGATCGATAGAGCACATCCAATCGTCCTAACCTAAAAAGGTTAGAATGGACTGCAGTGTCACCATCCGGAACTTGGTCTTCTTTACTGACCTGTTTAACTTGCTGAGATCCAGGATAGGCCTCCAGTCCCCTGTCTTTTTCAGAAATAAAAAGAACCTAAAGGGAATTGGCCTTAAACAATAACAAATATTGATAGAAAAATTCACTACTTAGCTGAGCCAGCAGAAGACAATCTCAACGCTGCAAGTGACAAACGAGATTTGGGTAGCTACCGCTAAGCATGCTGGGATGAGGGGTTAGCCTAGAGCCAGTAAGGACTCTTCAAGCTTTAGAAGTGGCCGAGTCGGGCTCCGAACCCCAACCAGAAAGAAGGAAGGCGAGATGAACAACATAACATCTAGAAGTTTTAAATTAACAATCTGAAAAAAAAATGAAATGGACAAAAGGATTTCTTTCAAGTCCCCATGCCACGTCCCTCATATGCTGCCACCTTATTGAACACTACATCTTTACTTATCTATATTTTAGCAAATTATCTTATTTATTTACACTTTTATGAGTATGAATAACACCTTACATCTCCCCTAGTGAGAGCAACCTGATCAAGAAAGCGTAAATAAATAGATACGATTTGATTACCAGGGCAGAGAAAGTACAGTTGTGTACACTTACCATAAATGTAGATGTTAGAGTGTATTCACTGTTGCAGTCATTACATTTGGGTAATCTGCTGTCAGGTTGCCCTCAGTCGGCCTGAATATCAAAGTCTTCGGTCCTGTGTCTGTTGCTGTCTCCTCTTCCATGACGTCAGGGGGTATAAAACATGCAGCCAATGCCATTTTATTCAGTTTTGCTTGCCCCAGATGTCAGGTGCCCCCCCCCCCCCGAATGGGGAGCAAACATATATAAACATATATATAAAAATAAACGGCACTAAATGTAAATGCACTTTTAGCAACATAAACTTTACCTTCATCTAAAAGCAAATACACCACAAAGGCTATAGAATATAGTAAAGGAAAGAGAAGTTATAGAAAAGGCGGGTGGGTAACCCGGACTGCAACAGTGAATACACTCGAACATCTACATTTATGGTAAGTGTGCACAACTGTACTATGTTCTTCGTGTTTCACTGTTGCAGTCATTACATTTGGGTAGAATCCCAAAGCTATGGATGGGAGGATGGAACTAAATAGCATTAGGAGTGGCTATGAGGCCCTGCAGAACTGCAGTGGCAAAGCCTGCCCTGGATTTGGAAAAGAGAGGCAAATGATAATGCTTTGTGAAGGTATGAACAGAGTTCCAAGTAGCAGCTTCTAGAATTTCTTTGGATGGAACTCCTCTCAGAAAGGTTGCTGAGGGAAAGGCAGCCCTGGTGGAATGTGACCTGATTCCCTTGGGTACAGGTTTACCATGGTGCAAGTAGCATAAACGAATGCAGTGGCTTATCCACTTAGAAATAGTCTGCTTTGATATAGCCTTCCCCTCTGATCCTGAAGCAAATGCCACCAGTAGTTGCCCAGACTTTCTTAGAGATTTGGTCCTGTTTAAGTAGAATCTTAGTTGTCTGTGTACGTCCAATGAATGCAGAATCCGCTCCCCCTTGCTCTGCGGATTTGGGTAAAATGCTGGCAGGTGAATTGTTTGGTTAAGAGCCACACTGGATACCACCTTTGGCATAAAGGAAGGATTGGTCCTGAGGGACACCCTGTCTGGGTAAAATGTAATAAAAGGCTCCACAACCATGAGAGCCTGTAGCTCTGAAACCCTTCTTGCTGAAGTGATTGCCAAGAGGAAAGCTGTTTTCCAAGATAAAAATTTTAAATCCGCAGTAGCTGCTGGTTCAAAAGGAGGTAGGATGAGTTTTTCCAGCACAAAGTTGAGGTCCCATGCAGGAGTTGGTGATCTTCTGGGAGGCCTTCATTTTTTGGCCCCTCTAAGATGCTGTCTTAGCAGAGGATGAGAAAAGAGGGGAGGCTCCGTGTTGTAATGAGCCGATATGTCAGAGGCATTGATTTTTTTTGAAGAAAAATATAGGCCCCTGTTAAGCATCTCAGTCAAGTATTATAAAATCTGAGGGATATTTGGTTTTGCTGTGTCCGTTCCTTGTGCTTGGTTCCAAGCACAGAATCTCTTCCATTTATCAGCATAAGATTTTCTAGTACTAGGCCTTCTGGCTTCCAAAATGACATCCATCACAGATTTCCATTAAGTACAGAGAAAGTTATTAGGGACCTGGGCACCCAAGTTGATAGCAATCTCTCCTTTGAAAACCACATTGCCAAAGTGGTTAGAAAGACCTTCTACATAGCCCACCTCATCACGAAGGGTTTCACATCTAGATCAAGAGAGGTAATCGTGTCCCTTTATTCATCCCTCATCAAGCCCATCATAGAATACAATGCCCCTTTTGGGATGTACCTTACCAGACACCTGCAGCAATTAGAAAGACCCCAAAAGTATCTCACCAAGAGGATCAAGGGTCTCAAACAGATGCCATATGCTGCACGGTTAAAAAAACTCCAGCTCTACTCAGTTGCATACCGCCTACTTCGAGGCGATCTATGCCTGACATACAAAGCTATGTCAAATCCAGAATTAATGGACATGCTCCACCTCAGTAAATCTAAATCCCTTAGAGCCACACACTCGAGGGACTTGAACCTCAGCACAGAAATAAATAGAACTTGCTGGAGGGACAGGTTCATAACCCAGAGGCCCCCTTCGCTCTGGAATAGAATTCCAGTTCATGTGAGGCAGAGCACCTCACTGAATCTCTTCAAGAAGAATCTCGATAAGTGGATGGGGGATCGTAGGTTTGTCCCAGGGATTACTCCTGTGTCACTATTAGACAGAGGCACAGTAAACTAAACCTTAAAAAGGGCACAGTATACTCAAATCAAGGGGTGGCATAAGCCATACAGAATCGGGCTAGGCTTATAACTGCCCCAGGGCAGATAGCCTAGTATGAACCTATGAACCTATTTACTGAGAGGTGGTGTTTGAATAATTAAATGATCAGAGTTTGGAGCTGAGTGTGCAGAATTTGATTGTTCTGCTGAGACAGTAAATGAGGTATTTGAGGCAAGTACCAAGGAGGGAGTTGAGACATATTCCTTAGAATTGGGTACCAGTGCTGGCGTAGCCAGTCCGGAGCAATCAGGATCATTTTTGTTTTTTCCTGTCTGGCTTTTAGTAAGACCTTGGAGAGACGTGGCAGAGGGGGAAAGGCATAGACTGATTGGTTTGTCCAACTGAAGGATAGGGCGTCCACTTTCCATGCTTGTCTGTGATAAGTCCTTGTGCAGAATTTGTCCAGTTGATAATTTTGGGGAGAGGCAAATAGATCTATGTCTGGGGTCCCCCATTTCTGTGTTACCATGCTGAAGATTTGTGGGTCCAGTTTCCACTCGTGCGGGTCCATAAGATTTCTGCTTAGGTCATCTGCCAGAGTGTTTTGTTTTCCTGGCAGGAACTGAGCTTGAAGATGTACTTGGTAAGTCAAAGCTGTGTTCCACAATGCCATGGCTAGTCTGCAAAGGGGGTAGGAATGTGTACCCCCCTGCTTGTTTATGTACCACATAACTGTGGTGTTGTCCATCTTTATCAGTAGTTGCCCTGGATGAAGTAAGTCCTTGAAGGCTGTCAGAGCATTCTGAACAGCTAGCATCTCTTTCTGGTTGACATGCAGATGCATTTGTTTTGGGCTCCATATGCCCTGAATGCATCTCCCCGCCAGGTGGGCCCTCCAAGCATAGTCTGATGCGTCTGTAGTTAGGGTTTGGGTGGCAGGGGGTAGAGTGAATGACAGTCCCTTGTTATGGTGACATGTCTCTGCCCACCAAAGAAATTCCTGCTGTAGGCAGGGAATGAGAGGAATCATTGTTTCCAGACTGTGGCAATGTTGACTCCATAAACTTTTTAGGTACCATTGAAGTTTCCTCATATGCAGTCTTGCATATGGAATTAGTAGAATGCAGGATGCCATGAACCCCAAAGCCTGCATAATTTGTCTTGCAGATAACTGGGTTTTTGCCATTTGTTTGAAGTATGTTGCCGGTTGCCTTTGTTTGTCTGGCATAAGATAAGCCATCTGGGCAGTTGATTTCAAGCTTGCACCCAAGAATGTAATTATTTGAGAGGGTACCAGTTGGGATTTCTTTTCGTTTACTGTGTACCCCAGGCATGTTAGAAGCCTTTTTACAAATGCCAGATGTTGAAAAAGAATGTCCTTGTTCTCTGCTTGAATGAGACAGTCATCCAGGTAAGGATAAATTTCTATGCTTCTTTGTCTGCAAAATGCAATTATTGGTGCCAGGCACAATTAAGTCCTCAGCCATTTTGATAATCTGTTTTTAGAAGATGTTTTTGAAGCTGGGGTCGGTTTTATATAAAAATGTTGAGGCCTGAAAACACCCTCAGAAGCCGGTGTCTGCTCAGCTGCTCCAGACCCATCCAAGGGAAAGACATCTGCGGGTTCAATAATCTGAGAATCTCGTGGCATACCAGACTCCACATGGGTCTCTGTAGAGGCCTGCGACTCAAATGTAGCGGGTATCAGGGGCTGCGAAAGCGCCTCACTGAGTACCGTCGACTGGCTTAGGAGAAGCTTCATCGTCGGTTTTGGACCTCGACGGTCTGTCTCTTTCTTTGCGTTTTTTGTGAACTCAGGTAGTCAAGATTGCTAACCGACGACATTTCAGGGTAATTAAATCTGGATCCAAAATATTTTGAAGCAAAAATATACTGACGCTTAATAGTGTATTGGTTAAATCTAGCACAAAACCGACAGCAAGACAAGTTATGATCTGGGCCTAGGCAAGGAATACAGTACAAATGAAAATCCTTATGAGGTATTTGCTTCCCACAAGTAATGCAGTTTTTAAATTTTACTGACATCAGAAAGGAGCAAGATAAAGTTTCCCCAATGGGGTACTTAGCTTTAGTTTAAGACTTCGGTTCTGAAACTCGAATGCGAAAATTTCAGGAGTAGGCCGACCGGCACTTGCAAACTGCTTCTGCTTCGGGCACCGCGTGTCAAGAAAACCGAATAAAATGGTGTCGGCTGCATGTTTTATACCCCTGACGACCTGACGTCATGGAAGAGGAGACAGCAACCGACGCAGGACCCAAGACTTTGATATTCAGGCCGACTGAGGGCAACCTGCCAGCAGATTACCCAAATGTAATGACTGCAACAGTGAAACACAAAGAACATCTGATCATAGCATGACCAACTGCAGGTTCAGCCTGGGTTGCATTTAAAATAGTAACAACAAAAATGCAACGGTTACAAACAATACTGAAATACAAAGGTTATCCAAACTAGTCACAAACAGAGAAACTGCTATGTACAAACTTTATTTCTTGTTTTTTTAAAACATCTTTATTAGCATGTTATTTTTAAAAAGTGATGTAGAAAATAAAAGCCATAATAACATTTTCATTAGTTTTGTGCAGCATACTTGCTATGTTAAAAATTTTCATTCATTCCAACAATAAATAAGTTGCATGATTCTTGACATCCATCAAATTTCACTTTTCCTGAACGTTATTCTGCATGTATTGTTCCCAAATTCCATTTACTAATATGCAAGTCACTCCTTCCTTTTTCTAATGATTCCACCTTCAGTAATCTCATTTACCATATTCAGTACTTCAGTTATGGTTGGTTTAAAGTTTGATTTCATTGATTGGCAATTGTTTTTCAAACTTGGTAGGGCCTTACTATATCTAGGCAGTTTAAACTTTACACCATGTTGAAAATTGCTATATTTCAGTTCTAGTGAAAGCTAACATTCATCACCAAAAAAGGTTTAAATTGATTAATTTGTCCTACCACCTGACCATCTAGATTGTCCCACCATCCTGTACCCCTCCCCCCATCCTGGCTGGATGCCACTGCTGTTGGGTTAAAAACTGAGAGGTGTTGGATTGCCATCCAGGATGGTTTAGCTTTTTAGAGTACTTTTATTTTGCCCCAAATTTACTTTTTTTGAGAAAAGCATGTCTGAGACACGCAATGGATAAAAAATATATTGTAGATATGCTCATTCCATCCCACCGTACCCTGACAGACTTCCTGATTAATGAGCTCCAAAAGGAAATGGCACAGGTGGTGACTCTCCATCACCATCAGGTGTTTCTTTCAAACCTGGATCCCCCCATTATCCTCCCAAGGAAGGTTAACTAGCATTTAACTCTTCATTCCTCCTTCTACCAGTCAGTTCTCTAATTCCCTAGGTACTACTACTACTCAAACTGGAATCTCTAGTTGCATATGTAAACAACTTGCTTCTAAGCCAATGGTCCCATCTTATTCATGACTATGTTCCTGTCAAAAGACAGGTGCAACAATGCAAGCATCAAGGATTACAATAAACTTTAAAATGTGGTCAAACATACTTTCCCAAAGCAGTAGTCCATTATGGCAATATCATAAGTGTAAGGATGAAAAAGTAAAACAAAATATTAGTCACCAGAAATGATATATTTTCTTGTAGCACACAGTTTCTAATTTGCTGACATGCAGTATATTTTCAAAGATACTGGACATCTGCAGTAGTGAAGTGTAAAAGTATCAAAATGTTCAGCATCGAAAAACACAACTAATGCCATATTAGGTTATCTCTGAACAAAAGCTAGTAAATGGCAAGCTGCTCCAGGTAACCTTGAAACACTGTTTCCATCAAACAACCTACTGATATCTATCCAAAAAGTAACTTCCATCTGTGTGGTTCAATATTTGATTGAGCATCGTATCTAACATTATCTGCACTTCTGCAATTTTATTTCCATCCAGGAAGTTCAGCATGTTACATACAGTACTTAATTTAAATCTCACATGCCAAGGAAATATGCAAACTAGCTCATGTGCTAGAAAAAAGAAATTTACAGAAAGCACCAAAGAAGAGGAAAGAACACCCATCAGTATTTGTGTAATCTGTAATTAAAAAAAGAAGTTATGTACTTACCATAACATTCCACGTTTGTAGTCCATCTCGCCTACATTCTTGCTGGATGGGTTCGGAGCTGATTCTCAGCTCCAACTTGGCCGATACTAAAGCTCGAGAGCTTTTACTGGCTCGAGGCTAACCCCTATCCCATGGTGCCTCATAGCAATTCCCCAGATCTTGTTTCCAAATAACTAGATACATAATAGTAAGTACGCTATCAATAACGCACATACAAACAGAATACTTTGTATCACTTATCCATGCCAGGTGGACGGACAACTACAACAAGGTCAGACAGCATAATGGATAGTCCACCAGTTCCGCCAGGATACAGGAAGGGGTAAGGAGGGTGGGATGCAAGAATGTAGGCAAGATGGACTACAAACATGGAACGTTATGGTATGTACATAACCTCTTTATGTTATGCAGTCCTATCTCGCTGTAATTCTTGCTGGATGGGACAGCGTCCCTAGCACCTTTATCCTGGGTGGCTCAAGCAAAGAGGCTCTTCAGCACAGTGGACCCAAAGGATGACCTGTCCCAGGAAGCCAAATCCAGTCTGTAATGACTGACAAAGGTATGAGGTCTTGCCCAAGTAGCTGCTGCTCAAATAGTATCAATTGGAAGTTTTGATCTAAAGGCATAAGTAGATACTGCTCTGGCTGAATGGTCTTTTACTTTGGCAGGTAATTGTTTGCAGGCAGTTTTGTAAGCAAATGAGATGCAGTCTGAAAACCATTTAGACAAAGTGACCTTAGAGACAGGCAAGCCTTTGTTTTTGTCTGAGAAAAAAACAAACAATTGGTCCCATCTTTGAAAATTCTTTAGTCCTGTGCAGATAAAACCTGAGAATTCTGTGGACATCTAATTGGTGTAGTCTGTATTCTGATTTGTTACAATGATTTGGGAAGAAAACTGGTAATTCGATAGTTGTATTGAGATTATGCTCTGAACATACCTTAGGAAGAAAATAATGATTAGTTCTGAGTGAGACTCTATCCTTGTGGAAAACAATATAAGGAGGTCAAATGGTGTGGGCTTGCAATTCTGAAACCCTCCTAGCAGATGTTAAAGCCACTAGGAACAATGTCTTCCAAGACAACAATTTCAAATATGATGAAGAAGAGGGTTCAAAAGGTGGAGAAATTAAAGATGTGAGAACTAGGTTCAGGTCCCAGGGCTCCGGTGGTTGCCTGATTGGAGGTCAGAGGAGGAGGACTCCTTTCAAAAAGGTTTTGCATAAAAAGTGGGACACGACTGGATTTCCCATGTAACCAAAATGATAATTAGAGATGGCAGCTAACTGAACTCTAATAGTAACAGCTGAAGCTCCTTCTTGAAAAATGGACGCCAGGAAGGACAGGATAGACTCCGTGGGAGCTGAGTAGGGATCTGTGCCTTGGTTTGCTGCCCAAAAGGAGAACCTTTTCCATTTACTGGAATATAATTTCCTGGTGGAAGTTTTGTGTGAAGAAATCAGGATGTGTATGACTGCAGGGAAAAGGGAAATACACCTGGCTAATCGCGGAACTGGAGCAGCCATGCTACCAATTTCAGAATTTGGATGGTAGAATGGAACTGTCCTGATTGATGAAACAGCAGTTCTGGAGATGGTTCCAGAATCCATGGTTCCTACAAGAGATAGGGCCACAGGAAGGGAAACCAAACTTTGCGAGGCCAGTACAGCATAATGAGGATCAGGGTATTATCAGTTTTGCTTTCTGAATCACTTTTGGTATGAGAGGAAAGGGTGGAAAAGCATAAAGGAGGCCAACTGTGAACCAGAGCATCGCTGGGTGACATCCCCAGATGGGGAATTAGGGCAAAGTAGTTGCTGCATTTGGTGTTCATGTACGTGGCAAATAGGTTGCAGCAAGGCTAGCCCCGTTTGTGGAAAATCTCTTCCGCAACTTCTGTATTCAGGAACCAGTCGCGAGGTAACAAAATTGTTCGACTCAGTTTGTCTGCTATCACATTGGACTTCCCCGGAATGTGCGTTGCTACCAGAAGGCATTGAGTGTCCATCGCCCATTTCCATACTCTTAGGGCCTCTCGACAAAGTGGGTAAGATTTGGTTCCCCCTTGCTTGTTTATGTTACAGACTACAGACATGTTGTCTGACTGAATTGCAATTGTCCCAGTGGGAAGAGACCTGTGAAGTGCTTGCAACGCATATAGCACTGCTCTCATCTCCAGAATATTTACGTGCAAGTGGTTCTCGTGATCCTGCCAGATACCTTGGGCCATCATTCTCAGTTAATGTCCCACCCACCCTATCTGGGAAGCATCTGTAGTCAAGACTGCATTCTGTTGAGGGGGAGCAAGTGGGTGACCTAGATGAAGTTGATCTGTATGTAACCACCATGTTAGATCCTTCTAGCAGGAGTTTGTGATGAGTATTTTGTGAGACAAGGGGAGATCCTGCATTGACCACTGGGTAAATAGTAGCCACTGAAATATTCATGTGCAGACGGGCTAGGGGAACTAAGAGAATGGTGGAAGCCATAGTCCCTACAACCTGAAGGACTATTCTGGCCTGTACTTTGTCTATCTTAAGAAAAAATCTGACTTGGTTTTGCAATGATTCTATCCTTTCTGGTGTCAGTTTTGCTGTCGTGGGGGTTGAGTCTATGTCTGAGCCTAAGACAATGCGCTGTGATGGAGATAAGGCTGACTTTTTTAGATTTATTGTAACGCCTAATCTGATGCACAAGGATAGAGTCTCGCCCCTGGTGCTGATTAGTTGGTGCTTGGTGGTAGCAGTAAGGAGCCAGTTGTCTAGGTAAGGAAACACCTGGAATCCTTGACATCTCAGGTGAGCCGTTACCACTGCCATGCATTTGGTGTACACTCTGGGGGCTGTAGAAAGGCCAAAGGGCAGTGTTCGAAATTGAAAATGACTGGCTCCCAACCGAAAGTGTGGATGTCTTCTGGAGTGCCTGTCCACTTTGATGTGGTAGTACGCATCCTGAAGATCTATGGAGCACATCCAATTGTCTTTCCCGATAAAGGGAAATATCAACTGCAGAGTGATCATACTGAACTTCAATTTCTTTACAGACTTGAGTTTGCTGAGATCTAGAATTGATCTCCAGTCCCCTGTCTTTTTTGAACTAAAAAGAATCGTGAGTAAGTTCCGGATCCTATTTGCTCTGTGAGGACTTCTTGGATGACTCTTTTTTGAAGCAATGAGATGACCTCTGATGTCTAACTGAATGGGTGGCATGTCTGGTAGAGACCAGTTTACTGGGGGATTGGAAACAAAGGGAATAAGGTAACTTCTGGAAATTATGGTTTGTACCAAATACCTTGGGAAATTTGTAGCCAGGCGCTTGGGTACAGTGAAAGATGACCCCGACTGCCTCCAGAGACGGACAGTCAGGCAACCCCTCAGGGGTGATGGTAGGAACAATCTGAGAAGTATCTCTACCTCCCTGATGTTGCGGACCTCCTCTGCTGCAAGGGTAATGTCTTCCATTATATCCTCCCCCTCTGTCTCTAGGGGAGGGTTGACCTTGTGCCCAAGGGAAACCTAATTGGGATTTACAGAACCACGTTTTCCTTCCTGTTTGACCCTTGGGATAGGGTCTAGAAAGAAGGGAGAAATGGACTCCAACAGCAGATAAGGTATTCCCTTCCTGCTTGCACCTGGTCAAAGTTTCTTTTACCTGTGGTCCAAAAAGAGTTGAACCATCAAAGGGGATGTTGGTAAAGGAAGACTTCAAGTATTCCGTGAAGTTGCACAAACGCATCCAGGAAAGTCTCCTAAGACAAATTCCTGTTACAGCTGGCCTGCTAGCTCCGTCTTGCTGCATAAGAAATATATTTATTCATACACAGACATGGAGGAGTTAACTATAGATGTAAGGGTGGAGAGCTGACAGATACCTTGTCCATGGATCCCGAAGCTACTGAACCCAGAAGGGTATATCCCAACTCCTTCAGAAGATCCCTTTGAAGAGTAGTAAAATAGGACAGGTAATTCGGCAATCATAAGGTAAATGCTGCTGAAGAGAAGGTATGCTTTCCATACCTATCCATCGTCCTGAACTCTATTAGGAGGATGGATATTTGAAGATGCCTCAGACAACAACTTTTTTTGTGGCTGCTGCTACCACCATAGCATCCACAGAAATTCCCTTAGAAAGAAAAGATTGGTCTTCTGGAACGGTCATAAATTTGTTTGGCCTCCTCGGGACTGGCTCCACTGTGTTGACAGAGGTCCAAGCTTACTGGGATATGACCCCCAAAAGTTGGTCATATGGCAGTGTCACCCAGGAGGTGGAAGGTTGGGAACCAAAGGCTTCAAGGTACACTGATTCGTCCTCAGTAGGGTTAGAGGTCTTCCAATCACCCCTTTAAGGGTTTCAAGGATTTCTGCAAAGAGACATCCTCAGAGGGGGATCTTGGTGACCCTTCTGACTCATCCAAATCCGTGTCTGACGTGACAGACCCAGGGGAGTCGATGTGCTTCCTCTTACAAAATCTCTTCTGAGGGAGATCTCCAGTGGGATAATCTGGGGAGGTCTCAGAAGAGTGGACACCTCCAATGGGGGCTCCCTGAGCCTCTGGTTCCCTACGCTGAGGGGGAGGCGGGGGAAAAGAGGTTGCTACCGGCTGCTGGTGGGACATCGGGTCCAAAGGCAGGGCTTTGGCACTGGACAAAGCTTTCTCTATTACTTCAAAGGCCTTTCTACCCCACTCAGAAGAAGACCTCCGCTCTGAGGAAACAAAGTCAGCTCTGAGCAGGATGGACAGGTTCTGAAACAGACATGTGAACCAAGCTCAGTCGATCTGGAGCACCGAGAGGGAGGGTCGGTTCCAAAGAAAACCCTGGGTGACTATCCCTCTCAGAGTCGATTCGAGAGCGTTGGTTCCCAGATCCCTCGGCTCCAGAAGCAGGAAGAATCCTCAGAACTGAAGGATCCAGCACACAAGGACCTGGAGTGTTTGACTCCGAGAGCAAAGCAGTCAGAGGAGGAGCAGTAGTCTGAAGATGGGATGACTCTGAAGCCTTTGGGTCCAGAAGAGCTAACTTTTTAGCCAGAGCCGGGTCACAGAGCAGCCTCTTCACCACCCGCTCAATATACTCATCCAAAAGTGTCCTGGAGGAACGGGTGGAGGAGATCTCCTCCTTTCTAAAATAGGAGACCTCAAAGTTGGAGAGATAGGGTCCATAACAGGTGAGTGTTTCAATACCGAAGGTTGCCTCAGCATGGAAGAAACATATGGCACTGAGACAGAAGTGGAATTGGAGCCAGAACTCCTTGGCTCCGTCGCTTTACACTATTTTGATGGCTCCGAAGCTGGAACCGATGGAGATTTTCTCTTCAAAGCTTTGGGAACTGAGTTCCAGCTGTTCCTGGAAGGAACTAGTCATAAGACCCCTGTCAATCAATTTTCTTTCATTAAGGACCCTAGTACTGAAGGCATGGCAAAAGGTACAGGGTTCTTTTAAATAAGCCTCTCCTAGACAGTACACACAGCTGGTGTGACTGTCGGTCAATGACATTTTTTGAGAAAACTTATCGCATTTCTTGAACCCAGAAGGGCGGTGTTCCTTATGTTCTCTATCTTTGTCTTTGGACATGCTGAGAAAAAACAAAGCTAATAACAACAAGGCAAAGCTATGAAGAGAAGAAAGTTTTTTTTTAAAGGAAGAAGGACTAGCACTCAGAGAGGAAAGGGCATCTAATTTAAACAGTTAACTACGGCCCTCCAACTAAAATGGGCTATACAATCCTAAGAAAATTGGACAGGGGATCAAGCACTCACTACAATTACACAGGTAATAGGTAACAAGTAATTAGATAGAAAGATGAAGAAACTAGACAAAAAATATCAAGATTTATCTTCTACTTAGCCAACGAGCCAGTAAGGAGACAACCTCGAAGCTTTTGTGGCAAACAAGACCTGGGGAATTGCAGTGAGGCACCATGGGATAGGGGGTAGCCTCGAGCCCGTAAAAGCTCTCGAGCTTTAGTATTGGCAGAGTCGGAACCGAAAATCAGCTCCAAACCCATCCAGCAAGAATTATGGCGAGATAAGACTACATGACATTAATATGTTAAACTATAGGAAGCTGTTGTTCCTTTTGACAGCTCACACGAGGTTCAATACTTTTGTGAGAGGATGCCATTTCTGTATTATGGAAAATTTAGGCTTAGAGAAGGGCAAATGCTAGTACTATTCCTCAGATGTAATATATACTATGATGTACAGCAAAAGGATTTAGAAGCAAGGTAGTCTGCCTCTGCAGCAGGAGGCAAAATGATGCACCAGCTGGACAAACTCTGACTTGACTAGGCAATTGAGGGTTTATCACCCCGATGGCTAAGTGATGGCCCTTCTTGGTTGACCCTCACCCTGCTGGTGGTAAAAAAAAAAAATTGGCCAGGAGGGGGATGATAATCGACAAGTACTGGGAGCAAAAGGCACAAAAAGAATGATGTGCCAGCATTTCCTTTCTGTTTTACTCCTGTTTTGAGGTAAAGCTTATATGCAACATGGTCTATTCCCATTTAAGAATAAAATACAATCACACTGCATATTATTCATTTTAATGCATAATGTTTCATCTCCAGGTCGAATTACTTGTAAGTTTGACAATGGATACAAACTACAGGTAAGTAAAATTTTGAAATGCGCTTACAAATAATGTGATCTTGAAATAATACTGTTTACCAAGAAAAAAAATCTTATTGCATAACAACAGACAAGGGAACAAAGGGGTAGGGTGGCTATTGCATTTAAGGATCTACAGAGCATTAAACTTAACATTTGCTATGATAACACATTAAACATATAAAGGTTTTGCTTTTTACTCCTGCTTTCATCATTCTCACAATTTTCCCACCAGGGGTTGACATAGTATTGTTAGAAATATGCAGAAATGACTTTGCATAAATAAAGTGCATTATTATCTGCTACTCGCATAATCAGTAGATAACGGATTCTATTTCTATTTCAGAATAAGCCTTTAGAAAATTGGTTTGCAAAGTGGGGATGATCCTTGCTTAGTTTTTTATTATTATTATAAGCCACATACTTTACTTCCTAATAGCTGACTGAGCTGTTACTAACAACCGTACAGACTGAATCTGTCAAAATACAGGAATCATTGCCCACTTTCAAAGCTGAAACCCTAGAAGAAACTAATAGAAAGTCTACAAACACCAGATTTGTCTTGGATCTCTACACATAGTACATCAAAGAGAGATGCTGAAGATCAGTCTTGCACACCAACTTCGGCAAAAGCTGCAGGCACAGAAGTTCTCTCTCTCAGCAACACATTAACATGTAAACCTAGTGACATTCCAGGATCTGGATAAGGAGGTGCTGGGAGGTACCCTAACACTAACCCTGCCCCTAAACCCTACACATTATGTCATTAAAAAGCCTTCCTCAAACAATACCACTACCAAGAGGACACATGATCTCAGTTTTGAAGTTGGGGTGTACAGGTTCATAGGCAAGTACCAGGCTAGCTATCCTTGTGGGACATTTTAAGCCTAGCCAATTTCCTCCAAAGGTGAAAAGCAAACCCTGTACCTTATGTTTGTGAGGTGCACACCTTAACCATTATACCAACTCCCAGCATAAAACAACCCTACTCTTTTTGATAAGAGCTGGTAAATCTTTTACATCCACCAAAGCCATCACCAACTCAGGCATTTGGGGCCTTGGTTTACGATTTCCTCCGAAGGACGGAAGTCAGTGTTAGTACTGGAAAAATTATTCAGTGTAACTGGTGTAGGGATAGACCTCACAGCCTTTTGCACTAAAGGTGAGTGTGCTACCTACTGAGATTGGTACACGGTATTTTTAGATAACAGAATTATTTGATATGTTGTGATGTGATGTTATGCATTTCAATGTTTTGTGCTTTCAGTGTTTTTTTTTTTTTAGTTTGAGTTTTACATATTTTGTGAAATAACCTCCTGTTGATATATTTATGTCTACAATAGGCACTACACTAATTGTAAGCCTCTAAACTTCAATGGTGGTAAAGATTAGTCTGAAGGATGACTGCCATTTGGCCAAATTTATAAGAATTTCATCAAGATATACATAATATCTAAAATTTAAATTTATCTTGTTTCAAAGGAAAAGAGCAAAACAACTAAACAGATCACAAAATCGCACACTTTAGATCCATATTAATTTCCCTGTTCCTGTCTTCATTTCATTTGGAAAATGAATTAGGTAATCTTCCTACAGATCTTCAAAATATTGCGTCTTATTTGGTATACATCACTAGACTGATATGCATGTTATGTCTTGCATACTTACAATGTTATAACTTGTTGATTGCTTAATTTACTGTACACTGTCTAGTTTATTGTATTGCCTCTTACTAACTTGTATAATGTCTGTTTTTGGATTTGGAGCTTTTCTCCCTGGGCCTCCACTGAAAATGAGATCACTTTTGGCCCAGTGGACCTCCCAGTAAACAAATGCAAATAAATAAATAAAATAAATATTCCTTACTTAAAGCACATTGTGATTTTCACTTAATCATGATTTTCAGATAGCTAGTATTTGTTAAATCTGAGACTTTACATCCTTATAGTTTTATGACCAAATAGCCACAATTGGTATTAAGGAGAAATTATGATAACCATTTGCTGGTTTCTTTATGTATATTTTAGGTGCAAAGCCTCACCTAAAGAAAATGCATACATTGATAGAAAGCTTGTTAGAAAATAGGCAAAGGATCACAGTATATGGACACACACACGTATACAATAGTCAACAGGAACGAACGAAGATATATTTGACACGTATGTTTAACAGCTTGAATGAACTGTTTTCTGAAAAAGAAGTCACATGGTACGCTTACACTGACTGGTAGCTCCCATTTGAGGACACAGCTGTAGTATTACCACTAAATAATACTTAAGTGCACACACTACATCCAGCTTGAAAAGGAAGATGTAACAAGTTTATAGTTTGCATTTAATTATACTGAATGTGAATAAATAAAATGTATGTGCTCACCTTGATACAGCTGGATGAGCAAGCTAATTTTCAGTAGCAGTAGGATTATTGCCAGCAGGTGTTACGGCAATTAGGCACCTAAACCTTTCACAGGCTACTAGG
Source organism: Protopterus annectens (assembly GCF_019279795.1). Taxonomy (NCBI): domain Eukaryota; kingdom Metazoa; phylum Chordata; order Ceratodontiformes; family Protopteridae; genus Protopterus; species Protopterus annectens. The sequence continues at coordinate 613,188,504 of NC_056737.1, read as the reverse complement.
TTCCACCCCCCCCCCACCCCCATACCATAATGGACTACAAAGGCCTCCCTTCTCTCTATCTTTAGCATGTTACAAAAACTAATTATAAGTAAGTAGCCCAGGTTAGAAGAAGAAGAGGTGGAAGGTGAATGATTATGTTACAAATGATAATGTGCGCATCTAGAACTATTACTATAAGTATATACATTTTATATTTGGTGTGAGAAGACGCATCTTTAGCAACAGAAGGACAGAAAAACAAGCTAATTTTCCTTGTTGGTCATCCTCATGAGAACAAACTTCTTATCACAGAGTCACCCCAAAGGAAGAAACATACAGGGATAATACCAAATTTAGAATGCAAACAGAAAGTATTTAGTGAAGACCACATAGCTGCTCCACAAAAATCATCCAGTGTCACAATACAGAAAGAGAGACAGCAACTGCTCTGGCAGAATGTTTAATTTTGGAACATAGGAGAGTGCTTAACATAAAATAAAATGCAGTACATAAGCCATTTAGATATGGCAACTTTATACACTTCATAGACATGCTTTTCTGGGGAAGAAAACAGAAAGCTATGAAACTCCTAATAGATTTTGCCCTTGAACACAATCTAAATTGGTTGTGCACATCCAAATAATGAAGGCGGTATTCACATCTATTATAAAACACATCTGTGAGCAAGTACATGAACCACATGGGGAAAGGTTAGATGTAAAACACGAAAAACCTTGATAACCATCTGGATGACAACCTTCTGCAGATTTGGCAGTCAACCCATGGGAAACAAATGGGCCGATCAATTGCAGGGGAGAAAAGAGATTGAAGGACAGATAATTCAATAAACATATAAAAAAATGGACTTTACCACTTTAGACATAGGCAAATGTACATTTATGTAAAACAAACCATGTTAACATGTTCACAGTTACAAACACTATACATCACATACATTATTTTATATATCATCAATCCAACATTACATTTCCTGCCTTCCCTTAAACTTAATTCCTCCTCAAAAACATTGTTCTGCATGTATTGTTCCCACAATTTACGTTTTATGTAATTTGCTCCTACTCTTCCGCAAGGATTCCAGTTCCAGTTTTTTATCTCTGTTGCAATAGTCACTATTGCAAATAAAGCTGGTTTACATTTTGATTTCTATTTTCTAGTATCTGCTTTTATTTGGCAAGCAACATAATTAAATTTAGCAAGGCCTTACTATGTCTAGGCAATTCAGATCCTGTATTCCATCTAAAAAAAAAATAAATAATTTTCCTAGTTATACCCCATTGCTCAAGCACTATTTCTGAGAGAGTACCTTGTAGTGAATTTTTAAGTCTGCCAACTTATTATACTGTCAGAACATATGTTCTTAGTTACCTCGTTTTTCCAACATCACACATTCAACATTTGACAGCTACCTGAGAAAATATTTTTTGAGTCTGCTTGATTTATAAAAATACCTACGCAAACGCTCCTAAGCAAAAGAATTAAACTTTCTTGACCTTGTTGCATACATGGGGGCAATACATATGTCCTCCTACTGATTCCTTTTGAATTGTTTATCTATTCTCTATACTCACTCTTTTATAAACTCCTCTGATCGATTCCTATAGACATGTTTTAAATGCCCTAATTATCCCTTTATAACAATAGCTTCTGTTCTGGATTCAACTAAAAAGTCTACCAGACCATGTATTTCACCTAAGATTGCCCAATTTCTCT